>NC_048233.1:52845954-52953356 GCF_002007445.2 Ailuropoda melanoleuca | reverse complement strand
CGCCGGGATCACGCCCTGAGCCGAAGGCAGACGCTTAACCGCTGTGCCACCCAGGCGCCCCGGGAGAGAAAGACTCTTAAGCAGGCTCTGTGCCCAATGCAGAGCCTCATGTGGGTTCGATCCTACAACCCTGAGATCATGACCTGAGCTGAAATCCAGAGTCAGACCCTCAACTGACTGAGCCACCCAGGTGCCCCTCCAATATTTATTATAGATTATATATAAGTTACTATTTAAAGGAATTGCATATTTTTGAAAATTAGATCTATCTTATCTGGACCAGTTTTTTTTGAGGTCTGTTGCAAGACATGGACATAGAGCTGTATATGAAGATGTCCCGAAGCCCTGAGCAGGGGGTGACCGTGCTCTGTGACTTATTTCCATTCCTCTTCCTGGTGATGCCCAGCAATCTGTGAATACCTCTGGCTATAAAAAAGCCATGGGGACAAAAAGCCATAGTATGTTTCCATAAAGACTAAATAAGCTTTCTCTGTAGCATAAAGGAATTTTTTAAGTGGAAAGAATATTACTTGGTAACTACAAATATTTGTAATTGTCAGTATGCGCACTATCCAAATTTTACAACTATTAGGACCAAAGAAATAAGCCCATCTGTTTACACAGGATCTAATTAAACAGTTTGAGAAATAATGCAAGCATTATTGAAATGTGCAGGATTTGTGAATGCTTCCTCTGCAGTGGAAATGCCTGATTCAGGGCTCTCTCTGGTTTTAACAGATTATATGGATGATGGCATGTTTTTCCAAGTCATTAACTTGGGCACAGCTTTGGGGCCAAATGAGAAACTACATCCAAACCATTCTACGAGTCTGGGTGATTGGTGGAGCTGACAAAGGAAAGACCCTCAGTCATTCACCACTGTGAGAGCATTTGGGGAGTGTGATTTCCTATGACAACTCATGGTTCAGTGATTCCATTGTTTCATGAAGGCCTGGTTTTACTGATACTAAGAGAAAAAGGTGGGTTGTGCCCTCACATGCGTTATTCAAGGTGACACTGCCAAAGACATTTCCAATACCTATTTTTTCCCTTTAGAACTTTATTCTGTCATTTTGGGCATTAAAATGTTTTTTTAATTATATTATAGAAAAATATAAACAGAAAGAAGAAAATAAACATCATCCCATCACAACTCTTTTGTTTGCAAGAGACAGAAACCAACTCAAAGGTATTTAAAGCTCAAGGTACCAAGTAATGGCTAGGTCAAGGTCAAAATGGAGCCGACTTCAAGGTGGGCTGGATTCCAGGCTTCCCACAGCTCAGGATCCTCTCTCTGAGTCCTGGACCCCATTAGTCCATCTATCCCATGTTTTCAGACTCACCCAGAATTCTATGTACCCATGTTTATAGACTGTCATCCAAGGGGAAAGAGATAGCTACCTCTTGGCTGCAGTTTGGGAAGCTTTAGGAAAGGATTCCAAGAGGCCAGAACCTGATACAAGGCCTTTGATGTAGGTGGTTTATTTGGGAGGGGGTCCCAGCTGGGGGAGCAAGGAAAGGAAGACAGGGATGGGAGAAGGGTCAGTAAGAGAGCGCTAGTGAGTGAGTTACCACTGTGGACAATTGTAGCTTAGTCCCACTGGGGTCCCTGTGAGGTGCCATGTAGAACACAAGTGAGAATTCTCCCACCAGGGGACAAGGAAGGTAGGAGGTGATTTGTCACCGACTCTCCTCCCTTACTGGCTGAAGATTGTTCCTGGGGGTGTTAATCCCCAGCTCTTCTGGGTACTCTGCACTTGAGCTGGGCAAGTTTCCATAGCACTGGAAAAATGTCTACATTTGTAAAATGGAGATAATAAACCTTGCTTAACTCTTAAAGCTGAGGTGAAGATCAAATAAGATAACAGAATGGTGAGAGCTAAGTAAACTGCAAAATACCATGCAATTCTAGAACGTGAATGTTTACTATTCCACTGTACGTGGACCTGAGGCCCACAGATCTGTTCTGAATCACAGAGGTGTCCATGTCTGTGTGTCTGTTGTAGAACAAGGGTGTTTCTTGAAGAGGACCATGGCCAAGAAGGTCACTTATCTAAGGACAGGGCCACTGATGGACCTCAAAAGAGGAAAGGATCCCATGAACCAGATGTGGTGATTTGCTAGCTGTATCCCCCACGATTTGCTCTCTTCTTCCACAGTAATTGAGTTGAGCCGGGCACCTGGCAATCCAGTAAAAGATGGCATATCCAAATATTCCTTTTAGTTCAGTGAGCCCCTGTCACTAAGTTCTGGCCAATAGGGTATGAGCAAATGCGGTGTACCCTCAGGGTCTTGCCTTAAAAGGCTTGAGCATATACCTCCCTTCCTGTTGGCTGAGAGAGGATGAGAGCTGCATTCACTACTTTGGACCCACAAGTAAGAGCCATGTGTTAAGAATGGCTGGGCTGCCTACCAGGGCTTAGCATGACATAAAACACAAATACGTTTACCTAGTTTAAGCCGCTGTCCTTTGGGGTTTCTTTGTTACAGAAACTTGGACTTAACCTACCTAACACACTGCATGTTCCATACGATGTGAAACTGAGCCTGCCCCATACGATGTGAAACTGAGCCTGCCCCAGGTGGGCAGCAAGAGTCTTCTGTCAAACTGGGGCAGTGTCCTTGCAACAGACTGCAGGATTACCTGCCACTCTGGTTGACTGGAAGAACATGGGCCATTTTTCTTGAACCCCATTTTCTGGCCTGCCAAGGTCACCTACAAGAGGTAAACAGCACGTGTATCTGATTGAGGGCAGAGCTGAGTCACCACCACTATTCCAGTATTCTGTGCTGCTGTTGAGCTGGCTCCCATGCATTAGCTGTGCCCCACTCATCAGGAGAATAGGTCTTTGCATGCTTGCTAGGGTCAGGCCACTGAGTTTGGTAGCTCATATCCACAGCCTTAAGATTGGCAGATTTTTCAGACCAAGAAACAGTCTCAGCAGTTGAATGAGTTATGTGAGGCCGACAGAGCCTAGGTTTCGAGGCAGACTGGTGTCCATCTACGGCCTGTGCTTCTGTCACCGCAGGCTCTGTCTTCAAATAAACTGCTTACGTAAAGCTGGCATCTGCCTACTGAGATGAGAATCCTAGCACTTGGAAGTCCCCCCGCAAAACCATTCATTAAATGCTGCCCACCTTCTAGGCTTCTATCCTTTGAGGGGATTTTTAATCTCTGTAAGCAAGTGTGACTACGCACGTATGAGCACGTGTACTGGATACTTCTGAGATCTGAGGAAAGCTATGGAAACATCCACACTGTTGTGGGTTCAATTGTGTCCTCCCCCAAAATATTTTGTAGTCCTAAGTCCCAGGACCTCAGAAGGTGACCTTATTGGGAGGTAAGTGTTTATAGAGGTAATTAAGTTAAAATGAGGTCATTAGGGTAGGTCCTAATTTAGTATGACTGGTATCCTTGTGAAAAGGGAAAATTCCAACATGGAGACAGACACACCTGGGGGAAGATCTTGTGAAGGGATATAGAGAAGACGGTCATCGAGGGAGGCTTGGAACAGATTCCTCCCTCACAGCCCTCAAAGAAACCAATCCTGCCAAGTGATACCTCGATCTCAAGTTTCTAGCCTCCAGAACTGGGGGACGATGAATTTCTGTGGTTGACGCCTCCCAATCTGTGGTCCTGGCAAACTGATACACAAGTATACATTGGTACCTACACCTTGAGTTTTACACACAAATTCTAGAAATTCATAGTTCACTCCAGAAAATCCATGGACCCCTGTTGAAGGACCCCTGCAAAGCTCTATTTCCTGAAAACATTCCAATGCCCATAACAATGACAATAGTAACAAAAACAAAGGACAACTGTTTTAAAGCACTGTTCTAAGGGCTCTCCACATATGCAATCATTTAATTTTTCCAGTAACCCCAGCAGGCACAAGAAGCAAATAGAGATTTTGGTACCTGGAAGTGGGATGCTTTTGTAATAAATGTGCAATAAACTTGCTGGTTTAAAACAACAGATACTTAATTTCTCCCAGTTCTGGATGGCCGCAGCACGTGTCAGTATCCCTGAGCTAGAGTGAAGGTGTTTGTATGGCTGTTCTCCCTCCACAGGCTCTGGGGAGAATCTACTCCTGCCTCTGCCAGCTTCTGGAGGCTGCCAGCATTCCTTAGCTTAGGGCCGAGTCTCTCTCCACATCACCTTCTCTGTGTGTGAAAAATCTCACTCTACCCTCCTTTTATAAGGATACGTTTAACTGCATTTAGGACCCCTCTGGATAACCCAGGATAATCTCACCATCTCAACATTCTTAACCTCATCACATCTGGAGACTTTTTTTTCCCCCCATATAGGATTACATTCATAGGTTCCAGGGATTAGGACATGGACATCTTTTCTTGGGGGAGGGGAGCATTTTTCAGCCTCCTGTTATCTGCCCTCTGGCCCCCAAAGATTCACATCTGTCTCACATGGATAATAAAGTCACCCCATCCTAACATTCCCCTCAATTTCAACCCGTTAAAGCATCAACTCAAATCCAAAATCTCATCTAAATATCATCGGGTCAGAAGGTCAGAAGTCCCAAATCTCATCATTTAAATCATCTACATCAAGCATGGGTGAGACTCTGTACGATCCATCCTAGAGCAAAATTCCTCTCCAACTGGGAACTGGGATTAGAACACAAGTTACTTACTTCCAAAAGACAATGGTGGAGCAGGCAGTTATAGACATCTCCATTCCTCAAGAGAGAAAATGGAAAGAAGAAAGAGGTCAACCTTGCAAAATGTCAAAACCCATCAGGTTTCAAGGTCTGGGAGTAACCCTCTGTGGCCGGAGGCTCTGCCCTCTGGGCCCACGACTTGAGGCACATTCTATTATTATGTTCATTTTACAGGTAAGAAAAAGGAGGCAAAAGAGGTGGAGGCCCTGCACAAGATCATCTTGTTAGCTAGAGGCTGACAAGAGTGATATGCAGAGATTCTCTTCACCCACGTTCTCTGGGTTTTTGAAGGGTCCTAGAAAGGGATGGGGATTTCTGTTGTTGCAAATCAAAAAGCTGCCTAATAACATTGTCTTTAAAAATACTTTTTAAAAAAAGATTTATTTATTTATTTATTTATTTATTTATTTATTTATTTGAGAGAGAGCGTGAGCACGGGAGGGGCAGAGGGATAGAGAGAATCTCCTGCAGAGTCCCCGCTGAGTGTGGGGCCCAACTTGGGGCTCGATCCCACAGACCCTGGGATCGTGACCTGAGCTGAAATCAAGAGTTGGATGCTTAACTGACTGAGCCACCCAGGCGCCCCTAAAAATACTCCCGGAGCAAGCAAAGCACACGTGCCGCCTGTACTCTGCACCTCCGTCCTTCCCTCTGTGTGGTGATCTCTGTGATGAAAAGCAGGCTTCTCAAATCTGCAGCACTTGACAGGGAGCCGCTCTGAGAAGACACGAGGCAGTTTTACCACAGCTCCAGAGAGCTGCCCCAAACTGGTAACCCGTATTATATATGTTCCCACATTGGTGGAAAGGGTGGGCTTTCTAGTCAACCTCGTTTGCGGTCTTAGCTCCTCTACTACTACTAGCTCCACGACCCCAGGCAAGTGATTTTTAACCTCTCTATGCTTTCATTTCCTTTTTGGGAAGTGAGATAATAATAGAACCCATCTCATGGGTTTGTTGGGAGTCAATGAAATAATATATATAAAGTGCTTAGCACAGTCCTTAATACACGTGAACTGTGGCTGGTATTATTGTTTTTGTCGTTATTTCTCTTTGTTACTGGGTGATCTCTGGAGCTGATACCCTCTGGTGAAGGTAGTTTAAAGTCTGATCAATGCAGAGGCTACAAATCTTTTTTTTTTTTTTTAAAGATTTTATTTATTTGACAGAGATAGAGACAGCCAGCCGAGAGAGGGAACACAAGCAAGGGGAGTGGGAGAGGAAGAAACAGGCTCACAGCGGAGGAGCCTGATGTGGGGCTCGATCCCATAATGCCGGGATCACGCCCTGAGCCGAAGGCAGATGCCCAACTGCTGTGCCACCCAGGCACCCCTACAAATCTTTTTAAAATATATATATTTTAAAGATTATTTATTTATTTATTTGACATAAAGAGACAGCCAGCGAAAGAGGAAACACAAGCAGGGGGAGTGGGAGAGGAAGAAGCAGGCTCCCAGCGGAGGAGCCTGATGTGGGGCTCGATCCCAGAACACTGGGATCACGCCCTGAGCCGAAGGCAGACGCTTAACCGCTGTGCCACCCAGGAGCCCCTCCATTCAATATTATTAAAGAAGGGGACTAGAGAAGAGGAAGACATGTATTTTCCTTAAAAACGATATAACCAAAAACACAGCCCATGTCTCTGGTGGGCTTTAATGCACCTAATCTAAGCAGGAGCATAGAAAATCACTGGGAAGCCTGTTGGGTAGATGCTGACTGTAATAAAGGGAAGAGGAGAAAGTTACCTAAAAATGTGCCCTGTGCCAGACACAGTGCCAACTTCTCGTTACTCTTATGTAACGCTATAGTTGTAAGTAATAAAGGTAATTACACCCATTTTAAAATGAAGGAAAGGGTCTCCCTTGGGATTATATAAAGAAAGTCCCTGGTAGGGATCCTGGGACACGACTGGTGCTCAACAAAGTTTTGGTGTCTCCCTTATGGGAATGCCCTGAGACATTATCCTTACTGAATCCAGCCAGAAGGGAAGGCTTTCTCATTCCTCAGATGATTTTATACACCTCCTTTCACCTAAGCTTTCTGCAGGTATTCAGGATCCAGTGGAGACAGGCTGGAACTAGCTTTGGCATCAGAGAAGTTACAATCCATGGTACTGCTGGACATAACTCCCTTAAGGTAGTGGGAGTAAAACTTTTTGGAAGCAAAAATCAGAGATTTTGAGTAAATTCCATATTCTGATGATTAATGTACACCCAACGACTGAGCCACCCAGGCGCCCCTTTAAAATATATTTTTAAAAGGGGACACCTGGCTGGCTCAGTTGGTAGAGCATGCAACTCTTGATCCTGGGGTCATGAGTTCAGCCCCACTTTGGACCTAGCTAGAGCTTACTCAAGAAACAAAAAATATATACAGTTTTTAAAGAAAATGCCTTATGTAGCTTCAGCCTTGTTATCTAAAGGATCAGATTCTTGTGCCCCTTTTCAAGTTCTTCCTGAAAAGTAACAAGTGGGAATATTAAATAAGTTCAATTTTCATCCTGCTAGATCTCACAAAATACATATTTTTCCTTTCTCTTCTCTTTCCCTTAGCTTTCTGTGTGATGGAGGAAAAAAAGCTTTAGGGAAGAAAAGATTACCAGACTCATAAACCAGTTTTCCAATTACTGAGCTTTTGCAAAGAAAGATGCCATAATTGCTCAAGGTGAAGGGGAAAGAAAGAGATAAGGAAGTGAATTATCAAGAGGATCGATGGTAGAAGCTTTCTGAAGGCCCAGGGAGTATTTTCCCCTGTCCTACCTGTCAGCAGACATGAGGGGGAAAAACTGCATACTAACCACAAAATACTGTAAAGGATAACCATGTCATGACATTCCAGCTCAAATGAAAGGATAAGGATGAGCTGAAAGCCCAAAGAGTGGGAGTTCCTCTGCTACTGGTATGAATGGCAAGGAAAAGCATGATAAATCAAAATAACCCGAGAAAGATACTGGAGGAACAGTTATCTGGAATTGGTGTGCTTTGATTTATCGTTATTTCCCACATCCTATCTTTGCTACAGGCTCCATCTTCAGAAGGCCAAACGTGGCCAAGGCCAAGGCAATTGCTTACAGACAACTGGCTCAACACTGGCTGCTGAACATCTTTTGGCTGATCTTGTGGTTTTTTCTTGATGGAATGAAGCTTGCTCACTGGGGGTCTGATGAGCACATGGGTGTTTTGTCTTTTGAAGCAATGATGGGAATTTTTCTGGAAGTAGCCTTTTAGAACTCACAAGGCTATGAATTTATAATTCCTTTCACTGACTTCAGGTGAACAAAGCCTTTCCAATTGGGTTAACGTTTGACTTGGTTTACTTTTTATATACTGTTTACATTGTATGATCTATGTTTATTTATTCAGTAAATATTTACTTGGCCATAATTCGTTAACTTTACAACCTATAGGGAAGAGAATTATTGGCTATTGTGATTGAGTATGATGAAGCTTGTGTTAATAACAGCAAAATTTAAGGTAATGATTATCAGGAGCCAGGTACAAGGTACATTACATATATTAACTCGTTTACTCCCTATGATAAGTAGATAAAGTTAATAATTTCTTATCCCCATTTAATAGATGAGGAACCTGAGGCACAGAGAGGAGAAATAACTTGTCCAAGGTTACCAACTAGTAGGCAGTAGAGCTGGGTGATGGAGATGGGCAGTCTGGCTTCAAAGCCAGTGCTGTTGGCCATTATGCTATAATTAAAGAGGCTCTAGGTGCACAGGGTCAGGGACAGAGCAGGGTTGAGGCTGGGAAGTTTAGGTATATCCACTATAAACACTTTCAGCTTCAAGTAATGCCCAGTCAACAGTGGCATAAACAAGGAAGGAGTTATTTTTCTACAGCAAAATGTCTGGTGGTGTTTCTAGCATTGGCACAGAGGCTGTAGGGAGCCCGAGTTCCAGGAGGCACCCCTTTTCTTCCTCCCACTGCTCTACAGCAGGCCCAGGTCTCTAGTCCACTTCCACGGGGTTGAGAGTTTTTGCTTGCATACCTTCCTCTTATCAGGAAGGGAAAACCCTTCCCGATGTTCCATAGCCAGAACTCTTCCAAATAATTAGGCAGAACTGGGTTATATGCCCACCTCCAGACTAAGACTAGGGCCTGCCTTCCCTGAGACCAAGGGATTTCTAGGAATCTGTAGGTAAAAAGAAAAGGAAGAGTGAATTTTGAGTTGGTAACCGGTAGGGTCTGCCAAAGGAAGCCCATGTGCAAAAACTAAGCAGAAAACCAGAACGTGACAAAAACAAGGGATAGGAAGAGGCTCAGTGTGGCTGGAGACAAGCTTGACAGATGGCAAGAGATGAGGCTGGAAAGGTGAGAGCCCAGATCATGAAGACCATGCATGCCATTTTAGTGAGTATACACTTCGTTCCGTAGACAAAGGAGAATCATTAAAGAATTTTAGACAGGGCCATGACCTGAGATGATTTGTTTAAGAAGATCATTTCTGGTAGCTCAGTGAAGAATATTTGAAGGGAACAAGAAAGAGGAAAGGCACGGAACTAGTTGGGAAGATGTCCTGAGGTCTTGCACATACATGGTGGTAAGAGGGGTGGGCTGCCATTTTTGGTAGGGAGAACCAAAGACAGTGATAATATTTGGGAGCAAGGGCCTGAGGGAGACAAGAGAACTTTGAGGAATATTATCTGCATTTCCACTAGTAAAAACGCTATCTTAAAAAGATAGAACTCCTGAAACCCAGCCTTGGGAATCAAGTTCACAATAGTGAGTTGGCAATCACTGAAGAAGGAAATACACAAAGGCCATTCATTTTAGTAAACCTGAGTTTTATTACACACACACACACACACACACACACACACACACACACACAGAGTCATATCAAATAGTTCCACAAGGCTTACAATAATAGTCCCAACTCAACCCACTAACACCGCGACGTCATTGAAGTGTCTACTTAGTTTTTTCTTCTGAAGTCTATCTCTTCTTCAATGTCTAAAATATCATTAGCCTACCACCACAATTACGGTTTGGCTAAGTATGGCATTCTAGTATGGAAATCCTCTCCCCTCAGTATTTTGGAAAGCACGTTTCTGTTATCTTCTAGCACCTACTCTGGCCACAAAGTCTGATGCCATGTAGATTTCTGAACCGTTTTGGGTCATGTTTTCATTGTTGATTGTTTGTTTGATCTTTTCTCTGTGGAAGCTGTTAGGATTTTCTCTTTATTTCTGGCATTTTGAACTTTCATAGTGATTTCCCTTAGCTCTGTTTCTCCTTTTTCTTTTTTTTAATTTTTTTTTCTCTTTAAAATAATTCTGCAAAGTGCTCAGTGGGCCTTTTCAATTTGGAAACTCATTTCCTTAAACTGTGAAATTGTATTGAAATCTATTGAAGTCTTTGATAATTTCTTCACTTATTTTTTCTCTCTCTGGAATTTCTATTAATCACTTGTGGCATCATTTCATTTTCTTATTATTGTTATTTTACTGTTAGCTGAGTAATCCCCCGTTTTTCTATGGTGTCCCCACCTTCAGTGGTGTCTGGTATCCTGAAATAAGAATCCTTCTGGTTTCGCCTTGCCCAGGGTCCCTCTTAACTCTGGGCTATGGACAGGTATTTACTGGATTGTGCGGGGCAGGACCAAAGATGCAGAGGGGCAGGACAGTGCCTCTTAGGCAGGCTTTCAGCCCCTTCCTCTATTTGCAGCCCACCTGTGCTCTGAATTTCCGATGTACTTGGTGCTTTCCATTTCTGACTCTCCAGGGATCCAGAGCATGTACTAATTTCCTTCTTGCTGTCCCCCACTTCATACTTCAGTTTCCATTTTCTCTGGTCGGCTAATCTCACTTGCCCACCTGTTTTTTTATCTCTTTCGATCTACATCTGACTCTGTCAGTACCACTGGAAAGCATCTAATCGAGACAATGAACCTCTTAACTGAGAACGATGTGTGAATGTGCTTCAGAAGTTGTGCAATAATGTTGCACCATGTTCCCCCATGAATCAAGGTATCCTGACTCTCTGCAGTCTCCTCCCACCACAGAATCTGTGTCTTGCCAATGGGACATTAGCAAATGCCAGTCAAGCAGAAGCTTGCACGCTAGGTGATATCCTCTGGCTGCTAGGAACTCAGACCACTGGGTGAAGAAACAAAAGCCAACCTCCTGCATAGTGAGAGACCACAGGGAGGGAGAAGCCAAACCTCCCGGTAGAGCCCAGCCCTCAGTCACCCCGGCTCCCCACTGACTGTAAAGGGGAGAACTCAGTTAATACCAGCAGAAGCATAGCCCACCTCAGCCCAGCCCAAACCACCTACTCACACAATTTTGTGAACAAATACAATGATTGTGGTTCTTGGCCGTCATGTTTTGGAGTAGTGTGTTATGCAAGGAGTAACTGACAAGGAGGTGTTACATTGAAGGTTTCTTTTTTGTTTCCTTTGCATTTAGGGATCCCAGAAAAAGGTTATTCTGTTTTTGTTCTATGCGTCCCTGCAAGTTTACGCTTCTATGTATCTCTTTATCTCCGTTTTACTATGGTTTGGGGAAGGAAAAAAGTAAACGTACAAATCAGTTCCATTCCAACTGCAAGTCTGTGTTCCCTTCTCCTTTCTCGTCCGACAGGTATCTATTGAGCGCCTAGTGCTATCAGCACTTGCGAGGCGGCTCTTGTTTCATCTGTACAATAACACACTGCCTTGGGCATCATTCTCCCCTTCCACAGATGAGACAACCAAGACTCAGCGAGGTGAAGCAACCTGCTGGAGGTCCCACAATTAACAAGGAGGATTGTTAGGATGTGTTCTTTCAGCGGAGTGCCCACAAAGCCCCCAGTCATTGCAGTACATTTTGTTGAACCAGAAAATAGACCGTAGAGAAGCCAAAGTTGGGATGGATGTAAGACCCGTCATTGAGTAGACTTGAGCAGCTAGTTGACTGGCTACGGGCGGTGAGCAAGAAACAATGGCTAGGAATCCCACCTCCTATTCGTCTGCCTTTGACCTGGAGACATGGGACAGCACCACGAACAAGAAGGGACAACAGAGGCATGGACATCTTAATTGAGGAAGGTGGAGCACTGGCTTTAGAAGGGCAGTCTTGGATCGTCCTCCTTCTCCCCTGCGTCTTCTGCTGAGCACGGTTGTCAGCACGGCTTGTGGTCTGCTTGTATTAGGGAAGATTGGTTGGTGCCACTTACAGGACGCTTTCCCAGGGTAAATGGTAGTTGCTGATTGTACTCCCGGGTGGTGGGTGGGGAGCTAAGCCCCGTGAGGCTCAATATGGTTTACGGCTGTCAAATGGTTAAAACTCCAGACGTTGCTTGGGCAGTATTCCCAGAAGGCCGCCAAATGACTTTTGTGCTCGGTGTAAGGGAAATTAAGTGCCGAGAAAAGTGTGTTCAATTTAGATCCATCTGGTCTGTTGCTTCTTTCCTTTCTTTTTCTCCAGGAAAGGGAACTATTCAAAGATACTTTGGGACTGCTTTAACCTGCTAGGAAGCAAGGGTGTTGCCAGCCTAGCATGCTGAAGAGCAGAGAGAAAAAGTGCTCTGATTCTAATTGGTAGCAAGGTCACCTCAGAGCAGAGATGGCCATCCAGGCTGCTGGCTCCTGACTCAGAACCTGGGAGGAAAGAAAGGGTGTATGGTTCGAGAAGACGTCTGAAGAATGCAGAAGTGACCCTTGCTAGAAAATGGTCTCTTACAGTATCTTCTAGCCAGCATGTGAACACCTGAAGCTTGGCTGAACAATGTCACTGGATTCCAAATAGGAAAAGCAAAGCCATCGATCTTAGGTTTTCTGAGGGGCCCCAACTTCAAATACTCATTCTCAGTATTGGATCACGAGTGTGGAGTAACTGGTCAGTGAATCTATAAACCACATGAGCTTATAATAAAAGACATCCAACTATGGAACCTATATGGCTGTTACTAAAAATGAGGTAGATAATAATTTACGTTTATTAAGCATTTAACCATATGCCAATCGCTGTTCTAAGTGTTTTACTGCCTTTTTAATTTTTAGTCAGTTCCTCCACCCCCACCCCAGGCAACCTCAAGAGGAGGTCCTGTTACTATTCTCATTTTACACTTGAGTATACGAAGGCTCAGGGAGGTTAGCTAGATTGTTCAACATGTACAGCTAGCGAGTGGTAGAGCTGGGATTTGAAGCCAGGTGACCTGCCTCTAGAACCCAGGCCTACCTGGGATCAGAGGCACACAGCCAGTTGGTAGCACAGGTGCCCCTGAGAGGCACTGAGGGAAAACGGATGGAAGACTTTCACATTCTATTTTATCGAATGCTATAATGTGAGCACCCCCCCTTTAAATATGTGTTAGTTGTTTGCTTTCAGCATATATGACAAAAGGAGAAGCAAGGCTGGGGAAAATGGGATAGCAAAGCAGCCTTTTGTTCCTTTTTTGCAATGTAGCTTTTGAGTCAGGACATGGTACTGTCCCCATTATGTTAGAGGTAGGAATTTATTTAGGCACAAGACAAGTCTAGGCCGGGGACCAGGAGCTACCATAGAAGTCGGGAATCTTGGCATAATGGAATTATCTTCAGAACGCCTATAAGCCACCTGTGGGCAAGTGGGGATATGGGCAGGTTTAGAGTGAGCCCTTGAGACAGAGCAGAGGGCTGGAAATCACAGGTAAGAGTAAACTGAAAGAGCCCAGAGCCCGGGAGGGCAGGGCTAGGTGACGGCTGGCAGAATGAGCAGCTGGAAGCCAGGAGCCCCAGAGTGGCTAAGGGAGTGGGGTAGGGAAAGGGACGTGAGGTCCCACGAGGACGGTGAGCATCTGCCTCAGCCAGGAGGCGTCTCGGAGAGCTTCCGGGGAAGTCTTGAAGGCAGATGAAGGTGACGGGGAGAGGATGGGGAGAAGGGTCAACCTGGCCAAGGTGGGGTATGTGGAGGCAGGAAGGAAGGAGTGAGTCCTGCTGATGCCACGCTAAATACCGCTTGGCTTTCACGCAGAGTTTCTACATGCGTTGTCACTTTGCAAGGTTTCCTCTCAGGGATGCACACCCTTGGGAACATGCATGTCACCCTTTCAGCTCAGCAGGAAGGAGACCTCTCAGAGGGGTGGCGACAGAGTGAGGCTCTCCAGGCCAGTGGGTCTGGGCATTTGGCAGTAGCTAATCTGTCTGGCTCGCCACTGGAACTGCACCCCTCGCACCAGGCTGGTCACGTACTAGGAGCTCAATCATTATTTGTTGAATTAATTTGCTTGATAAATGTGTGAAATAGCTGAATGTCTTTGGGAAAATTGTACTGTATCTTGGGATGAAAATGTCAAACCCTCTTTTGGTCTTTAATTAGTAACCCTCTTGATCAAAATACTAATAGTTCCGATTGCTAGCATTTATTGAGCACTTACAAGTGCTAATCCTTTACATTTTAAGTAACAGGAAGCCCAATCCATTTTTCATGTTAAAAGTCCAGGCACAGATCCTACTGGGTCAGGTAAGGTTTGATCAGGGGTCTGGCTTGGTTTCTCTGTGATTCAGTTCTGCCCTGTTCCATGTGTTGTCTTTCTGCAGGCCAGATTTTATTCATGGATGCAAAACAGCTTCTGGCAGAAGCTGAGGCCATATAATGCCTCGTTCATATCTAGGAGGAGAAAGAGAGACAGAGACAAAAATAGAGAGAGAGAGAGAGAGAGAGAGAGAAAGAGAGTGAGTCAGTCCTCCTCCTACCACCAAACATTTCTAAACTTTACTGACTGAACCAAACTGAACTAACCAGGAGAAAACCACATGTTAATTGGCACAGCCCAGGTAACTCATCCCTGAGCCCATCAGTGTAGCAACAGGGGCGGGATCATCCCCAGTGATTAGCTCAGTTGTGACCTATCCCCGAAGCCCAGGATGCAGGCCATCCTCACCAAACTGCATGGCTACTTTCAAACGGGCAGAGAGATAAATGGCTATTTATGAGCCAGATGAATGTCCATTCATGTCATCCTCATAACACTCTGTGAATTAGACCCCATGGAGAGATGAGAAAAGTGACTTCTGAGATGTTAAGCAACTTGCTCGAGACCACAAAGCTAGTGATTGGCCACGCTGGGATCTAAACCCATGTCTGTCTGACTCCAAAGTTCATGCCCTTGGCCACCAGACTCTATCCCCCAAATCTTAGACATTGCGTGAATCTCTCTGGTTCCTGTTAAGAGAAACCTGTTCTTGTGACCACATCCATCTGTGCTGGAGAATTCCTTGTGTCCAGGATGAGTCTCCTCTAATATAAAACAAGGACTCTCCAGAGAGCCTAGGCTCTGCGATCAGCTTCGGAGACCTATGGATTCCAGCCCCACTTTGGGGAGTGGCACACACCTATCTACTTGGGCTCTGCCTAAGAGGTTGCTATAAAACCAGGACAGACAGTCCCTGTTCTTCTCTCAGTGGTCATTCATCAAGCAGTTTGTGAGCATCTGCTCTCTGAGGACCCATCTGTCTGAACCAAAGGCTGAAATGTTTCCAGTGTCCTTGTCTGGTCTTTCATTTTGCTCTGCTCCTTTGTTTATCACACTCAGAAGCCTTATACTCCTCCTGGACTAATGGTGGCTCTTTGCCGCATTCCTGCGCCCAGCCCATTTCCTTTCTCTGGACCCAGCACCTCTAGGACAGTAACTATTTGTCTCTATTGAAAATTTCAGTTAATTAACAATGGCTGTCTTGAGAAAGGGGTGGAGTCTGCATCTAGTCTCAGAAGGGAGGCGTGCCGTAATCCCTTAGCCATGTTTGCCCCAGGAGGACAGGCTGGCACTGCAGCCTGGGTGGATGGCACATGACACTCCTGGGCCCAGACACGCACTGAAGCTTCATGTTTGGGACTCACAGAACCAGCTGCCCCCATGGCTTAAGCTCCCTGACGATGAATTTCCTGGGCTAGCATAATACTGACGATCTCTACCTCCCTGCCTGCCTCTTCTCTTATATAACTTTGAAGGAGGCTGAGCTGTTTACATGTTAGGTACCAGAAGGATGGAGCAGTCTGGAGAGAAAGAAAAACAAGAGTGATGATAAAGGTCTGATACAAGCCAGGGAATCTGAAGTGTAGTTGGGAATGTCTGGGTCAAATGCAGCTAAGCACTAACTCATTCTGGGACCCTGGGCAAGTCTTTGCCCCTCCCCTGGCCTCAGTTTCCCCATGTGACATTGGACTCCATCAGGAATTGTCAGTGGGGATGAAACCACTTCCTAGGGGGTGACCTGGACTTCTGTAGGGACATTTTCAGTGTCACCATGATTAGATGCTGCTTCTGGAATTCAGCGGGCAGAAGACAGGAGTAGTAGGTAACCTACAATACGTAGGACAGTCCCTCACATTGAACTGTCCCTCACAACTGTCCCATGTCCTACGGGCACTCACGGACAGGAAAAACTTGTTTACAATTATCTAACGCTAGAAGCGGGCTCTGCTTTAAATATGAACACAATTCATTTTTGGCACAACCGGTGTACATTGAATTTTTGAAAGCATGGAATTACCATGTAAATCAAGGGTAGAATGCATCCTAAAAATAGTTGTATTGAGTTGTGATTTACATACTATAAAATTCACTCATTTCTGAAGCATTATCAATTCGGTGAAGTATTTAACCACTTCAGTGATGTTGGTCACCAGGATAAGTTGGGCCACTGTCACCACGAGGGAGATTCAGAACATGTCCATCCCTTGCACCTGTCTGTAGTCAAATCCTCCTCCACCCCCCGGCAGCTACTGATTTGCTGTCTCAATAGATTTGTTTTTTTCCTAGAAATTTCACATAAATAGAATCATACAACACGTAGCCTTTTGTGTGTGTGGGTTTTTTTTTTTTTTTTTTTTTGAGGTTCAGGTGCATTGTGCCATGGATGACTAGTTTGCTTGCTTCTTAGGACTGCTGACTAGTATTCCACTGAAGTGTACTACACTTTCCTTTCCAACCCATCACCAGTGGACAGACATTTGGAACGTCTCCCTGTTCTGGCTGTTATGAAAATGCTGCTGTGAACAAGTACAAGTCTTGTACAAGTCTTTGCACAGGCATGTGTTTCTGCTTCTCTTGAACATATGCTCAGGAGAAGTTGTTGGGTTACTGTATTATTACTTTAATGAAGAGTTGTTTAAATTCTTTTGGAACTCATTTTGGCCGGCACAAAATGAACCACGGAACCACCAGTGCTAGACCTCATTTTGGAAAACGGACACTACTCATGGTGTCTGAGTCACAATACAACACCCCTGCATCCCTGCACGTTTGGAGCTTACACAGGCTTATGCACTGAACCGTATACACGATTTTGTGCATAGGAGGAGGCTCTGACTTCCTCATTATGTCTCTAGTTGGCTTGTACCCAAACATGTCCATATTAAAGTATGTATTATTCCTAATAAATTACTTTAACTTCTCCTATTTCATATAATAAGGATATTAGGATGATTTTTAAAAATCATGTATACAGGCTGCCTTTATTATTTCTGAGTTTCATTACAGGATAGTAAAGAGAGTATATAAAATATATTTTAGAGAATCTGTCATGGGACAGATTGGGAAGGACTGATGACTTTAAGGGCCCTGATACCTGTGAGTTTTTAAATCCTTGCTCAGAGCGGCTTAATTAGCAAGGCTACTGCAGGTAATCCAGAGTTGAAGCAAACAGCTAATGAAAGCACTCGTCTTGCACCAGTTGCTTTGATCATCTGACTGTGGCCGAGCTCTTTGAGGCCAGAAGCAGAGAGACTGAGAGGAATAAAAAACCCAAGAGAACCATCTTGAAAATGTACAGGAAGAGATTCAGAATCTATCACTCAGCCTGGCTTTCTCAGTGAGTCATAGATTCACAGGCTGACCCAGCAGGTCCTGCCCCACATGCGACAAAGGCAGAAAGGGAGGCCTGAACAAGGCAGGGTGGGAGAGAGGGACCGATAGGCCGCACAAGCCAACCAGGTCTGGGGGATCTTGGAAGCCTCCTAACTAGATGTCTCTTCAATCAGACGTTCTTTAGTCCTTTAGAGACTGAGCCTGGGGAGGGAAAGGCTGCGAGGGACACAGAGAGCAAGCCTCAGGCTCCTTTCTGCTTGCCCAAGCAGCTCCAGCCCACGCTTGCCTCCTCTCCAATTAACCTGACCAGCCAGTCCCAGGTAAGCAGGCAGCACTTACCTGTTGTGACTCAGACAAGGGAGTCTGGGAGGTCCCACCACGTCCACTCACTACAACTGGTTTACCGAAGTATGTGCCTGTGTTACTTTACCTTCCTGGGGTCCCGGAAACTAAAACGCCCTCAGCTACGTTCTGGTGTAGGACTGCAGACTGTTGATTTCCTCCTTGCTCTGGCCCTGCCCCGCCTCAGGTTCTTCCTACTCTCGGGGCTGCCTCGCCAGTTAAAGAAACATTCATTAGAGCAGTGAATCTAACGCTAGGGGATCAGGCCATGCAGGAAGGGGGCGCAAGCATGGCCTTGGGACCCTTTCTGGACCCGCCTGTAAATGGGTTGTAGACAGGGAATCTCAAGATTGGGCTCAACACAGCCCCACCGCCCAACCCGGGAGCCCTTCTCTAGGAAGTGGGGGTATGGGGGAGGAGGGAATCCAGTGTCCTGGGGTTGTTTTGTCACCCCGGGGGATGTCATCATGCAACTCTGGAATTTTACGGTTTGGGTGGTTTCTTTTTTAAAAACACAGACCTTATTTTTCGTTCGCAAAACCGCTGTATATCTGCAAACGAAGCGACATTCCAAAGGAGCCTCTGGTGCCCACAGCAGTCCACGGGGCCTTGGCGACTGGGGCACACACCTAGGACACGGCCATGTGGCCTCCCTGGGCCGCAGGCTGCCTGCACGGGGCAAGGACGAGGGCAGGGACCCGGACAGGACGCCTGGCCCGGCGGGCCACCCACACGGTGGAGGCCCAGCTGTCCATGTGGAGCCTGGCAGCTCATGCCCAGGGCGGGAACCAACGTTCCTTTTATCTATGGTGAGCTCCAGAGCTGCACCGGGCTTCCTCAGGTGTAAGCACGCGGCAAGCGAACGTTCCAGGTTGCGAGAGAGCGCCGCCAGCGTGCGCAGGAAGGGGAGGGCCGGGAGGGCCAAGAGCTAACCGCCCCCGCCCCCACCGCAGGACCTCCAGCGCAGTGGGCGGGGCCTCGCACTTGGCCACCGCCTCCAGCGCGCTACGTTCCCGGAGTCTTTTTCTGGTGTTTATGATGGAGGACTGCAGACTGTGGGACTGGCGCTTTGAAATCTGGCTTCTCTAGGGCTTCTGTAGCGAATTTCCCAGCTGTAGAGTAATCCGAGCTCCAGGAGCCCTCTGGGAAGCTGCTCCATTACAGACATTTACAAAGGAAAATTAAAAAGAGCAGTCAGCCTGGTTTCGGTAAGAGGCGCGTATCTAGCCCTGGGAAGCCAGGAGGGTGTGCCTTGCAAGCAAATCGCGGTGCCTGCCTGAGCATCCAGGGGAGCTGAATTCACAGCTTTAAAAAACGAATGATCATCTGCTTTTAAGAACTAAA
Source organism: Ailuropoda melanoleuca (assembly GCF_002007445.2). Classification (NCBI taxonomy): domain Eukaryota; kingdom Metazoa; phylum Chordata; class Mammalia; order Carnivora; family Ursidae; genus Ailuropoda; species Ailuropoda melanoleuca. The sequence goes on along the minus strand of NC_048233.1, from coordinate 52,934,204 downwards.
GCTAGAAACGATAAGGTTATTTTTAACTCCGTTATTTGCTCGCTGCTGATTAAGCACACACTTTCCTTGCACCCAGGTAGATGTATAGAGAAAGCCAGGCGGGATAGAAAGAAGTATGACCATGGGCCTTGGGGTCAAGCTGTTTACATTTGCATCTAACCCTTCAACTTCTCTTTGCAACCCTCTGATCCTCAGTCTTTCATCTGAACCCTCCTGGGGCTCCTGTGAGGATCAAATGAGACCCACTGGAAAGTACTTAGAATAGGACCAGGCATATCATGAGCATCCCATCAAACGTCACTGCTTAAGCACCTGACCACCAGTTTGCATATGCAGCAGCTAACCCTGGATTAGCTAATTTTTATAGTAGGGTGGTGGGATTTGTCACTGTACACAGGCTAAGTTAGCTCCTTCATTGTGCACAAACATGAAGAGGGTCATTCTTTCCTGTGGGACCCAGCACATTTCAAGATCCTCTTCTACTCTATAAAATGGTAAACTGGACAAGGTCCAAATAAGTCATCGTGTCCAGGCCATTTAACTTTTAAAATGTAAATTCAATGGCTTTTAGTATATTTGCAGTTGACCAACTATCACCATAATCTAATTTTAAATAATTTTCATCACCAGCTCACCCGGGTTGCCCGTTTGGTTAGGTTTCAGACTCTTGGCTTAGGCTCAGGTGATGGTCTCAGAGTAGTGGGATGGAGCCCCCGTTGGGCTTCTTGCTCAGCGGGGAGTTTGTTTGGGTTTCTCTCTCCCTCTCCCCCATCCTCTGTAAAATAAATAAATATTTTAAAAAATTCATTTTCATCAGCACCCCGAAAGAAACTATACCTACCAGCAGTCATTTCCTACTTTCTCCCAACCTCCCCGCTCCCAGCCTTATGCAGTCTGTTTCTACACATATTCCTATGCTGAACATTTTATAAAAATGGAATCATATGTCGTTTTTTTGTGACTGGGTTCTTTTCCTTAGGCTAATTATTTCAAGGTTCACCATCAGTCGGTAGACCTTTGGGTTGTTTCCACTTCGGTGCAATTATGAACAATGCTGCTGTGACTATTTTGTACAAGTTTTTGTGCGGATATATGTTTTCATTTCTCTTGGCTCGTGGGAGTGGAGCTCCTGGGTCGTTAAGTAACTCTATGTTTATCTTTTGAGGAACTGCCAGACTGTTTTCCAAAAGTGGCTGCCCCTTTTCACATTTTTATACTGGCAATGTAGGAGGGTTCCAGCTTCACAGCTTCACTAATATTTGTTACTGACTGTCCTTTTTGCAGTCATTCTAGTAGGTGTGAAGTACGATCTCATATGGTTTTCATTTGTATTTCCTTGTGGGCCAGTGAGGCTGGCCATCTTCTTGTATGCTTACTAGCCATTTGCCTGTCTTCTTTGGAGAAATGTCTATTCAAATCTTTTGCCCACTCAAAAATTGTTTTGTTTGTCTTTTTGTTGTTGAGTTGTCAGTGTTCTTTATAGATTCTGGATTCAAGTCTTATCCAATTTATATGATTTGCAAATATTTTCTACTGTCCTGTAGGTTGTCTTTTCACTTTCTTGATGGTGTCTTTTGAACCATTAAAGATTTCAGTTCTGATATACTCCAACTTGGGAATCTTCTCTTTTACCACTTGTCCATTTTTTTTTATCATATCTAAGAGATCATTGCCTAATCCAAGGTCATGAAAGTTTACTCCTATGTTTTCTTCTAAGAGTCTTATAATTTCATCTCTCTTATAATTTCACCTTCTAAGAGTCTTATAATTTTGTCTATCTTTGTTCAATTTCAGTTGAACAAAAAAGGAAACTAAGACCCCATGACGGTAGGGTTTGCTCCAAATTATATTCCTAGTAGGTGTCAGGTAAGTAATTCTTAAAAGAACAGTTTGATTTTATACAACCTGATATCAGTATAACTTCAAGACCTAAGACAGCCTCAAGTCATGCTAAAAATCAGAGTCTAAAACCAAATTTATACTCATCCTGAAATGGAATCAACCTTTAATTGGAGGCTAATAGTAGTAAGAACAGACCTCATTTCTTGAGCAATTAGTCTGGGTCAGGCGCTGAAACATGTATTCTCTTACTACTTCTCAAAGCCACATTGTTAATAGGTACTATTATTATCCTCATTTTAAAGATGAGGAAATGGTTCCCAAAGTGCTTTTTAAGTAACATGTCTGAAATCACACAGTTAATAAGAGGGAGAGCTGGATTTTAAACCCAGGGCTCTCATTCTTCTTGTAGGGTGAACTGTTAGAAAAACTAATGACAATGGCTGAAACCCAAGTAAAAGGGCTTCTGACGAGATACGTACCTGCTGATGACACCAAGTGGACCCCTACTGTCATGCCCATTCCTTGTCACATCTGCTGGTAATTTCTCTTAGTGGGGTTCTGTTGATTTGTGGTGGTGAGAACCCAGACACCACAAAGCATCTGGGTTGCAATGGAAGTCCTGATTCGTTTTCTTTAAATCCAATTTTCCACTTGGTTTGGCTAGGGCAGGAGGATGTCAAATTCTGTGACAGAGGTCAGTCCTATAAGGTGTTTGTCTCTATTTACATAATTCACTGGAACATTTTGGGGGGAGGGGGAATCCATCTTCACTGACATTAGCCTCGGGAACTCTCCCTGGCAGGAGAGAGAAGCAATCCCAGGGTCAGGCCTCAATGTTAGCCCCATACGGAGGTCTAAGTTTGCAGTTTCAACCAGGCATATTTATTTACATGTGGAAATTCCCAGTGGGAAGCTGAAGAACACAACTTAGGAGTGGTCCCCAAGTGGGAAATTGAATAGTACACTGAGCTCCCTTTATTTCCATTTAATTTACCGTTGGTATCATTACCATTATTTTGTTAATCATTTCACTAGCAATGATGTAACTTGGGACCAGCCGAGGTAATTGCGGCCAAATGAGGGAGACACTCATCTGCAGTATTTAGTTAGCAAAAGCTTTCATTCACCTTTTTAGGGATGGGTATTAGTTCTTTCCTTTATTCATGGAGCAGAGAGCTGCTGGGGAATGCTGAAGATATTAAGAGCTCCCTGCAGCTTAATGAACTCTACACTTGGTTGAAAAGAGGTTTCTGTAATTTTCAGCTTGCTGCTGCCTGAAACTGTATCGCACTGCACAGTGAAGTGGTTTCCTGCGATTCTAACAAGGCCATGTGAAACACCATGCCTGCCCCATGGCCTGAGCAATATGGAGTCATTGTTCACACTTGGCCCTCACAGACCTGACTCTACCGTCTAATAGGCTGTGTGCCTTTGGGCAAGTTGCTGATGCTCTCTGGGTCTCTATTTTCTTATTTATCAAAAGAAGGATAATACTACTTATTGTATAGATTGTCAGGCAGTAAATGAGGTAAGATGGGTTAAAGGCTCAGAGCATTCCTTGGTCCATACTAGTGTTCAATAGATGCTGTTTCTTTCCTGAAAAAGTGCTCGTCTGGAGGACTTACCTGCTGAGCTCAGGATTATTTGGGAGCCAAGTACAAGGAAAGTTTTGAGAAACTAGTGGCTGGAAGGAAGGTAGTTTTTGGGTGGCAAAAGTGAAGAGCTTGGAGAGGCTACATAGGGGTTCATGATGGGACTCAGACCGCACTCTCACCCTGAGACGCCAAGGTGGTCTTTGGGGGCTGGAGACCTCCTGGGCTCCAGCCACTGCCTCCCGGGGCGCTTCTTCTGTGCCTCTGCCCTCACTCACTCACTCTTCTCCTAAGCCCACTCTCAGTCCTGCCCCTGTGCTACACCAGCCCTTCTCAGGGTCCTTCCATAGGCTGCTCCCTCTGCCGGCCTCCTCTCTCCCCTAACCCCCTAGTCTCCTAGGTCTTGGCTTCTTTGTCACATCCTCGCTGGACCTGCCCCGATCAGCCCTCACAGGTGACCCTGTGCTTCTCTACACAACACAAATTGGTTCATAGCAGCATGGGTTTCTATTTGTGTGAGGTTTTTAATTTCAAGCATCTCTCACCACCAGAGAGTTGTTTCTTGAAGCCTGGGTCTGGGACTATTTTGCTTACACTCTGGGAGGTGTTCAGCAATAAAGTTTGTAAGAACAAAAGAAGAAACCCTTGGGGAAAACAGGAGAAACAAATGGGTGACTTTAATGCTGACTGTTGAACTCTCAGTCTTGGCGGACTTTTAAGCAAAGGCAGGAAGATGGAAGCATTAATACCAGCTGACACAGTGTGCTTTCTAGTGCCAGGAGCTCTTCTAAATGCTTCTGTGCATTGACTTCTTCAATCTTGGTTATAACCCTATAATTACTATCACCCGCATTCCAAAGATGAGAAAACCAAGGCATAAAGAAGTCGTTCCCCGATAATAAGAGGCAGAGCCAGGCTTGGACACTCTGGCTTCAGAGTGTATGCTCTTAGCTATTATCTTATCTGTTCCACACACATTTTCCTTTCCCCCTGGATAATGCTTTCCTGCTCCAATCCTCCCCTTCCCCACACCCACATGTTTTGGGCCTCAGGTCCCAGGTGAAATAGCACTTCCTCAGGGAGACCTTCTCAGACTCCCATCCTAGCTCGAGCCCCAGGTCATCAATACGCACAGCATCCGCATTTTGTATTCACAAATCCTGACTGGTTATTTCCTCCCTGATTTCAGGGCATGGCTTATTTATCTCTGGACCCTCTGCAGCAACTAGCACAAGGTTCAGCATATAGTAGGTTCTCAAAACTTGGCTATATTGTAATGTTCCCACGTCCTCAGGAGCTAGCTGTTAATAATACCCACACTTGGCGAAATGTCATTACTTATAAAAATTGCTTGCATGAACCCTACCCAGCTATCCCATATCCAGAAATTTACCCTAGGGAGATTATCATGCAAGGACAAAATAATGTTGATGCAAGTATCGTTGATAATGGCAAAAATTAGGAACAACCTAAAATGGTGATCAAGGGGGGACTAGTTAAATAAGTTATGTTCTTGCCACATAATGGAATCCTATGAAGTCATTAAAAGGATAAGACAAGTAAATTTACAGATGATGACTTAGAACTTTATCCATGCCATATTGGGGAGTGTTAGAAAAAAAAAAAAGAAAAGAAGATTCACAGGCCACTTTACTGAGAGCTTATTGTCAGGCGCTGTGTTAAGCCCTTTTAAATACACCAGTTCATCAATTATCACAACAGTCCTATGGAATAGGTTTGTTCTGTTATAATGCCCAAGTTTACAGACAAGTAAACTGAAGAGTAAGTGGCAAAGCCAGATTTCAACCCACAGTTATCTCCAGAGCTTGTAATCTATACTACACTCCCTGTGATCCTGTTATGTATTATTGCATAAGCACTATGGCAGAGACTGCCAGATACCTTGGATATCTGTTTCTCCCTTCTTTCATGGTAATAGGATTTGTAGCTGGGCAGATGGCTGCCAGAACAAGGACTACATTTCCCAACGTCCTTTGCAGCTACGTAACTTAGTTCAGGCCAATGGGATATAAGCAGAAATATATATATTCCTTTGGCCTCCTTTGCAATCTTTTTTTCCCCCTTCCTGTGTTTTCTAGAATGCAGATGCTGTCCCTGGGAACATGAGATGGAGGCCACATACAATATAGTGACAAGACGGGGTGACTGACATGGTGAAGATCCTTGCCCATCCTGAACCACCTATGTAGATGTCCACGTGAGAGAGAAATGAGCTGTGATCATGTGTACATCGTCATCATTTTGGTTGTCAGTCATTTGTAGGTGAATGTAACCGAACACATGCATCCAGAAACTTGCAAGGATGCTCCTTTGTTAACAGTGGTTCCCTCGGGACTGCAGGATGTGTAGTGATTTTTATGTTATCTTCATAATTCTCTGGGTACGTAAGCCACTTCTTACAAAAGCAATAAATCAAAAGAAAAAAAATATACCACAGTACCCTCTACCTTCTGCCTTACAGTTTCAGTTCAGTGGCCAAGTTCTCACGTGTTCTCAGCCCATCCAGAGCACTGTGTTTCTGGATGACTGCTCCCCCTGGTTCTCTCTGGGGTGCACTTCTGTCTTGCCTGACATTGAGGTTCAAGCTTACATCTGCAAAAATGCATCTGCAGTACACCATTGGGTTGGGAGGTGGGGAACGAAGATTAGCTCCATTCCCCCCCTCCTCCCTGGGAGGGGAAGAAAACCAGAAAATCAAGCCAGTTAGTGTCTCCAGAGAGAAGACATGGAAGTAGATCTGAGTTCATTCATTCATTCACTGTATACTGATGGGGGCATATACGGTTCTAAGCTCTCTTCTGGGTATGAGGATACAGCAGTAAGCATGGACTCTTTGCTGCCATGAAGCATACAGCCTAGAGGAAGGGACAAGTTGAGCATTTAGGTGCCTCTGTGCTACCCGTCTTACCGAGCTGGTCTGCGTCTGAATCCATCTGTTAGTGATAGTTCCACTTCCCAGAAGATCTCAATGTCTTATCACCTTATTCATTCACTTCAAAAACATTTTCTGAGTGCCTAGAAGTGCCAGGCTGTAAACTGGGAATTTAAAGGCAAAGGAAGACAGCCTGTTTTCAAGATTTGGCCAGTCTGATGGGAGTGTCAGCACTAGAAATGATTGCAACATAGACGGGAGTCAGATCCCATACAAGGTTCTGTCTGATAGCAAAAGGAACTCCCAACCTTGCCTGGAGGAGGGGTACAAAGGAAGCCAAGTCCCAGTGAATGAAAATTACCAGGTGTGTCTCAGGCCCAGTGAAATGATTCTTTCTGAGATGCAGACATCAGTACCAGTAAAATGCATGGGGCCCTTTATCTTTCAAGTACACCAGGGTCCTGGCTATAGTAGAAAACGGGGTTCAGATATCTGTGAGATAAACAGATGAGTTCGGTTTCCTAATCCTGAAAAGGCTGTTGTTTAGGGGGAAAGATAGGGTTGGGGAGGGGAGTAGGGTGTCTGCCAGGCTCTTGGTCACCAGCCTGGTCCCACAGACTTGTGTCTAGGCCCTAAGAGGGCAAGGAGAAGGGTAAGCTGGAGCAGCCGTTTGCAGGACGGATCCAAGCCGCCTGCCAAATGGGTAGGTGACAAGAGATGGTTAGAGGGCGTGTCCTCTCAACTGCCCTGTGGCTTCCCTGAGGGAGTGCTCCAGGAATGCAGGGCTGCCTTCATTCCTCGGGCTGCAGGCCTGGGAACACCAGAACACAGTGCTCTGAGGAGGACGACCTCCTCACCAGGCACAGGCAGGACCCGAAGGGACAACAGAGTGCCTTCCGTGGCTTCTCAGACAGTAATGATCAGTGAGGGTCCCAGAGCAAAGAACACGTGGGGGAAGGGGCGCCTGGGTGGCACAGCAGTTAAGCGTCTGCCTTCGGCTCAGGGCGTGATCCCAGCGTTATGGGATCAAGCCCCACATCAGGCTCTTCCGCTATGAGCCTGCTTCTTCCTCTCCCACTCCCCCTGCTTGTGTTCCCTCTTGCTGGCTGTCTCTATCTCTGTAGAGTAAATAAATAAAATCTTAAAAAAAAAAAAAAAAAGAACACGTGGGGAAGTCTCATGGAAACAGGGGAGCTGGCCTTGAGGATTCCCAGAAATACTGTGGGAGGAGGAAGGTGCTGGATTGGGGGGCTGAGCCTGAGGTCCTGTGCTGGAGACCAACATGTGACAGTTGAGATACCTCTGTCCCATTAGGTCTCAGCCTGGGCTCGCTGAAGGCAGAGCCTGAGATAAAGGCCTGCATGAAGTTAGTTTATTTGGGAACATAATCCCAAGGAGCAGGAGGGAGGGACAAGTGGAAGTGAAACATACACTACAAGGATATGTTGTGGAGTCAGCCACCCCATGATGCACGGGAGTTTCTGGGAATCTAATGGCATGCACCTCAGGACTGTGCCCAGAGATGAAAGGGGGAAGCGTTTGTCTACTGGCTCAGTCCCCTCTTGGTCACAGTGGCCCGAGGGTGTTAATTGCCCAGCACTTCCAGCAGGTTCTCAGGCATCCCACCCAGGCTGTCAGAGAAGGCCTGGGGCATGAGAGGTAGCCCAACGGGAGGTACTGACAGGTGCTCCTGCTCAAAGCAGGCTGAAGTCTATGCTGAACTGGTCACCGCACAGTGGCTGGAGTCCAAAGTGGGCTGGTGGGATCTGGAGGAGTAGACGAAAGGTGCCCAAAACAGGCACCCATGAGCTGGTGAGGCCTCAGAAACCTAAGTTACAGAAGTTTCCAGAAACAAGCAAGAATAATGATAAGTTGTTATTATTATTAATAATAGCTAATATTTACTGGACACAATTACCTGCTAAATCCTTATGGATAAATCATTGCACATAACCTCACAGCAACCCTTTGTGGTATGTGCTATTATTGATCTCTACCATGCAGATGAGGAAACTGAGGCAGCACATCACTTCCTCAAGGTCATACAGCTTGTAGGTAGTAGAGCCACGCTGCCTCCCCCTCAGTGAGGGGACAGGCAGCCTGGCTCTGGGGAGGGGCATGCATCTCCCCCAAGCCCTCTGACCTTCTGGTCCCCAGTACTAACTGTAATGAAGCTTTTTCTTGGTCAGCGGCCTCTCTGTATAAGATTGTTCAGGGTCATGGTGGTGCATCAGGGAACGATTTAGAGTCACCTTCCTCGAGATCTACAACCCTGGGCTCAAGGCCTGGCTCTGTCACTCAGCTATGGACGGCGGGAGTTGTGTTAGCCTTACACACCACGTTCCCTGCTTGTGCCTCACCTCCTCAGCTTTACAATGAAATGACTAGACTGTCTTGCCTGTGAGATCACATTTGGCTCTACAACTCACTGATGTTAAAGATTATTCACGTAAGTGGGTCCAAGATAGTTGAAGACGGGAATAAAGACCCTCTTAAACAAGATGCAGAAAGCAAAGCCCTTAAAAGGAAAAGGATGATGAATTTGACTATTCCCAAATGAAACTTCTCCATCCTAGAAGAGACATCCATAAACAAAGCTAAAATGAAAACACAGAGGGGAAAGTGTTCACAAAACATAGACAAAAATTCCCGTTTAGATTACATAAGGAATGTCTCAAATCAATAGGAGAAAGTTAACCTGAAAGAACGATCATGACTAGGTGACTCACAGCTAAGAAAATTGAATGGACAGTAGAAATATGAAAATATGGTCAAATTTACTAGTAATGAAGGAAATGGAGATTAAAACATGAATGAAATACTGTTTTTTTGGCACGGTGGCACGGAAACATTTGGTATTACCAATTATTGGCACATGTATAAGGAAGCAGTGCCCCCCATGGGTGGGAGTAGAGGGCCAGCCTGGCAATATCTGTTAAAACATAAAACACTCAAATATTGGGCCTCTGTGGTCATGTGCCTTCAAGAAGCACCATATCTGTCTATGGGAAGGCACGTACAAGAATGTTCCCTCCAGTGTTGCTTGTAGGCACTGAAAAAAACAGAACAAAATGGCAGCAAAACTGGCAGGAGAGGAAGCAGCTTAAATGCCTGTCCTAAGTTAGTTCTATCTTATGCAGTAATATGCAAAAAATAAGAAGAGCATGGTTGGAGTTCTGAGCTGACATGGAAAAATCCACAGGACATACTGATGAGTGGAAAAAGGAGTAAGTTGTGGAACGACGCAGAGCTTGATAGCATCATGGGAAACCAGAATCGATTGTTCCCATAGAAACTGCATAGAAGAGGGTCTGGAAACATAAACACCAAACTGACACCAGAAATCAGTTCTGGGGAAAGGAAGAGAATGAGTGCTGAGAAGGCCTTATCTCTAGTGCTTTGGTTGTTTAGAAAGGGGATAAATTCATGCATTTCTTGTGCATTAAAGTATTAAAAATTAAAAGTATTAAAATACATCAGTGGTTAATGGTTGACAACTTTCCCTTTTCCCAGCCTCCAAGGAACAGAATTCCCATGCCAGAAATCATAGGATCATCCTGAACCAACCCACGACCCGGCCAGCTCGCCCCGGGGGGGCCCCTCGTCTGGCTCTGCACCCACAGTGGCCTTGGGGGCAGGCATTCCTCTTCCCCTTCAAAGATTCCATTAGCATTGTTTTCCGTGCTTTGACATTTGTTCACCCAGAGCTAACTGCAGGGCGAGGCTACGATTACGGTGGTGTTTTTTGTTTTTTCATTTTTCAATAAAGAGGTTGAACACGTACTGTTAACATTCAACCTGGTGTAAAAACATTTCAACCAAAAGACTTTGGAAATTGATTTTTGTGGTGAGCAACCTGGAAAACATTTGTTAGAAGTGGCTCGTGTTTAGTTCTGCGAGGTGGCAAGTGGTATGGGTGTTTATTTACAGCGGGGTTCCTAACCTGTGGCCCCTGATCAGCAGCACTGGAGTCACCTCTCAGGCCCCACCCGGACTCGCCGACTCAGACTCGGTGGGCTGGGCCCAGCAGGGGGTATGCTAGCGAGCCCTCCCTGTGCTTCAGGCGCACAGTCAAGTTTAAGAACGTCTGATTTCCGTGACCAAATATAAACTGCCTCTTGGAAGCTGATCACACTTCTGCAAAGTGACAACCTGAACTAAATTGCTTAAATTTCTGTTCATCCCTCAGATCTCCGCTGAATCATCACTTTCTCAGGAAACATTTTTTGGTTCTTTGTTTTCATAACCCCATGTACCTCTTCTCTCTGCATTGATCACAGATGCATTTTACATTTATGTGGGTGATCATCTGATTAAGATTTGTTCCCCCCCCACACCGCCTCAGATCATAATGTGCTCGAGTATACTACAGTGCCAGGCACATAGCAGGCACGCCATAGGTATTTGTGAATGAACGAATGAACATATCCTTCATAGACAGCCTTCAATGCCACCAACAGACTTCTCAACACATTTTCCACAAATCAGTAAGGAAGCTTTCTTCATCAAGATCATCACTATTTTTCCAGATTTGAAACCTTGGTGACCTTTTGAACTTGTCACATTCATTCATCTGCAGGTTCCAGCCAGTTGCCAAGCCCTGTGGATTCTTCCCCTGGAATGTCTTCCGGCCTTACGTATTGTGTTCATTCAAATTGTAGCTTGCAACTATTAGTATCTGTTGAGCATTTTATGTTTTTCCAAAGTGCTTTTACTTACATTAAAATATTAGCAACCATTGATTGGGGGCTCATGTGCCAGGCACTGGAGTGATTCCCATGACTACGAAGGAGGTATTTATTATTTTTTCTACATTTTCAAGGAAGGATAAAGCCAGGGTTTAGAGACGCCTAGGTAACTGCACAATCGCTCAGCTCCTAAGTGCTGATAGGATGGACCTCTGATTGTGGCTGGTTCTCTGACCGATTCTCTGTGCTATAATGCCCTCCCTCCACTGAGCCTTTAGCCACAGCCCCTCAAGCTCCAAGAGCTCGGGTATCTGGATTCCATACCTAGTGCCTCCTTGTCACCCCTCCATGCCGTTCCTTCCCTCAAAGCCACGCAGTGAGAATAAGCATGCATACTGGAAGGAAGATGGGCTCTGGAGACAGACCTGGGTTCAAACCCAAGCTGTGTGACCCAAACCAAGTTATTTATCCTCCCTGCACCTGTTTCTTTTTCTGTAAAATGAGGAGAGTTAAATTATGACCTTATAGGGTTGCTATAAGGACTACAAGAGATTGTTTACTTCTCAGCGTACACAGAGTGAGCACTGATCAATGCTAACTACTCTTATGTCTATTTCTAGTTCTCAATACATCACACCTGAACTCTGCCCACCTTTCAAGTCTACGTGGAACCTGGGCTTCTCTTTTCCTAGCTGCATTTCTCTTTATTCTTAAAGGACTCATCTTTTTTGTTCTCTTAGTATAGTTCACAATCAATGCAGTTGCCATGTTTCCAATTCTAAAAAACATGGGTGCTCTTTGAAAAATAAAAGCAGGGGTTCCTGGGTGGCTCAGATGGTTAAGCCTCTGCCTTCGGCTCAGGTCATGATCTTAGGGTCCTGGCATCGAGCCCCACATCAGGCTCCTTGCTCAGTGGGGAGTCTGCTTCTCCCTCTCCCTCTGCCTCTCCCCCTGCTTGTGAGCACTCTGTCTCTCACGCAAATGAATAAATAAAATCTTAAAAAAAAATGAAAAGCAATATACAAAACTACAGAGAAAAGAAAAAAAAAATCCTGATCCCCACCCTCCAGAAATAACCAAAACCTCCATTCTTGTATCTGTGTGTGTGAAATCGTACCTAGGCAGGCTGTGTTCTGAAATCTGATTTCTTTCACTTTACAATATTGAGTCGACATCTTTCCATGCCTGTAAGTACAGATGGTACCATCCCTGGCAACAGCGGCACAGTTTGGTACCACATACACGTGCCACCGATGGACTGCACCGGTGAGCAACTGCTGCTTAACAAGTCACCCTTCAGTTGCAGTGACTTAAAACAGTGACGTCTACATAATGCATAACATATAATTATACATATTCTATGTAAATACCACACATAGATACAGATGGATACATATAACGTTATATACGTATCACACGTCTGCAGGTTGGCTGGAGTTTGGTCGATTTAGTCTGGCCTCAGCTGGGTAGTTCTGCTTCAGTTTATAGCTGCTCTGTCTATAGGGGCAAGGGTGGCTCTCCTCCGTATGTCTCTCATCCTCCTTCTGGAGCCAAGAATCTGCCCATGTACCATTCAAAGCACACCACGTGGCCAAGTCCGAAGTCAAGGAATGGGGAAACAGACTTTGCTTATGATGAAGGCATCTGACTGCAGATTGGGGTGAAGAATAGAGACCAACAATGTAATCTACCACATACATTAGTTTTGTTTCCAATTTTTTTATAATTATGAGCCATTTTGAGCCTCTTTGAACACACACTTCTACTTCCTGGCCCAATTTTTTCTTGCGATAAATTTCTAAAGTCAAATTGCTGTGTCAAAGGACACATGCATTTCAAATATTGATTTGTATTTAATAGTATTCCAAAAAGATTCTATACTCCGTAATAATAGTGTAAGAGAATGCTGGTTTCCTCACACTTTTGCCACTACTAGGTTTTATCAATTAGAAAAAAATAGCTTTGCCCTGATGTAAGAAATACGTTGTCTTAAATTTAATATATTTCTTTGATTATTATTAGTGAGGTTAGAAATGTTTTTATGTCTGTTGGTCTTTTATGTGGTTTTTTTTTTTTTTGAGTGCTGTCTTCATGCCCTTTGCCCATACTCACTCTTTTTCAAATAAAATCAGATTTCCATGAAACTAAGGTGAAGTCACAGCTAGCTTCTCTTAACCCAGCTCCTGTGGGATTCCGTGTGTGGTCACCTCACCACCATCCTTTTTACTCAGGCAGAATGCAGTTCGCTAAATTGGCAAGAAGGCAAAGCAGTGGAGGGGTTCGTGCCCTTCAGGGGCCCGGGGAGAAGCGATGGATGCAGGAGAGCTAGGAAGGCCAGGCCCTGGAGCCAGTCTTCTGTGAGAGGTGACAATTCCTACTCCTGAGGATGCGGACTCAGAGGGAAGAGCCCTGCTATAAAGTCACCATTATCTTCTTGATGGCAAGAAAAAATTCCTCTCTAATCAATGTCCCTGGCTATATAAATGGTTTCTAATTAAGGGCATTTTATTTAAATGTAAAATCTAAAATCACAGTCCGAGTTGTCAGGTTCTGGGAAGAAAACGACAAAACCTAAATGCTTCTAGTGTGGCTAGAAATGCTTTGAACTTAAGAAAGAATGTCGAGAGACCATTGCCTCCTTCCATACTGCTGGGAAACGTGAGTCGGGAGACGGAGGATTGGGCTAGAGGCCCAGTGTTGTAAGAGCAAGGGTAGTCCTGGTGTATACTCAGGCAGTACTTCTCAGGGGCTTGGCGTTGCTCTAAGCACTTTACCTGTATGCTAACTCATTTAATCCTCACCATGACCATAGGAAATAGGAATTACTATTATTCCTATGTTGTAGCTGGGGAAGTTTCTATTTGCCCAAAGACCCACAACAAGGAAATGGTGGAGCCGGCATTCAGACTCAGGTGGTCTGGCTCCAGAGCCAGTGCCTTAATCACTTTGCTAGGATTTCCCCAGACGTGCAGCATGTCCCAAAGTGGACTTGAAGGAGCGCCCGTTGCTCCTCCACGCACGGGCTCCACGCAAAGGGAAGCTTGGGGTTGAGGTTAACAAGTCTCTTTACCCCAGCACTTCTTAGGGACTACAATACACCAGTCTAAAGGGTAGAGTTTTCAAGAAGCGAATCAACCACGTGGCACTTCCCAAACATATTTGACCTTTAAAATCTCATTTCAGGAAAAATTTTAAAGAATTTCTATTTCACAGCCCACGTGTTGTAAAACGCTAGTACGTGGGCTTTGGAGTCAGGCACACCGGCCTTGGCGCACTCATGAGAGCCAGGTGTTAAACTTTCAGGTGACTGTGAAACCCAGGGGCTCAACTCAGTCATTATTAAAAATTAAACCTACAATTAAATAAATTATATTACAAGGCAATGGATACTCCAGACTTACCGCTTCCTAATTATTTTACTGCACTTGACTATAACCTAGGCTCCTCGGTAAGGTTATGCCTATAGCTCCACTCAGGTCACTGTGTCTGCATATTGTGGAAATATTCGTGTGCTCTCGAGCACCTTCCCAGCTCAGGGATGGCATGTGGGCAACTTGAAATCAGCCACAGGAAGTGTATCAACACCACCAACATTGGCAAAGCCTCCGTATCAGGGATCTTTTTAGGGGAGGAGGTCTGTTTGGGAGGAGGGGATGTTCAACGCCATGGCGGACTGACTTCACTGGTAAGTACAATTGGGAAAGTGACTCCATGTTTTTGAGCTTTGGTCTTCTATTTCTTAAGATTGTTGTGAGGGTTACATAAACCAGACGGGATTAAAGCAGTGGTTCCCACACCCGGTCAGAATCACCAGGGGTTCCTGCTGCTATTCAAGACCTACAGTATGAGAATTGCCTTGGGTGGTACCCAGGGATCTGCATTTTCATTAAGCTCCCCAGAACATGCAGACCTGCATTTGGGGACAAGTGGTAAAAGCTACCAGAAGAGAAGATTCCTGAACCAACAAGCTATGCAGAGTCATGTATCTCTCCCAACTCCAGCATAAGCAGGAAGCACAGAATCAAGATTTCTCTTTCCAAAGTGTAACTTGTTAGGGGGCTGAGACAAAGAAAGGGGCCAACCCTCCCCAGAGCTATTTCCCATCTATAATCTCTGTAGGTAACTTGACCAGGATAGGGCCATTTCCCCAGGCCATCCGAAGAACGTGGAAATAGCTCAGTTTTGAAATCGTACCTCATCATGCCGTTTCACCTGTCTTGCATCCACACCTGGACAGGAAGGCGAAGACACCAGGACAACTGCAGGCCACGCAAGTCCTCGTGCTCATCATTCACACCTGAACAAGGCCAACAGCAAAATCGGTTATACCATATCAGCTCCATGGCCAGATATCCCAGACCCTCCTCCTTCTCTCTCTCCAGCCCCAACCTGAGTATCAGAGGGGGTCAGATTTACTACCGAAATATTTTAACTATAGACATCATACTATATTATTATACTATATATAAAAGTTTTACAGTATATATATACATATATATTTTTACTATATATATTACCTATATATACTTGGTTACAAAAATCCAAGAATACAAGAGAAGAGATCATAATAATAATAAAACAAGATTCCCTTGCTCCAGTCCTCTGGAGCAACTCCTCCCAAGAACCAACTTCTTTAAATTTATGAAATAATTAAAAGTTTTTCTTGTGGTCACTTTTACATTTCTAAATAATATATCTTTATTTTCTGATGCATCCATTTTAGACATTATCTGTACCTTTTCTCTAGGATAGAAGAGGATTTTGCTTACTTCTACTGCCATTACCTTCCCAGTGTCTATTACTCTTATGTCCATCATTAGTTAAACATACACTTTTCTTGCTTATTCCAAGGACACTAGATTGTTTCAAGTTCTTACCGCACCCCACCCCAAACCCCTCCCAGCTACTGTCTTTCCACATTATCAAGGCTAAATAGACTTCTTTGGGATGCCGTCTGCCCAGCCATGGCTGAGATTTTGAGATTGACCACTGTCTTCTTCCTGGCTCAGCATATCCAGGATTGCCATCAAATATTGGTCACATAAAATGACAGCAGAGAACATAATTTTGAATTCCCTCGGCTATCCTCTATCTATTTAGGGAAAAGATAGGCTCCTTTTTTTTTTTTTCACCCCCGTGGATCACAGGAGTTATTTCATTAAACTAAATACCATAGAACAGCATGAGGAGCCAGAGCAGATGAAGGTGTAAGGGGAATAAATCCTATTAGGGTCCCAGCAGGAGAGTCATTGGAGATGCACAGTCATGAAAGACCTGGGGCTCCACTCATGTTCCTGTGGTCTCAGGTCCAGTTCCAAAGAGGGAAAAACATACGCTGCTTGCTTTTCAAAAACATCTCAAAATCACTTCGTGAACCATGCAAAAGCTTTTGTTCTTTCCAAAACCTTTAGGATAGAGATGGGGTTAAAACACCACCTTAAAAGAAATCCCTGCTGTCACTATTGCTATAAAACTATATCTATAGTGTTTAGCAAAGTTTTCTGGTCAAGATTTCTCATTGTTAAGCTATTCCTAATTATTGATATTATTAGTGTATGTAGCTGTGTGAAGAGATTTTTAGTTACTCATAATTTTTCCTTGTTTCCCTATTAATAAATGAAACAATATTAAAATGTTTTAGAAATAATATATTCGAGGGGCACTGGGGTGGCTCAGTCGGTTAAGTCTCTGACTCTTGATTTAGGCTCAAGTTGTGACGTCAGGGTCGCAAGATCCAGCCCTGCCTGCACTGGCTCTGCACTCAGCAGAGAGTCTGCTTGAGTCTCTCTTTCTCCCACTCCCTCGCCCTCTAAAATAATAAATAAATAAGTCTTTAAAAAAAGAAATAATATATTTGATCTTTTTAAGGAAATTTAAACTATATCCATGCAGCTTTCACACACTTACCAATACAGCAGAATTAGCCTTTGCCAATTTTAAAATACACCACACTATTTTTTGAAAAGGATCGACGTGCAAGTAAATTAAAAATCATTTAAATGTGGGTGAGTGGGAGATACAGGCTTTCAGTTACGGAATGAGCAAGTCATGGCAATAGAAGGCACAGTATAAGGAATAGTCAGATATGTGGTAATAGTGATATACCAGGACAGACGGCAGCGACACTTGGGGTGAGCTTAGCATAATGTATAAACTTGTGGAATCACTATGTTGTACACCTGAAGCTAGTGTAACATTGTGTGTCAACTATACTAAAAAAACAAAAATCATTCCTAGCTTGTTGGTTCAGAAATCTCTACCAATAGCTTTAACCACTTGTCCCCAAATGCAGGTCTGCATGTTCTGGGAATCTTTATTGAAAACACAAATTCAGGGTTTTCCTGTGGGCTCAGAACCATTTGATGGTCTTAGGCTCTGAAGTTTTTTTTTGTTTTGTTTTTTGAGGTCGGGGCAGGGGGGAGAGCACGAATGGGGTAAAGGATGGGGAAAGGGAGAGAGAGAATCTAAAGCAGGCTCCATACCAGTGTGGAGCCTGATGTGGGGCTTGATCTCACAACCCTGAGAACATGACCTGAGCCTCAATCAAGAGTCAGACGCTTAACTGACTGAGCCATCCAGGCTTTGAAGTTTTAAAACATCACTGTGGTTGAGAAAAAAGAAACATTTAAATGTGCACTAATGATATGTAAAAGGTCTAATTCAGAGAACAAAATGAAGTAATTCATAGATAATAAAATAAGTGATTAAAGAGGAGAAACTGCCATAGTATCACTGGTTAATTATAGCAAACGACCAGTCTAGATTATTGGTCATAGGTGCTGCATTCATTTTTTCATTCAACAGGTATTCACTGACTTCCTACTATGCACCAGTGCATAATACAGCAGTTAATAAAATAAAAAAATAAAAGAAAATAAAAAACATAAATTGATAAAACATATAGTATATTAGAGGAAATAAGTGCTATGAGAAAAATAAAGGAGGGAAGGGAATTGGGAGTGTGCACACGGGTTTTGCAACTTTGGCCAGAGAAATCTTGTTGAGAAGGTGACTCTTGAGCCCAGACCTGAAGGAGACGAGGGAGTGAGTTAGGTGACCATCTGTGGGAAGAGCTTTCCAGGCAGAAGGAACAGCCTCAGACAGACGTGTGCCCATCAAGTGTGAGGATGGAGAGGAGTGTGAGCACAGCCGGAGAGGAGTCAGTGGGAAAGTGCAGAAAATGGTTCCAGGGAGGGAAGTAACAGGGTGTGAGACTGCAGAAGGCTTTGTAGGTAAATGTATGGACTTTAGCTTTTACTCTTAGTGAGATGAGAAGCTTCTGGGAGTGTCTGAGTAAATGAGTAACAATCTAATTTATACCTTAGAAGGTTACCTCAGCTGATGTACTGAGGAGAGAAGGGAGAAGGGTGGAATGGGTCAGAAGGAGAAAGACCAGGTAGGATGGTCTTAAAATAATCTAAGTTNATGAGTAACAATCTAATTTATACCTTAGAAGGTTACCTCAGCTGATGTACTGAGGAGAGAAGGGAGAAGGGTGGAATGGGTCAGAAGGAGAAAGACCAGGTAGGATGGTCTTAAAATAATCTAAGTCCGTGGTTCTCAAACTTTCTCGGATTTAGGACCCCTTTACTTCTTTTTTTTTTTTAATAGTTTTTATTATGTTATGTTAGTCACCATACAGTACATCCCCAGTTTTTGATGTAGTGTTCCATGATTCATTAGTTGCATATAACACCCAGTGCTCCATGCAATATGTGCCCTCGTTAATACCCATCACCGGCCTATCCCAATGGACCCCTTTACTTCTTAAAAATTATTAAGAACCCCAAAGAGCTTTTGTTCATGTGGGTTACGTCTATATTTTACCATATTAGAAATTAAAACTGAGAAACATTTATATTTGCTTATTAATTCACTGAATAATAAACCCACATGTTCATAAAATTAACATTTTTATGGAAAAAACTATTTTCAAAACAAAAAATAAAAGAGTGAGGTTGTTTAGCATTTTTATAAATCGCTTTATTCTCTGGTTTAGTAAAATACAGCTGGATTCTCATAGCTGCTTCTGCATTTAGNATGATTCATTAGTTGCATATAACACCCAGTGCTCCATGCAATATGTGCCCTCGTTAATACCCATCACCGGCCTATCCCAATGGACCCCTTTACTTCTTAAAAATTATTAAGAACCCCAAAGAGCTTTTGTTCATGTGGGTTACGTCTATATTTTACCATATTAGAAATTAAAACTGAGAAACATTTATATTTGCTTATTAATTCACTGAATAATAAACCCACATGTTCATAAAATTAACATTTTTATGGAAAAAACTATTTTCAAAACAAAAAATAAAAGAGTGAGGTTGTTTAGCATTTTTATAAATCGCTTTATTCTCTGGTTTAGTAAAATACAGCTGGATTCTCATAGCTGCTTCTGCATTTATTATTTTTTTTTTTATTTTTTATTTTTTATTTTTTAAAGATTTTATTTATTTACCTGACAGAGATAGAGACAGCCAGCGAGAGAGGGAACACAAGCAGGNCTTATTAATTCACTGAATAATAAACCCACATGTTCATAAAATTAACATTTTTATGGAAAAAACTATTTTCAAAACAAAAAATAAAAGAGTGAGGTTGTTTAGCATTTTTATAAATCGCTTTATTCTCTGGTTTAGTAAAATACAGCTGGATTCTCATAGCTGCTTCTGCATTTAGTCTATTACAATACATTATTTTGGTTGAGGTATATGAAGAAAATATGGACTTCTATAGATAATCTTCTTCAATACCCAACCCAAACTTGACAAGCAGTAGTTTCTTAAAGGTCAGTTGCAATGTGGAATCTAAAACTTTATCAATAAACTTATATTGTTTCATTAAAATCCAGGGTTTATCTTGTCCTTAGAATGAANCTGCATTTAGTCTATTATTATTTTGGTTGAGGTATATGAAGAAAATATGGACTTCTATAGATAATCTTCTTCAATACCCAACCCAAACTTGACAAGCAGTAGTTTCTTAAAGGTCAGTTGCAATGTGGAATCTAAAACTTTATCAATAAACTTATATTGTTTCATTAAAATCCAGGGTTTATCTTGTCCTTAGAATGAATATTTGTAACATTATGCATTTTGGGTGGGGGGGAAATATTAGTTCACTGAGTTATGCAGATCTTTCAAATGTTGACACATTTCATTATATAGTATCAAAAATCAAGGATGTTATTATTATTTCTGATCAGGTTCAAGACATGCTATCCCAAACTATGGCATCTTGGCACACCGAATATTTCAAGCTGAAGGAATTTGAGAAATGGCATGTGCAGGAAGGATTCTTCCTCCCTCCCTTCCTTCTATTTTGTTAGCTCTGCTTGTGATTTGTTGCTTCTCAGTAGATAGGTGAACCCACAGTGTTCAACAGTGGCCATTAGAATGAACGTGTATTTGACTGTTCTCATGATTTCTTCCACCTTCAGAAAAAACTTTGACTTTCCCTTGAAGCAGGTTATAAAACCCTCATGTGAGAGGGGCTCTCCTGTGCTGGGAGAAGAGGAGTATCTCCAAAAATGAAGGAACACAGAGAGGATAGGCCTAAATGAACAGGTCTTGCTATTTCCCCCAGTTTACTATATTTAGCTTACCTTTGTCCTGTCACATCTTCCTACAACTTTCCATTCATCAAACCTAGCATAAAACCCTCAGGTTTGTTTCTTTGGGTCTTCATTTACTTCCTTGTGAAGGCTCCTGTGTTATGTAAAACTTATAGAGGCATATATCAGAGATATTGTGGCAAAGTTTAGTTGTAGACTACTGCAATAAAGTGAATGTCACAGTGACGCCAGTCAAATGAATTTCTTGTTTTTTTTTTTTTATTGGTCTGTATAAAAGTTATGTTTGCACTCTACTGTAGTCTATTAATTGTGCAATAGCATTATGTCTAAAAACAATGTACATACTTTAAAGATACTTTATTGCTAAAAAACATTAACCACCATCTGAGCTTTCAGTGAGTCATAATCTTTTTGCTGGAGGGTCTTGCCATGATGTTGACAGCTGCTGACTGTAGGGGTGGTGGCTGCTGGAGGTTGGGCGGGGGCTGTGGCAATTTTTAAATAAGACAACAATGAAGTGTGCTGCATTGATTGACTCTGATATACAAATGATTTCTCTGTAGCATGCGAGGGTGTGTGATAGTATTTTACCTACAGTAGAACTTCTTTCAAAACTGAAGTCAATCCTTTCAAACTTTGTCACTGCATCAGTTAAGTTTATGTTATTCTAAATCATCTGTTGTCATTTCAACAATCTTTACCAGGACCACATTCTATCTCAAGAAACCACTTTCTGTGCTCAGCCATAAGAAGGAAGTCCTTAGCCCTTCAAGTTTTACAATGAGATTTCAGAAAGTCACATCTTCAGGCTCCACTTCTAATTTTGTTCTCTTGCTATTTCCACTATATCTGCATTTATGCCCTTCACTGAAGTCTTGAACTCTCCAAAATCATCCATGAGTGTTGGAATCAATTTCTTCCAAACTCCTGTTCATGTTGATATTTTGACCTCTTCCCATGAATCACAAATGTTCTTAATGGCATCTAGCACGGTGAATCTTTTCTAGACGGTTTTCAGTTTACTTTGCCCAGACGCATCAGAGGAATCACTATCTATGGCAGCTCTAGCCTTACAAAATGACTCTGAAAGTTGAAATTACTCCTTGACCTATGGGCTGCAGAATGGATGTGGTGTTAGCAGGCATGAAAACATCAGTCTCATTGTACACCACCATCGGAGCTCTTGGGTTGGACCAGGTGCACTGTCATGAGGCAGTAATATTTTGAAAGGAAGCTTTTTTTTTTCCTGAGCAGCACATCTCAACAGTGGGCTTCAAATACGCCGTACACCGTGCTGTAAACAGATGTGCTGTCTTCTGGGGTATGTTGTTCCACTTATAGAGCACAAGCAGAGTAGAGTTAGCGTAATTCTTCAGGCCTCCAGGATTTTCGGAATGGTAAAAGAACCCTAGCTTTGACTGAGAGTCACTAGCTGCATTAGCCCCTAATTAGAGAGTCAGCCTATCCTCCGAACCTTTGAAGACTGGTACTGACTTCTCTCTAGCTACGAAAGTCCTAGATGGCATCTTCCCATAGAAGGCTGTTTTGTCTGCATTGAAAATGTTTCTGCAGCTACCTGCATTATTATTTTAGCTAGATCTTCTGGATAACTTGCTGCTTCACCTTGCACTTTTCTGTTACAGAGATGGCTTCTTTCCTTAAACCTCATGACCCAACTACTGCTGGCTTCATGCTTTTCTTCTGCCGCTTCCTCACCTTTCTAAGCCTTCATAGAACTTAAGAGAGTTAGGGCCTTCCTCTGCATTAGGCTTTGGCTAAAGGCAATGTTGCGGCTGGTTTAAGCTTCTATCCAGACCACTAAAAACTTCCTATCGGCAATAAGGCTGTTTCACTTTCTTACAATTTGTGTGTACACGGCAGTGGCACTTTTAATTTCCTTCAAGAATTTTTCCCTTGCCATTCACAACTTGGCCAACTGGTGCAAGAGGCCTAGCTTTCAGCCAATCTCTGCCTTTGACAGACCTTCCTCACTAAGCTTAATCATTTCTAGCTTTTGATTTAAAGTGAGAGACGTGTGACTTTTCCTTTCACTGTAACACTTAGAAGCTACTGTAGGGTTATTAATTTGCCTCATTTCAATATTGTTGTTTTCGGGGAATAGGTGAGACCCAAGGAGAGGGAGAGAGACAGGAATGGCTACTCCTTGGAGCAGTCAGAACAATCACAACATCTATCAGTTAAGTTCATTGTCTTGTATGGGTGTGGTTTGTGGAGCCCCAAAACAATTACAACAGTAACATCAAAGATCACTGACCACAGATCATTACAACAAATATAGTAACAATGAAAAAGTTTGAAATATTTTGAAAATTACCAAGAATACAGACACACGAAGTGAGCAAATGCTGTTAGGAAAAATGGCACTAATAGTGGTTGCCACAAACCTTCCATTTGCAAAAAATCTGCAAAGCACCATAATGTGAAGTGCAATAAAACATACCGGTGTTAAATAAATTTGTATGCTTTTCTCTTGTTAATCTGTCTTTTGTTACAGGGGTCATAGTTGACAACTTAAGAGTACAGCAAAAAGTTGTTTTTCTTCCCCTACACCACTAATCTTTAAGTCTTTAAAGACTGGGAAGCCCTCAAACTCATCGTGGTACATACAGGTNGAAATGGCATGTGCAGGAAGGATTCTTCCTCCCTCCCTTCCTTCTATTTTGTTAGCTCTGCTTGTGATTTGTTGCTTCTCAGTAGATAGGTGAACCCACAGTGTTCAACAGTGGCCATTAGAATGAACGTGTATTTGACTGTTCTCATGATTTCTTCCACCTTCAGAAAAAACTTTGACTTTCCCTTGAAGCAGGTTATAAAACCCTCATGTGAGAGGGGCTCTCCTGTGCTGGGAGAAGAGGAGTATCTCCAAAAATGAAGGAACACAGAGAGGATAGGCCTAAATGAACAGGTCTTGCTATTTCCCCCAGTTTACTATATTTAGCTTACCTTTGTCCTGTCACATCTTCCTACAACTTTCCATTCATCAAACCTAGCATAAAACCCTCAGGTTTGTTTCTTTGGGTCTTCATTTACTTCCTTGTGAAGGCTCCTGTGTTATGTAAAACTTATAGAGGCATATATCAGAGATATTGTGGCAAAGTTTAGTTGTAGACTACTGCAATAAAGTGAATGTCACAGTGACGCCAGTCAAATGAATTTCTTGTTTTTTTTTTTTTATTGGTCTGTATAAAAGTTATGTTTGCACTCTACTGTAGTCTATTAATTGTGCAATAGCATTATGTCTAAAAACAATGTACATACTTTAAAGATACTTTATTGCTAAAAAACATTAACCACCATCTGAGCTTTCAGTGAGTCATAATCTTTTTGCTGGAGGGTCTTGCCATGATGTTGACAGCTGCTGACTGTAGGGGTGGTGGCTGCTGGAGGTTGGGCGGGGGCTGTGGCAATTTTTAAATAAGACAACAATGAAGTGTGCTGCATTGATTGACTCTGATATACAAATGATTTCTCTGTAGCATGCGAGGGTGTGTGATAGTATTTTACCTACAGTAGAACTTCTTTCAAAACTGAAGTCAATCCTTTCAAACTTTGTCACTGCATCAGTTAAGTTTATGTTATTCTAAATCATCTGTTGTCATTTCAACAATCTTTACCAGGACCACATTCTATCTCAAGAAACCACTTTCTGTGCTCAGCCATAAGAAGGAAGTCCTTAGCCCTTCAAGTTTTACAATGAGATTTCAGAAAGTCACATCTTCAGGCTCCACTTCTAATTTTGTTCTCTTGCTATTTCCACTATATCTGCATTTATGCCCTTCACTGAAGTCTTGAACTCTCCAAAATCATCCATGAGTGTTGGAATCAATTTCTTCCAAACTCCTGTTCATGTTGATATTTTGACCTCTTCCCATGAATCACAAATGTTCTTAATGGCATCTAGCACGGTGAATCTTTTCTAGACGGTTTTCAGTTTACTTTGCCCAGACGCATCAGAGGAATCACTATCTATGGCAGCTCTAGCCTTACAAAATGACTCTGAAAGTTGAAATTACTCCTTGACCTATGGGCTGCAGAATGGATGTGGTGTTAGCAGGCATGAAAACATCAATCTCATTGTACATCACCATCGGAGCTCTTGGGTTGGACCAGGTGCACTGTCAACAGGCAGTAATATTTTGAAAGGAAGCTTTTTTTTTTCCTGAGCAGCACATCTCAACAGTGGGCTTCAAATACGCCGTACACCGTGCTGTAAACAGATGTGCTGTCTTCTGGGGTATGTTGTTCCACTTATAGAGCACAAGCAGAGTAGAGTTAGCGTAATTCTTCAGGCCTCCAGGATTTTCGGAATGGTAAAAGAACCCTAGCTTTGACTGAGAGTCACTAGCTGCATTAGCCCCTAATTAGAGAGTCAGCCTATCCTCCGAACCTTTGAAGACTGGTACTGACTTCTCTCTAGCTACGAAAAGTCCTAGATGGCATCTTCCCATAGAAGGCTGTTTTGTCTGCATTGAAAATGTTTCTGCAGCTACCTGCATTATTATTTTAGCTAGATCTTCTGGATAACTTGCTGCTTCACCTTGCACTTTTCTGTTACAGAGATGGCTTCTTTCCTTAAACCTCATGACCCAACTACTGCTGGCTTCATGCTTTCCTTCTGCCGCTTCCTCACNAGTCCTAGATGGCATCTTCCCATAGAAGGCTGTTTTGTCTGCATTGAAAATGTTTCGTGCAGCTACCTGCATTATTATTTTAGCTAGATCTTCTGGATAACTTGCTGCTTCACCTTGCACTTTTCTGTTACAGAGATGGCTTCTTTCCTTAAACCTCATGACCCAACTACTGCTGGCTTCATGCTTTTCTTCTGCCGCTTCCTCACCTTTCTAAGCCTTCATAGAACTTAAGAGAGTTAGGGCCTTCCTCTGCATTAGGCTTTGGCTAAAGGCAATGTTGCGGCTGGTTTAAGCTTCTATCCAGACCACTAAAAACTTCCTATCGGCAATAAGTCTGTTTCACTTTCTTACAATTTGTGTGTACACGGCAGTGGCACTTTTAATTTCCTTCAAGAATTTTTCCCTTGCATTCACAACTTGGCCAACTGGTGCAAGAGGCCTAGCTTTCAGCCAATCTCTGCCTTTGACAGACCTTCCTCACTAAGCTTAATCATTTCTAGCTTTTGATTTAAAGTGAGAGACGTGTGACTTTTCCTTTCACTGTAACACTTAGAAGCTACTGTAGGGTTATTAATTTGCCTCATTTCAATATTGTTGTTTTCGGGGAATAGGTGAGACCCAAGGAGAGGGAGAGAGACAGGAATGGCTACTCCTTGGAGCAGTCAGAACAATCACAACATCTATCAGTTAAGTTCATTGTCTTGTATGGGTGTGGTTTGTGGAGCCCCAAAACAATTACAACAGTAACATCAAAGATCACTGACCACAGATCATTACAACAAATATAGTAACAATGAAAAAGTTTGAAATATTTTGAGAATTACCAAGAATACAGACACACGAAGTGAGCAAATGCTGTTAGGAAAAATGGCACTAATAGTGGTTGCCACAAACCTTCCATTTGCAAAAAATCTGCAAAGCACCATAATGTGAAGTGCAATAAAACATACCGGTGTTAAATAAATTTGTATGCTTTTCTCTTGTTAATCTGTCTTTTGTTACAGGGGTCATAGTTGACAACTTAAGAGTACAGCAAAAAGTTGTTTTTCTTCCCTTACACCACTAATCTTTAAGTCTTTAAAGACTGGGAAGCCCTCAAACTCATCGTGGTACATACAGTAATTCCAATTTTAGCTTGAAAACTAGTGTTTTATCATTAGCAACAAATTCTACCAGTTGTTTTACTTGAAGTGATAGTGCAGCTTTTTTTTTTTCTTTTGTAGGACATTGCCTGCCATAGTTTGTCAGTCATTCTTTCAAGTAAAAATAATATTTCATGAAAAAAGTGGCTAGCTTAGGTCACAAATCAATTGCACAAGTGCTTTCCCTGGAGACAAATATTGTATTTCAGCATGCAGCAAAAGTGTTTTATTAGTATCACACAGAATATTTAAAGACATGTACTCAAGGGTCAATATTGAAGGAAATCAATATTTACCACGTCACCAAGGACATTTTAAAGAGAGTGTGTGGTAGTGAAGAATAAAAGGATTACTTTAGTATAGTTTGGTGCCGTGATTTGTGCTCAAGGACCAGCACTTTTACCTACAATTACTTTAGCATCATCAGGGTAAATGCCAATACAATGCAAAAGGCAAACAGTGTATCAGTATTATTGCAAGAGTAGTTTTGATCTCCTGGACTTTCTGCAAGAGTTTTATTTTGGAGTCACCAGGGGTCTGCTGGCTCCATTTTGAGAACAATTGAGGTGAAAGATGATGCTGGTTTGGACCACGATGGCAGTAGTGGAAGCAGTGAGAACTATTTTGGTTCTGGATATATTTTAAAGGTAGATCCTATCAAGTTTGCTAGCCAACTAGGATGTGGAGTTGAGAAGAAAGCTCAAGGATGACCTTAAGGTTTCTGGCCTGAGCTAATGAAAGAAGAAATTCCATGAAGTGAGGTACAGAAAGATAGCAGGAGTGGGGTTTGGGGAAAATCAGAAATACAGTTTTGAAACATGTTAAGTTTCGGGTGCCCAGGAGACATCTAAGTAGACATGTCATGTAGGCGGCCGGATATAGTCTGCAGTGGGAGACAGATGGCTGGAGATACACGCTGAGGAATCATCAACATCCAGGTATTTCAAACAGTAAGACTGGATGAAATCACCAAGGGAGGGAAGACGGCAGAAAGATGGGCAGAAGAGAGATCTCAGGACTACGGTGCCAACATGTAAAGGTGGAGAAGTGAGGAAAAGCCAACAACGGAAACTGAAGAGTGGTCAAGGAGGAAGGGAGAGAGTGGGGAGGGCCAAGACGAATGTTTCTAGGAGCATGATCATCAGCATCCAGTACTACTAGTGCCTCAAATAAAATGAGGGCTGAGAACCAGTCGCTGGAATTATCAACAGGCACACTCATTGGTGACCTTGATAAGGGTAGTTTCAGTGAAATGACAGGGGCAGAAATCCTGGTAAGCATGGGCTTAAAAAAGATTTCTACACCCATACTCATAATGGCTTCAGCCTGGAAACAATCCAAATGTTCACCAATAGGTGAATGGATAAACAGATGAGTAGAATTCTGTTTAAAAAATGGAATACTATTCAGTAATAAAAGAGAATGGATCGTTGACACACATAACCATGATGAATCTCAAAAAACATTGTGCAGGAATCAAGGAGTACATACTGTATGACCCCTCTTACATGACATTCTAAAACAGGTAAAACAAATTTATCTGATATGATGGAAATCAGGATAGTGTTTGCCTAGAAAAGGGAGTGGGGATACATGTTGACTGCAAAGTAGCACAAGAAAAAGTGTTCTAAATATTAGCAGGGGTGTTGCGTATATGCATACATTTGCCAAGTCATTATACTGTACACTTCATGGGTGCTTTTTATTTTACATAAATTACACCTCAATACAGTTGTTCAAAAAATGGGAAGAGAGGCAACAGAGACCATGAACATGGACAACTCTGAGTGGTCTCAATGTAAAAGGAAAACTAGAAATGTGGCAATAGCAGAGGGAAAGGTGGAGTTAAAATTTTTTTCATCATAGGGGTACCTGGGTGGCTCAGTCGGTTAAGTGTCCCACTCTTGATCTCAGCTCAGGTCTTGATCTCAGGGTCATGAGTTTAAGCCCTGTGTCGGGCTCCACGTCCAGCATGTGTCTACTTAAACAAATTATTATAGGTGAAATAATAGCCTGTTTGTATGTTAACTGGAGAGTGGTGGAGGGAAAATCTGATGATACGGGGAGACATGCTGGAGCAATTATCTGAACTACTCAGAGTGAGATGTGGGACACGGAGAGAGAGGCTGGAAGCAGGGAAGTTCACTTAGTGGGGGGGCAGTCTTTGGGCACGAAGATTGGCTGGGGCATGTGGTATGGAAACCTGTGGAAGTTCTCAGATTCGTTCTATTTTCTCAGTAAAATAGGAAAAAAGGACTTCAGCTGAAAGAATGGGGGAGGAAGTTCTGGAGGCGAGAAGGTATAAAATTGTCATTGAGGAGATTGTGAGATAAATGGATCAGGGAAATAAGGAATCACTTCTGGACACCTGAGATTAGGAGACATAAATTTAAGACTAGACCATCAGTATGGCTGAGTGTTTTCCTCCAGCCTCACTGAGCTGCATGTGTGCAGTCATGGGTTTGGATTAGAAGTAGAATTGTGGTTTAGCCAAGAGTACAGAAAAGTGGAGGAGAGGCAAAGAATTTGCAGCTATACGAAAGGGGGTATTTATAATGATGGACTGGATTTTAAACTGATCCAATAGGGAGGTGTAAACATAAAGGCGTGAGGGACAAAAGACGTGGTATGAATGAATGGATTTTGGTTTTGGTGGAGTTGAAGTGCTGGGATCGGATTACAAAAGAGAGTGAGCTGGAGAGGTAGTTAGAATGATACTTAATGTTGAGATTCACACAGGAGTTTGAGTTCTGGGTATGGCCAAGTTCTACAGGATGACCACAGGAGTGGCTGAGTTAAGGTAAAGGGCAAGATCACTGGGTGAGGTCAATGAGCCAAAAGGTCAGAATATAAAAGGATCATTCACATGAAATCTTAAACTCACCGATTAAACAGGAGCAGTGTGGGGCAGTGGTTGCACTTAAAAGTTTCAGGAATGGAGATTAATCTGGAGGCTGAGAGTTGAGAGGTAAGATGGTTTGTGTTACAGTCTTGATGACAAAAGATAAAGATGGGAGGGATTTCAGAGAGAATGGTCTATAACTGGCAACCCAAAGCAAGGAAGTCGCCTATTGCTCATCCAAGTCTAGGGAGGTAAGTGGTGTGGGAGAGGACAGTCACTATTTAAGAGGTCTTTGGGGGAAGCAATGTCCTCAGGAGGGCGAGGGGTTTCAGCGAGAAAAGAGGAGACAGAACTGCACAGGGATATGAGATTGGGATGCAGAACAAGCCGGGAGGCTGGGGCTTCATCTTCCTTTATTTAAACTACCATTACCTTAATTTTTAAAAATTACAATGAACTCAATGATAGACTATTTTAGACTAGAGCTAAATGAACGCTAACTGTTCCACATTAGTCAAGATGCTGAGGGACTATATAAAAACTGTTTCTTTGGTACGCTTTTTTTTTTTCCACCCAAAACGTTATTGGAAAGGACAAATGAATTGCTAAGACACTTTAAAAAGTACTTCACTTATTCATCATTCTGCTTGGAAAAATTTACCCTAACTTACAGTAAGGAAACAAACACAAAATCATTAAAAATACATGAGCTCCAAGGCAACATGGCCTCATTTGATAGCTAGGCAGGGACTTTACATACCTTCCCATGGGGCCTAGTGCATTAATACAACAGGAACACCACATGCTAGGGTGAGAACCAAGCAAGGCAGGCATTGGAAGCCTCAAGGCATGTTGAAAAGTGCTGATATAAAGCAATTTCCCCAACTGTCTCTCCTAATGTTGGCAGTTAGTTTTGGGTCCATAGCCCTCTTAGAAACCCAGAGATTAGTGAGATTCACGGAAGTCCTTCATTAGTTTAGTTTGTAGCTTGTGGGTGGGGTTCAACCATCTCTAACTTTGTAAAAGTTCTGTTTGCACCTTTCTCTGGTCTTACAAAAACTTTCTAAATGAAGTTGATAATCAGCTACAAAGTTTTAGCGTACTAATTTTCTTTGTACAGGACACTGTTACAATTCCGGACACCAGTCTCAAGTATGTAAACACTATACATGTATATTTTTTAAGTTAGGGTAAGTCTTGGTTAATCCTCTTAAGTCTCATAAACAAAGTACATCTAGTTGCTTAGCTTCGTGTTTGTAAAAACTATGTGTTCTATTGGGTGTATGTTCTCTGCCATGGCCATTCATGAATCTTGTGAAGAAATATTCTACCGACAATATTAGCTATCTCTGCTCCAATAAAACTTTATCAAAATGGGCAAAGGGGTGGATTTGGCCCCAGGCTATAGTTTGCCAACCCACAGTAGGCAATGCTTGGCCTCAGCTATCTCACTGACCTTGCCTTTCATGCTAGATTCAAATTCCATGACAGTATTGTATATTTACTATGTTTTCGAGATATTCTTCACAGAAAAATCCGAATCCCTAGATGTTTCGGATCTACGCTACAGTCAAGCCGCTTAAATGACCATTTCTGGCATGACTGGCAGAAGCTAAGTGATGTATGATCCTGTTTTAATCTTTCCTATTCGAAGTTTTTAGCAGTACTGTTAGCACACTCGCTCCACCTGATAGTTGAGTATGGGCTGATCTCAAGTCGGTAACTTCACACACTACATTTTAGATATTCCATTTTAAAGAGAAAGAAAGGATGGGGCACCTGGGTGGCTCAGTCGTCAAGCCTTCGGCTCAGGTCATGATCCCAGGGTCCTGGTATTGAGCCTTACATCGGGCTCCCTCCTCGGCGGGAAGTCTGCTTCTCCCTCTCCCACTCCCCCTGCTTGTGTTCCCACTCTCACTGTCTCTTTCTCTGTCAAATACATAAAATCTTTAAAAATAAATAAATAAAAAGAGAGAAAGGTAGAACGACTGAAAACACAGGTGGGCCAGACTGGTTAATCTAGATTAAATGGTAAGAAGCAAATAACTCTGTAGGACCAGAATTACTTGCCCTCCCTCTCAAACAGGGCTTATTTCAAAGTGAAATGACATCTCCCTCATTTATTTTATAATGTGTTCCCAACAGTTGGGGCTCCTTACTGGACCACTTTGTGCAATGCTGTACACCCTCAAGAGTTGTTTTGTTGCAACACTCCTTCCAAAATGCTCTGTTCAGAAAACATTGTTCTAGTGAATAGAGATGCCTAGTTGGATGAACCCTATACATCACAAAGTAACAATGTTAGCTTTCACAAAGAAAAATAGAAGGAAAAATGTATTTTCTTAATGGAAATGAAATGAAATCCTTGGGACAGAGTAGTTTGTTATCCACAAATGTGCATCTGTTACAGCATGAAAGGACAGCGTATTTACCATCGTCAAGAGCTATGAAGTTTTAATTTTTTGTAGCAGTTTAATGGTGGAAATTCCAATCGAAGAGCTAACATTTGGACATTCATGTTCTCATAAAATGCTTAGGTACACACATTAGAATGTTTCAGCCTGGGAAGGCAAACAGAGATCTACCAACTATGGTTGGCCTATTTATAACCAGGAGAAAATCAAAAGAGCCATTGGGTGAAAATCCTAGGAAAACCAAACAAGAGTTTTCAAAAAAATGATTTTTGAGAAATACTTTGTTAAATAGTAAAAAATATCTGTTATGCACTTACTATGAAAGAAAAATAAAGCAAAAAAATCAGACAATTTTTGGGTACTTTAAAAATCCACTGAATCTTTTTATGGGGCTTCCTTATTTTTTATCACTCTACCATACTCAAATTTGTACATGAAGTCATTCCAGAAAAAATTTAAAGTACTTTGAGCTGTATTATCAGCACCACATATTTTTTTTTTTTAAGATTTTATTTATTTGACAGAGATAGAGACAGCCAACGAAAGAGGGAACACAAGCAGGGGGAGTGGGAGAGGAAGAAGCAGGCTCATAGTGGAGGAGCCTGATGTGGGGCTCGATCCCATAACGCCAGCATCACGCCCTGAGCCGAAGGCAGACGCTTAACCGCTGTGCCACCCAGGCGCCCCAGCACCACACATTTCTAGTAATGTTTTAAATACAAAAACAAGCTGGTTGGTTTAACCCAGTGAAAACAGAAATCATGCTTATAGAAGAAGCAAGACTTAAAAGACTATGGTCTGAAATACGACATTTGAAGGGGTTATTTTTCCTATTGCTAGAAGTCCAGTTCTCTAAGACCAAAAGACAATTTTTTAAAGTTTTGCTATATTAAATATCAATTTGTTAAAATATCCCCACCCATTCATGTACTTAAGGGTAGTATTTGATGAAGGAACAATTCCCAAACGAATCTAATGTAGATAGCACATATTCCGTGAAAGGCACCCTGGACTGCCTAATGATACTATCACCTAGCATTTACTGAGTGTCTTCTACGGGCCAGGCACTGACTGAAGTAGCTGAAATGTACTAACTCATGAACTGGCACATTCATGAAGGGAGAGAGAGGTTAAGGGACATGAGTAAGACCCCGCGGCGAGTCAGAGCTGTCAGGAGAGCCTGCACCGAGGCACGGCGGCAGAGCTCAGACTGCTCCACGCTACGCTCTGCTGCCTTGTGTGTGTCTTCTCTTGAAAAAGAACTAGTTGTTGAACTGAAAAAAAGTAGATGACCAAAATCCCTGTTTTCTTAAAGATGATTCCTTTGTTAAGACTTGTTTTAAATGCTTCTGATTTTATAAAAGGCTTTAGTATGTTAAAATACCGTTTTATAATGCTAATGGTTGTTGTACACATTTTATTGAATGTTTTCTAACCTGCATTTCAAATTGTATCAATAACTGTAAATAACACAACTGTAAGTATATTAACAGTTACATGTTTAACTTTGCACATAAATCTAGTTGGAAAAAGATATATTAGTAAATAAGTACTTATTTTTCCCAACCTTTAAAAACTTGTATGAAACCTAGGATAAACGTATTGAAGTTAGATTTCCTGGGCAGTACTAGAAAACTGTATGGCGAAAGAATATTTGCAAAGAGAAAAGAAGCTACCAAATGAGAAGTTCAGAACTAGAAGATAATCACCTAAGCCGTCTCTAAAATATGACTTGTGAGACATTCTTTTCCATTTTTTAGTCCCTCCCAGTTGCTCTTTAATTATGTTCTGATATTCTAGCAAATACTACAATTAAAAACTACTCCTCAGAGTAGAAATCTGCAATAAAATGTATAAGAGCGTGTGCATAGNCAAGAGCATGTGCATAGTTACTAGTTTAATAAAACATTATCCAAATAACTAACCAGTTACTGGTGTTTAAAATTTATAGTAAGAAACATTAAAAACAACATCTCTGTTCCAAATTTAGGCCTATTTAAATGATTTTCAGTATAGCTAAACTCTATGTAACTGTTACATTTAGTAAAATTTTGCTGACAGACTTCCGAGACTGTGAGGATGCAGGTGGTCCCCTGGATCTGTTGTCCCTTCCTTAGCTGAATTGTGTCAGATTCCCCCCATGTGTCTCTCGTACTGAGGAGACTCATTAGGAAAGGGTCCATCAACCACATGCTCATATAAAACCCCCTCTCCNTAAGAGCGTGTGCATAGTTACTAGTTTAATAAAACATTATCCAAATAACTAACCAGTTACTAGTGTTTAAAATTTATAGTAAGAAACATAAAAACAACATCTCTGTTCCAAATTTAGGCCTATTTAAATGATTTTCAGTATAGCTAAACTCTATGTAACTGTTACATTTAGTAAAATTTTGCTGACAGACTTCCGAGACTGTGAGGATGCAGGTGGTCCCCTGGATCTGTTGTCCCTTCCTTAGCTGAATTGTGTCAGATTCCCCCCATGTGTCTCTCGTACTGAGGAGACTCATTAGGAAAGGGTCCATCAACCACATGCTCATATAAAACCCCCTCTCCACCCCTTACCCACAACCCACCCCCATACTAAAACCCGCAAGTTGTGCTTTTGTAGCCTTTTCACTGCAGAGCGTAAGTTTGAGTTGAATTATTCAATGTGAGGGTCACAATGAGAGAACGTGGATCTTTCTTATTCTTGTGGACTGTGATCTTTCCTTTCAAGGCTTCACCTAGAGAAGAAAGGCAAAAGATGTGTTTAAGAATTCAAGGAATGCGGTCTAGCAGAAAAGTAATAACGTATACCTAGTCCTTTTATTGTGAGATGTTTCATTCATTTTGAAAAAAATTAGCAGATTTAATTTTTAGGGCAATTTTATATTTAATTTTTGAACAAAGTAGACCTAAAAAAATGAAAAATTTTAAAATTAACTTAAAACATAACTGAATATTTAAAGCACAAACTACAACAATGTATTAGGAGATAATCCATGTATAACACCATTTGGGGAAGTGAAATTTTTATAACAATAGCTCAAAGGATTGGAGGGAGTAAACAGAAGTAAATTACTGAGAGTCTTAAACTAAAAATGAAATGGTGTACTAATGTCTGATGGTAGTCTGGAAAGCTAAAGAGGCATGATGGAACTCCAGAGCAATAATTACAAAAAACAAACCCAACACACGCAGTTCATTAGCCAGGGGTGGAGATAAAACGAAATAATAAAGAGTATTCAATCAAAAAAAAATGTAAGAAGGAAAAAAGGAATAAATGACAGGGGATACAGAAAAAACAAACAGCAAATGACAGAATTACATCTAGTATCACAGATAATAACATTAACTGTAATGTGTTCAATATACTTTGAATATAAAGACAGGGTCAAAGTAAAGGGAAGGAGAAATATTCTGTATAATATTCTATATAATGTAATTCTATATTAATCATAGAGAGTCTGAAATGGCAGTATTAATTTCAGACAAAGACGACTTCAGGAAAAACTATATAACCAGAGATAAAGAGGTTTCAAAATGATCATTCAATTCATAGAGAGACACACTGACTTTTATGTATGGCTGTATGACTACAGAGCTTCAAAATGCATGATGCAAATCTGACAGAACCACAGGAGGACACAGATAACCCACAATTATCATTGGAAATTTCACCTCTCCTCTGCCAATAATTGCAGTAACAACTAGACAGAAAACCAGAAAGAATATGGAAGACTTAGCACACTATTAAATATCCCTCATAAACAAAGATTCAAAAATCTTTTGACTAAAGAGAAAAGTACTACTGTCTCATAAAATACAGAAAAAACACCTGACAAAACTAATTTATAACAACTTTCAGCAACCTAGCAATAGAAGGAATCTTCAAGCTGATAAAAGGACCTATGAGAAACTCCAGATAATATTCTTTAAAAAAAAAAAAAGATTTATTTATTTTAGAGAGAGAGACAGTGCATACACGCGCAGGGGGAAGGATGGAGGGAGAGGGAGAGGGAGAATCTCCAGCGGACTCCACACTGAGCAAGGAGCTCGATCCCAGGACCCTGAAATCACAACCTGAACAGAAATCAAGAGTCGGCCACTTAACCCACTGAGCCACGCAGGCACCCCACTCCAGATAACATTCTTAATGGTGAAAGACTGAATGTGTTCTTCCTAAGACTGGAACTGAGATAAGGATGATTATTCTGACCACCTCTAATTAGTATTCTATTGGATGTTCTAGTCAGGGAATGAAGGTGTGGGGGAGGGAATAAATAAGGATATAGATTGGGGCGGGAAAGAAGCAAAACAGTCTTTATTTGCAGATCACATGGTCTTATACATAGAAAATCCTAATATGCAAAAAAACCTACTAGAACTGTAAGATGGTTTAACAATCTTAAGACAGAAAATTGCATTTCTATGTGCTAGCAATGTAGAATTAGAATTTAAAATTGAAATAAAAGCCCATGAACATTTACAACAGCATCAGAAAAAGAGCATATAGTACTTGAGATAAATGTAACAATATATGTACAATGTTTAGGCACTTAAAACTACAAAATAGTGCTAAACATAATCAAAGTACAGTTGACCCCTGAATGACACAGATTTGAATTGCACAGGTCCACTTAATTGTGTATTTTTTTGGATGAATAAAGTACTGTAAATGCATTTTCTCTTATGATTTTCTTTCTTTCTTTTTAAAGATTTTATTTATTTATTTGAGAGAGAGAGAGAGCGTGCACAAGCAGGGGGAATGGCAAAATAAAAGGGAGAAAGAGCAAGGAGCCCGATGTGGGGCTCGATCCCAGGACCCTGGGATCGTGACCTGAGCTGAAGGTAGACACTTAACCGACTGAGCCACGCATGTACCCCTCCTTGTGATTTTCTTAACATTTTTTCTAGCTTACTTTACTGTAAGAATACAGTATATAATATCTATACAAAATAAGTATTAATCGACTGTTTATGTCATTGGAAAGGTTTTTGGTCAACAGGAGGCTATCAGTAGTTAACACTTTGGGGCGTCAGAAGTTTCATGCAGATTCTTGACTGTAGAGGAGGTTGGCCACAGTGTTCAAGGGTCAACTGTAAATGGGGACATACATTCTGCTTGTGGATGAAAGACACAAACAATACTGTTAAGATGTCAGTTCTCTGCAAGGTAATCTATAGAATCAAAACAGTTCCAATCAAAATCCTAGCAGGCTTTTTTGGGTAGAAATTAACAACTTGATTTTAAAATTTATATGGCAGTTTAAAGGCTCTAGAATAATGAAAACAATTTTGAAAAAGAACGAAGTCTGAGGACTTAACATCATCTTTTGAAGACAGTGTCAAACTGGCATAAGGACAGACACATAGATCAATGGAACAAAACAGCTTGGAAATAGACATATCCATATATGGTCAATTAATTTTTGACTAAGAAGCCAAGTAATTAAATTGGAAAAGGACAGACTTTTCAAGAAATGATGAAGAAACAACCTAATATACATTTTGGAAAAAATGAACTATTACCCTTAAAATTAACATGAAATACATTATAGACCTAAATGTACAAGGCAAAACTATAACATTTTTATAAGAAACATATATGAAAAACTCTATGATATTACAGTAGCAAAGATTTCTTTTCTTTTTTTAAAGATTTTTATTTATTTACTGGACAGAGAGACCCAGCGAGAGAGGGAACAACAGCAAGGGGAGTGGGAGAGGGAGAAGCAGGCTTCCCGCTGAGCAGGGAGCCCAATGTGGGCCTCCATCCCAGGATTGTGGGATCATGACCTGAGCTGAAGGCAGATACTTAACGACTGAGCCGCCCAGGCGCCCCAAGGGTAGCAAAGATTTCTTAATTAGGACACAAAAATACAAACTTCGAAAGATATTAAGAAAATAAAAAGACATGCTGGGAATTGGGATAAAAATATTAGCAACACATATATCTGACAAAGAACTTGTACCTATATAAAGATTCTTTTAATTCATTCAGCAAGTTGACGAACACCCCAATTAAGAATTTAGCAAAATACTTTTAACAGACACCTCATACATACAAAATATACAAATGACCAATAAACATATGAAAAGGTGCTCAACATCATTAGTCATCAGGCAAATGCTAACTAAAAGGACAGCTATTGCTCCACAGACAAAAGAACGACAAATTAAAATGGCCGACCTTTTTTATAAGTGCTGACAATGATATGGAGCAGCTGAACCCACCATGGTGGTAGGAACGTTGAATAGTACAGTGATTTTGAAAAAATTCGCTAGTTTCCTATAAAGTTAAACATACACTTACCCTAAGACCTAATAATTCCTCTCCTAGGTATCTACCCAAGAGAAATGAAAATGTATGTCCACACAAAGACATGTTTTTACATGAATGTTTGTAGCAACTTCATTCATAATGGCCCCTAACTGGAAACAACCCAAAGTCTAGCAGCAGGTGAATGTGGTAAGTAAACTGTGGTATGGTCATATAAAGGAATGTTATTTAAGAATAAAAAGGTACAAACTACTGATACACAGATGAACCTCAAAATACATTAAGCAAAGAAGTATAAAACTTTAAAAAAATACCAATACTTTAGTGTTAGTAATACTAAGACATAGTGACAGAAAGCAGATCACTGGTGGTCTTGGTCTGGGGATTGGAGCTGGGAATGACTAACCACATAGGGGATCAAGGAGGAAACTTTTTAGAGTGATGTAAATATTTTTTATCTTGACTAGGATGGTGCATACATTTGTCAAAACTCATCAAAGTTTATACAATGATGATACGTGAATTTTTATTGTATGTAAATTATGGAATAAAACTGTTTAACAAATGTGGTGGCTTAGGAATAAACTGATTCATAGATAAATGGACTGTAGTAGAGAAACCAAGAGATCCATCATGGCGATTTAGTTCATGGTTAAGTAGGGCATTTTAAGTCACTGAGGAAAGAATGCAACACAAATGTGTAAATATAGTAATATAATCTTTTTCAGTATCAAACTGAAGTCAGAAACCAAAAGAAAAAGGTTAAAGACTTGATTATACAAAAATGAAAACAGAATTGTGAATCTTGCAAAGCAAGATACTCTAAAGAAAGAAAAGTAATTTGGGGCTCCTGGATAGCTCAGTTGGTTGGGTGCCTGACTCTTGGTTTCAGCTCCTATTGTAATCTTATGGGTCGTGGGACTGAGCCCCCTGTTGGGCTCCACGCTCAGCAAGGAGTTGGATTCTCTCCCTCTGCATTGCCCCCACCAAAATAAATAAATAAATCTTAACAAAAAAAAAGGCAACTTAAAGCACTATTACTTTCACTTCTTAGAATAGCAAATATTTTTTAAAAAGTGAATTTTGATTTGATTCCTTAGGATGAATGATCAGAAGTGGAATACTTTCAAAAAAGGCATAAAGTATATTCCAGTTTCACACTCCTGCCATCTTCATCAACACTGGGTATTACTAGAAGCCAAACAAAAAAACAAGCAAAAGAAAACAATAAAAATATTTTTGTTATTTAAGCAACCACCAGAATCTGACTGCTTTGATTGCATTTCAGGGATTATCAGTAGTGATGGGTATTATTTCAAATGTTTAACCACCATCTAAAAAAAAAAAATCCTTTGTGCCTTCAAGTTAATGACTTTTTTGATGTATTTGAGATATTGTTACAAATGTTTCTTTTTAGTGCACATCCTCTAATGGCTACAGCTGTTTAAGTGCCTTGGAGGTGTTAAAAAAATGTAAGCTGGCTTGTTTGTAAACGCTCTATTTAATCCTTAGGATAAGGGTCAAAATGGAAATGTTCTATGGAGCTTATCAAGCTGGTCATCAAATTCTTTAAGTTTAAAGGATACATTTAAGAGTTCTATGTAGTCCTCAACTTAGAAATATAGCACAAGTCAAGATGAACTAGTAATGGATACTTTTGTTAAATTTCCATGAAAGAAAAAATTTTAAGCACCAATATTAAATAAAACATTTGAATAATTAAAAAGTTGTAACAGTAATTACCTTAGAAGTTAGTATGATAATTTTCATGTCTTAAAATGAAAAACAAGCAAAGTAACTATTTCTATAATAATCTTAAATTCAAAATGAGGGCACAAACAGCAATTATTTAAGTTAATTAAATAGCATGAAGGGTCACAGTAATAAATACATAATTCACACTGCTGAACTCCTGTCAATTGTTTAGGCCTGACAAAAGTGCCAAGGCAGTGGCTGTAATACCAGAATGGAGTGTAGTAATTAATCAGTGTCAAATAGATATAAAATGACTGATGCTGTTAAGCGTGTATACTGTGGTGAGAGATGCAAAGGACACTCTCAGTGGAGCTGAGCTGTATCACCTTGTTTTTATCACCAGCAGACGGCCATTAGTACCACAAAGTGTTGCAGTTCAATCAAGAACAAAATTGATTTCATTTCAATTCTGTTCTAGTGGCTTTTTAAAATTAATTTCTTCCAGAGCAATGAAATTTCATTTCCCCAGAAGGGGGAAAATTTAAAAAGCATTATTATCAGCATTACAGCTTAAAGAATGAAAGAAAAAGGAGAAATGGATTTTTCCATCATATAAAAGCTTACTAGATACATATAGAGAAAGAAAAATAAATAGCCTGATTTTAGTCATATTTTCAAAGCCAAATTACATGAAAAAGATCTGGAGTTTTAAAGTAAACACTGCCATATAAGTTTGTACAGTAAAAAATTGTACATTAAAGGAAAGGGGGCAAACACATTGAATTTAAAATTTAAAGTAAGTGTTCTTTAACTACTTTAAAAGTATTCATTCTGGGAGGGGGGTTTGTTACTCCCAGAACGCTGGAAGTGCTCAAATGTTGACAGCATTTCTTCTGAAATATTTTTAGATCTAGGTTGTGAATAAAATAAAAAAACAAACAAAAAAACCCGAACACCAAAACAAAACAAACTAGGCTCATTATTTTATAGTTCCATTTTGCTTTTGGCCAAATGTACAGTTCTTAGTCTGAGAAATTCCTTATTCACACAACATCTTTTCTTACTTTCTAAATATCAAGTCCACCCTGAAGGGTGGAAAAGAGATTACCATTATTGAAGACATTCACACACCCGCCCCCATGCCCCACAATCTAGGCCACATGATGAAAGGCATATTTATAATATTTTATTTAAAAAACCTTATCATATTACTTTCTGGATACTAAGACAAGGTTTATACACACAGTAAATTATTTTGATTAGACACTCTTGGCTTTACTTAATTTTATCTAATAATTTTAGAGCAGAATGAGTCCAAAACTACTTTTAGTTTTAATTAAACCCAACTACAGAGAACTCTTTAACAATGCCAAAATAAATTTAAATATCTATTCAAGTTCAATAGTATGATAAAATTTTTGAGAACATGAGAGTTGACAAAATGGGACAAGCAAATAAAAGAGCCAGTAAATGCCTCTGGCATGATGTCATCCAAGGTGATTAGAGGAAATGAGATTTCAATGACAATGCATATTACTATAGTTATTTGTATAATCAGCAAAATATTTACAATATGACAAATACTACATCAGATCAAAAGGCATGAAAGACAAATAACTCATCATCTATCAGAACCCTTTATCACAACATACTGAGATGTGGTAACAGCTGTATGCATGAATTGATCTAGGAGAAAAAGACGACAGCAATTAATTTTCTAAGATGAAAGAGGTCAAAACAGCTTTCTTGGCAGAATATCTTAGACAAAGGCAAGGAGTAAGAAAAGATGGAAAAGTTAGCTAAAAAATGAGCAGTCTCTATAAGTCCATATGAGCCGGAGCATATGATGGGCTTCTGATGTGGAATGTAACACAGTGGAGTGGCATTGGAAATGATGAAAAATGGCCAGATTGTAAAGGGTCATGGTAAGGAATTTGGATTTTATACTGGAAATATTGACAGTCCAGTGAGAGTTTTTTTTTTTAAATTAACTTTACTAAGGCATAATTTACATACAGTAAAATGTACACATTTTACACGTGCAGTTCAATGAGTTTTGCCATTCTCTCACCTTCATAAACTTTTGCCTACCCCAGGTCTCAAAGATTATCTCTTATGTTATCTCCTAGAAGTTTAGTAGTTTTATACATTTATATTTAGGTACATGACCCATTTAGAGTTGGTTCTTGTATATAGTATAAGGTAAGCATTGAGATTATTTTCCTGTACAAATATTTAGTTGTCCTAAGCACCATTTCTTGAAAAGACTATCATTTTCCCATTGAATTACACTGAACCCTTTGGAAAAATATAATCAATTCTACAAAAGTAGGTCTATTTCTGGATTCTCTGTTATATTAAACTCTATGTCTATCTATAGTACAATACCTTGCTGTCTGGTTTAATATAACTTTTTAATAAGTTTAGAAATCACATAGTATAAAGATTCCAATATGATTCTTTGGAAAATTGCTTGGTGACTCCAGGTCTTTTGCATTTGCATACAAATTTTAGAATCAGCCTGTCAACTTTTCCTTTTCCCCAGCCTGTCAATTTCTATCTTGCTAAATTCTCTTACTAGTTCTGTAGTTCTTTTGTAGATTCCTTAGAATTTACTGTGGACACAATCATGTTATTTATAAATAATGACAGTTTTATTTCTTTCTTTCCAATGACTTTTACTCCTTTTTTCATTCCTTTTCACACCGGCTAAGACCTCCAATATGAGAGAATAGGAGTGGTGAATGTGAACATTCTTGCCTTGTCCCAAACAGTGGGAAAGGATTCAGTTTTGCTCCATTCAGTATGATGCTAGATGTGGACTTGGTGTGGATGCCTTTTATCAGGTTCAGGAAGTTCTCTTTTATTTCTAGTATGCTAGGAGTATT
Organism: Ailuropoda melanoleuca; assembly: GCF_002007445.2. Lineage (NCBI taxonomy): Eukaryota > Metazoa > Chordata > Mammalia > Carnivora > Ursidae > Ailuropoda > Ailuropoda melanoleuca. The sequence continues at coordinate 52,891,714 of NC_048233.1, read as the reverse complement.
TATCATGAATAGATACTGAACGTTGTCAAATGCTTTTTTTGCTTCCACTGATGTGACCATGTGGTTTTTCTTTAGACTGTTAGCAAGGATGACTATTAAATGATTCTAAAATATTTTTGAATTTTATATTATTGAATCAGTCTTGGGTTCCTGCGCTAAACCCCACTTGGTCTTAGTGTATTGTTCTTTTTTAAAAATATTGCTGGATTCAGGGGCGCCTGGGTGGCACAGCAGTTAAGCGTCTGCCTTCGGCTCAGGGCGTGATCCTGGCGTTATGAGATCGAGCCCCACATCAGACTCCTCTGCTATGAGCCTGCTTCTTCCTCTCCCACTCCCCCTGTTTGTGTTCCCTCTCTCGCTGGCTGTCTCTATCTCTGTCAAATAAATAAAATCTTTAAAAAAAAATATTGCTGGATTCAACTTGCTAGTGTTTTGTTGACAATTTGTGCATCTATATTTATGAAAGATGTTCTGTAGTTTAATTTTCTTGTACAATTTTTGTCTGGTTTTTGGTATCAAGGCCCTTATAAAATTAGTTCTCTTCCCTTTTCTGGAAGAGACTGTATAGAATTGGTGTTATTTCTTTTTGAAGTGGTTGGAAGAATTTGCACTGAAGCAATCTGTGCCTGGAGATTTGTTTTATGGAAGGTTTGAGGCTGACTGCCTGTTTTTGTAAATAAAGTTTAACTGGAACACAGCCACACCCATTCATTTACCTACCCTCCCTCAGAGTTTAAGGTGTTTGTGGGTCCCCACTGCTGACACTATGGGGTTATCTGGGGGCTAGGGTATAAGAGAACAAAGAGAAAAATACAAAAGAAAAATGGGGATTTCTCTAAGCATCAGGAGATCCTTTCCCCATTCCTCAAGTTAGAATGAGACAAGCTAGTTAGTCTGCGCTGATGCCTTCCTTCTGGTTTCACGCTGTCTCGAGACCAGACTGGGGGATATTGGAGGCAAACAAATCATAAATGTATAACTAGTTCAGGGTATTCGAGTTCTGGTCTTCTCCAATTTATCTGCTATAATTTACTTTTCAGAGATCTCAAATAGCTGTTCCATACATTCTGGTTTATTCAAGCTGCATTTGGCGAGAGAGCTTATTTTCACTGCCCTAAAAATTCTCTGTGCTCTGCTTATCTGTATCCCCTGCCCTCGGCAACCACTGTTTTTTTTAGTGTCTCTACAGTTTTGCTTTTCCCAGAAGTCATATAGCTGGAATCACACACACATTGTGTAGCCTTTTCAGATTAGCTCCTTTCACTTAGTAATATACATTTAAGATTCCTCCATGTCATTTCATAGCATCATAGTTTCTTTTTAGCACTCAATATTCCATTATGTGGATGTACAGACCATTCATTTTTAATGTAATTATCAGTGTTTGAATTTAAGTCTACCATCATACCATTTGTTTTCTTTTTTCTTAATTTTATTATTTGACAGAGAGAGAGAGAGTGTGCGTGTGCGTGCACAAGCAGGGGGAGCAGCAGAGGGATAGGGAGAAGCGGCAGGGAGCCCGGGGTGGGGGCGGGGGGCCTCAATCCCAGGATCTTGGGATTATGACCTGAGCGGAAGGCAGATACTCAACCAAGCCACCCAGGTGCCCCATAACATTTGTTTTCTATTTCTTTATGTTTGTATCTTTTTTTTTTTTTTAAGATTTTATTTATTTATTCGACAGAGATAGAGACAGCCAGCGAGAGAGGGAGCACAAGCAGGAGGAGTGGAAGAGGAAGAAGCAGGCTCATAGCAGAAGAGCCTGATGTGGGGCTCGATCCCACAATGCCAGGATCACGCCCTGAGCCGAAGGCAGACGCTTANCGCTTAACCGCTGTGCCACCCAGGCGCCCCTATGTTTGTATTTTTTGAACTAAACCTTTTTCTTGAGATTCTGTTTTATCTTCACTACTAGCTTATCAGCTATATTTTGTGGCTTAAATGAAACTTTTTCTTATCTGTTCCTCCAACATTTACAACATACATATTTATCATAATTTACCATTAAATTGCTTCATGTACAGTGTAAGAACCTAATGTATTTCCATTTTCTTATTTTTTTGATCACTGCCATACATTTTATGTCTCTATATGTTTTGAAACCTGTAATACATTATTTTTGCTTTAAAAAGTCAATTATCTTTTACAAAATTAAAAAATGAGAAAACAAAGTCTTTTTTAGGAACTCACACATTTACTATTTCTGACATTTCCCATTCATTTGTTTAGATTCAAGCTTCCACTTGGTGATATCTTCCTTTCACTTGAGGAACTTACTTTATCTTGTATTGATGGTCTGCTGGAGATGAATTCTTGCAGTGTTTTTCTTCTGGAAAAGTTTTATTTAGCCTTCATTTCTGAAATATATTTATTGTAAATATAGAATCTAGGTTCACAATTTCTTTTAGCACTTTGAAAATGTCATTTATCATCTGGCTTACCTAGTTTCTGAAGAATATTCTGAAGTTATTCTTTCTTTTTTCCTCCATTTCATTTTTCTTTGATTCATGTTAAGACTTTTTACATTATTATCACTATTTATTGGCAATTTGTTTGCGATATGTCATGGTGTTCTTTTCTTTGTATCGATCTTACCTAGGGTTCACTGAATTTCTTTAATCTGTGGTTTATAGCTTTTATCAAATGAGAGAAAAATTTGGCCATTATTGTATCTTCAAATGTATTTTCTGCTCCTGCTTCTTTCAGGGACTTCTTTTATCACATTTAAATCAGAGTGCTTTATATTTTCCTACAGGATACTGTGGATATATTCATTTTTTTAAAAAACTTTCTTCTCTCTCTGTGCTTCATTCTGGATACATTTAATGCTGCATCGTCAAGAACACAGACATTTTTTTCTGTTAACTGCACTGAATGACATTTTCACTTCAGATATTATAATTTCCATCTCTAGAAGTTCTTTTTGGATTTTAAATATCTTCTCATGTAAAAGTAGTTATAATATGTTTCAACATGCTTGTGGGCTAATTTCATTTCTGGGTCTGTTTCTATCAACTGACATTTTCCTGCATTCAATGTCTGATTGAAAGTTTTGGCCATGATGATATATTGTTCAGTGTTTTTTGTTTTCCTGTGCTGCCAATAAAGTTACTTCGGTCGTTTTTTGTTTTTTTCTTTCAAGGCTTGTTTTTAAGCTTTCGTAAGGAGCATGAAGGTTAGCCTTTACTTTAGGGATAGTTTATTCCCAGTATGAAGTTCTGGTCCTTCTGGACTGAAGACAGTACACAAGGACTCCCCACTCTAGCTGGCTGGAAACTCAAATACCCCACAGGCCCATGTATACTCTGAGAACTATTTGTTCATAGCTGCCTTAAATGCTTTGGCTGACCTCAGGCATTTCATCCTACTTCTTAGTCCTCATCTAAAACTCAAGGGGACACTGTGTGTAGATTTCTGGATTAGCATGTCTTCTTTAGCACTCTGCTCTACAACTTATTTTTTTTTTTTAAGATTTTATTTATTTATTTGACAGAGAGAGGGGAGTGGGAGAGGAAGAAGCAGGCTCCCAGCGGAGGAGCCTGATGTGGGGCTCAATTCCAGAATGCTGGGATTGCACCCTGAGCCGAAGGCAGATGCTTAACAACTGAGCCACCCAGGCGTCCCTGCCCTACTACTTCTGACTTCTATTCATTCGTACTACCATCTCAGGTTTGGCAGGGTTAAAAAAAAAAAAAAAAGCGTTGTATTTCCTTATATAATCCCTTCTTTATACTATCATAGCTGAGAATGACCACCTTTTACTCTTACTTTGAAATTTCCCTTTCAAGTCTTTCCTGTTCTATTTTAGGGGATTCCAAAATTTTGTGGTGTACTGGTCTTACTATTTAAATGCAAGCAGATATACAATGGCAGTGAAAGAAATACGGAAAGTAGATGGTACAAGAAGGCTATATTAAAATCACACACCTCCTTACTCTAAGGATTACTGAGTAACGAACAGTTAAGATTTCAAAATTTTACTAGACATAAAATAGTATTTTGTTGTAATTAGGTAGGAGAAAATTCAAATGCTATCTTAAATCTCCCTCAAGATTAAAACATGAATGAATTAGCACTACCTTTAAAATTCTAGCATTAAGATAATAAAATGGTTACTGTGAAGAAAGCAACATTTTCCAGTTTCCAAATATCAATCCAAATACCAAACCCATACAAAAACCAACCAACCAACCAAACAAAAGCAAATGAATTTCATTTGTGCTCGCCACACTTCAGTTTTGCCGTGCTCAAGCTTTTTGGAGAAAGAGAAAATGACACCATCAAGGTTTTATTTCCATAGCACTGCAATCTTATAGTGAAAATATTAACAACAAGGTGCTGCTTTACTCTAACAGTGTTTATCTGCGTCTACTAAATTCAATTTATGCATCAACAGTGAAATCAAACTATAATTGAACTTTATGGAATATTTTAAACATAGAACAATATAATGACCACAAGGANTTTTTTTTTAATTAAGATTTTATTTATTTATGTGACAGAGAGAGACAGCCAGTGAGAGAGGGAACACAGCAGGGGGAGTGGGAGAGGAAGAAGCAGGCTCCCAGGAGAAGCCTGATGTGGGACTCGATCCCAGAACACCGGGATCACGCCCTGAGCCGAAGGCAGACGTTTAACGACTGCGCCACCCAGGCGTCCCTATGGAATATTTTAAACATAGAACAATATAATGACCACAAGGACCCACCACTCAGTTTTGTCAAATCTTAACATTCTCCCATAGCTCCCTAAATTTCTAAAAGGAATACTTCAGATCTATGGCACTGAACCCCCTTTAAAGCCTTCCCTGATCCTATTTCTATCCTTCCGCAGGCATAGCCACTATACTAAATTCCGCAGATACCATCTTTAAGTTTCGCTTCTCATTTTTACTATGTGTGTGTGTGTGTGTGTGTGTAACCATTTCACATGTCTTTAAACTCCATATAAACAATGTATTTTAGGAATCATTCTGCAACTTTTTTTGCTTAATGTCACTTCTGATATTCACAAATATATGATTTATCTGTTACAGAGATTTTACTGTATGCAACTACCATATTTATCTATCTTCTGTTAATGGACATTCAGGTTGCCTCTAACTTTTCACTTCTACAAACGATACTGTTGTCAAAATTGTTGTAGACAGGCTGCAGGGGAGATTGTTCAGAATACACGCCTAGAAAAAAACTTTGGTTTTAGTGATGGATACTTATACATCTATACTTAATTTGATGGTAGCAAACTGTTCTCTAAAGTTGTACCAATAAAGACTATCAGCAGAAGAGTATAAAAGTTCTATTTGGCTACACGATTGCAGGCACTTAGGCTTGTTAAATTTTATGTTTTTTCCTGTAGTGATAGATAAGAAACAGTCTTTTGCATAGTTTTAATTAGCACCTCTCCCTGAGTTACTAGTGATGTTGTGTATCTTTTCATTGAAGTTTGCTGTACATTCAGGTTTTATATAGTCAGAAAGCTTTCAGTGAAGACGGGGGAGGATGACTCACATGTAATAAGCAATTTAAATAAAAAAGATTCCATAGTCAAATTCTAACTTTTGGAGCTAAGGGTGTAGGTACATAAGAACTGCAGGTGCTCATTGGAGTGAGCAATCAATGAAGCGTAAGACAGAGGAGTGCAGAATGGGGCCTTGAGCACTGTGTAAGATCTGAGCTGGCAGAGACAGTGGAGAGCCCTCTAGACATAATACTGAACACCATAACTGCTGAATGGCATTCTCTCTAATTTACACCTTACCTCAATTGGGGATATTTCTCGTTAGTCACTTTGGAAGTGAAAGTATTTTTAGTTATATTTGCAACTTAGTACATACTAGTTACTGCTTAAAGAAAAGTTTTTAGAATTATTTTGTGGTCCTCAAAATAAAAGCTACATACTAAAGCACATTTTAACGGGCAGGAATTATAAATCTAATCTAAATAAGAGTTTTCTTTAAATCGCTACTTTAATGAAATGATACGCCATCTAAATTTATGCAGCTCAAAGAACATCCTATCTTACTTAGCATCTGTTATACTGCTTCAAATACAGTGGGCACCTAAGAAGTCATTGTAGAACGAAGGAATATTGTTTACTTCAAAATGAATAAGACATTTCTCCCCCTTTACTTTTCTTTCTCACCTGCTTTAACTGAAAATGGCTTTTCCAATAGAAATATTGTTTGTTTCCAGTGTGTTCTGGTACTCTGGGGGCCCGTGGAGAACATGACCTGCGTTGGTAGAGTTCAAAAGTATCTGATGAAGTACAAGATCTTTAATATCATGCTACATTAATCTACTACATCAAACACGAGCTCCAATTGCTTACAACAGCAAAATGCTTATGATCAAACACCTTGGGGCACAAAAATAAAATATAATGTATCTCACATAATTAATTCTTATGAGAAAACTCATGACACTTACCCTGCTGTGACAATTCTTCTCAAAATATATATCAAAGTAGCCAGCAATTGCCTGTTTTTAAAAAAAGGAATATGAATAATTATTAAACTAATTATATGACATAATAATTAATTATTCGGTCTTTCAAGACATGGCAAAAAGAAACCATTTCAAAGACTAGATACCTCTTAAACTTATGACAGGTCATTATTTTTTCCTAGAAAAGATGCTACATTAAAAATAAAGTAATATAATGTGGCTTTCCCCCACAGAAACAATACAAAAGTAAGGGCAACAAGGCTAATCAAACAATCAATATGTGTTTTATTAGAGAAATGACTGTGGTAGACTACTGAAAAGTGAGAGACCACATTAAGAAAGAGGCCTCAGCCAGCCCCTAGCTGACCCATGCTCTCCCAAAGAGAGGCCGCTGTGCAAGCTGAGCCATCTTGGACCTCTTTGCTCCAGTCAAACCAGACAACTGCAGCAGCGTAAGAAACCCGAGGAGAAACCAGCAGAAGAACTAGAGGGCTAAGTCCAGTCCAGCCTGCAGAATCATACACAAATAAATCTAAATGACTGTGACTTCAAGGTACCCAGTTTTAGGGTGGTTTGTGACACAGCAGTAACTTTAACTTAAGCATACTCTTTTATACAAAGATCTCATTTAATTTCTTCTGACCTTGTGCATCCAATTTTAAAGCAAACTACTATGAATATTTTTGTGGTGAGATCAAAGGAATTTTTAAATGTCACATTTTTTTCCTGAAGATAAACTAAAAATATATAATAGTACTCAAATAAATTTATGTTTAAGCCAATACCCAAAGGAGAACCTCTGAGGTAACTCTAAGGGATACTGTGATAGGACAAAAAGGTCTCTAAAAGATGAATACTCAGATGAGGATATGTAACTTTCATTTCTTTTTTTTTTTTAAATTTAAGTGATGCCATCCTTTTTTCTTTCACTAATGGAATTAGCTTAATCTATTTTTAAAACTGGCATTAAAAAAAGCATATGAAGTGTTAAAAATAGGACACCGATTATTGAAAAACACTATCAAGCTAATTTGTGTACTCTGCTGCTTTTGTTGAGAATGTGAAGTTTTATTGATCTGTGAGGTTAATACGGATTGGGCCCAAAACAAGTTCAATATTTAACACTGAGGTTCATTATATTTTAGATACCAAGACAGAATCAAAATACTATTTATAATACTATCAAATAGACAAATATAAAGCAATGCAGTACTCAGATACAGATTATTACAGAAAACCATGTAATTAATCAGAACATTTATAAAACATGACTTCTTTCAGTTGATTTCCTGGTATCCCTCCAGAGACTAATTTAACTACTTTCTTAAATTTATTCCTGTATGCCAGTCTTGTTCACCAGTGTCCAGAGCAGTGCCTGGCCCACAGTACACAATAAATATTTGCTGAATGTGCTTATTATATGCAATTCTATTACAGTACTTACATTTACCATTGTACCTTATAGTTAGTTGCGCTACCAGATGGCAATGTTTTTTAAGAACAAAGCCCATGTGTAATTCATATTGTTGTGCCCCTTACCTAGCATAGGTCTGTCGTATAGCAGGCTCTCAATAAATTTTAGTTAAAATTTTCAGTTTTCAGTTTCCTAAATTCAACTAGTCTTATTATGTAGTCAGGACACTTAATGAAATCAGTGAATAACTAAACTTAGATAGAACTAATAATTTTCAACTGAAAAAAAATGGAGAATGTGAGATACATATGGGGGAAGAGAGGAACCCTAATTCTTTGTATGAACCTGCACAAGTCTCAGTCTGACCTCTGAACTACAGGTTAGATCCAAATCAATATAACAAAGGCTGAGAGAATGGAACTAAAATCTCAATCACTGGCACAGGTCTCAAAAACCTAAAATCAACAAGTAAAGATCTCGAGAACAAAACAGAGATTTGAAAAACCTATACAAGTCAGACTAATCACTAAACAGCATATGTGCATGAGAGCCCAAAACACTATAGCACACGTTTAGAGAATGAGACTGAGATGTGAACCACCGCCTGCCCAGACACGGTTGACAGAACTTACGTTTGGTTGACTGCCTGCTCACAGCCAACATCAACAACATGCTCCAGGTGATTATAACAGAACCGAGAGTACACACAACACAACACGCAAAACATCCAGAACACAATCCAAAATTATTCAACATACAGAGAACCAGGAAAATGTCTTTAACTTTTAAGAAAAGAGATAATCCACACACGCCAACTGTGGGATGACCCAGAAGCTGGGACTATGAGACAAAGACTTTAAAACAGGAATTATAACTATGCCGTTGTGAGGTAATAGAAATGAGGTTATAGAAAACACATGGAAATGAAGTGAAAGATAGGAATTCTCGCAGAGAAAAAGAAACTACCAAAAAAAAAAAACCGTAATGGAAATTTTGGAATTAAAAAACACAATAAATGAAACAAAAAACCACCCTGGGCTGAACTGCAGAATGGAGATGACAGAGAGAGAGAGAGAGGAAAAAAAAATCAGTGAATGTGAAGATAGATCAATAGAAAGTAACTAATTTGAAAAATCAGGGGAAAAAGATTGAAATAAAATGCAAGAGCCTCAGGGACATGTGCACCTCGCATACATGTAACTGGAGGTCCAGATGGAAAAGAAAAAAATACTGGAGCAGGAAAAACCTTTCAAAGTTCTATATCCAGCAAAAATATCCTTCAGGAATGAAGGCAGAATAAAGACAGTTTCAAGTAAAGGAAAACTAAAAGAATTCATTGCCAAAAGATTTTTTAGAAGAGATGTTAAAGGCAGTTCTTCAGGATGGTGAGCAATAATATTGAGAAGAAACCTGAAACATCAAAAGTAACAGAAAAACAACAGAAATGATAAATAACTTAGTAAATATAAAAGATTACCTTTTCCCTCTGAATTCCTTTAAAATACTTAGGGTTGCTTAAGGCAAAAATGATAACACCACTTGGGGGGGGTTTCCATGTGTGCACATGTAATCACAAAGATCAGTGCAGGGGGTTGGTGGGTGGTTAGGAGGAGAAGAGTAAAATCCCACCAACATATACAAGTGTTTATAAAACTGGGATGTGAAGAAGTCTTGTTAAGCATCACACATAGGCAGAAACTTAATAAAAGTTTAAAATTTTAGTATCAAAACCATAATGAGATATTACCTTACACGTATCAGAACTGCTAGAATCAGAGGGGCAAGAGTTGACAAGGATGTGAAGAAAAAAGAACACTTAGGCTGTTGATGGGAATGGAAATTGGTGCAGCCACTGTGGAAAACAGTATGGAAATTCTTCAAAAAGTTAAAAATAGAAATACTATATGATCCAGTAATTCCACTGGGTAGTTACCCAAGAAAACAAAATCACTAATGTGAAAAGATATATGCACCCATGTTTATTGCAGCATTACTTGCAATAGTCAAGACACTGAAGCAACCTAAGTGCCCATGGATAGATGAATGGATAAAGGAGATGTGGTACAAGCACACACACTGAAATATTACCCATTCATAAAAAAGAATGAAATCTTTCCATTCACAACAACATGGATGGACCTCTATAGAAGGTATTATGCTAAGTGAAATAAGTTAGAGAAACACAAATACCACACGATTTCACTTAAATGTGCAATCTAAAAAACAAAACAAAGAAACAAAAAAACCAGGCTCTGATTTTTTAAAATATTTTATTTATTTATTTGAAAGAGAGAGAAGAGAGAATGAGAGAGAGCAGGAACAGGGGGAGGAGTAAAGGGAGAAGCAGACTCCCCACCAAGCAGGGAGTTTGGGTGTTATACACCCAAAACTAATGTGACACTGTATGTTAATTATACTTTAATACAAACATTAATACAATTTTAGTGTCAAAATTGAAAGATGAAGAAATCTGAGAATATTTGCAATATATATATAACAAAGGGACACTGTCCTTTGTACATTAAGCTACTACAAATTAGTAAGAAAACAATGTTGAAAGAAATTAGAAGACAAAGCAGGAAATTTATAAAAGAAAAATCAAATAATAAGCATATGTAAAAAATGTTTGACCTACTTAGAAAAATAAGTAAACTAAAACAACCAGACATAATTTTCCTTGATCATGATGGGGAAAACATTTAATGATAATATCCACACAGTTAGTAGGGAAAAATGCATACTGGGAAAATAAACTGAAATAACCTTTCTAGAGAGGGAACTTAGCAATACATAATAAAAGACAAAACATCTGTATTAAAAAGAAGTCACAGAGAAAATGGTACACATGCTATGATTCTACCTATATATAGAAAATTCAAAACAGCACAACTTACTGTAAGTCATGATAATAGTTACTCTTCAATAGCGGTAGAAACTAGAAAGGGGTTACATGGAAGGCTCCTGGGCTGCTGGGAATATTTTGTTTCTTCAGCTGACTGCTGGATACATGGTGGGTATTCACTTTGTGCAATTTTATCAAACTACACTTAAGATTTGTGCACTCTTCTGTTGTGTAAGTTTATGTTATGGACTCAATCAAAATGCTTATATAATGCATATACTCATTCACCCAGTAATCCTAAACTTTCAAAAAAATATTCTATGGAAATTTATCAAATGTGCTTGCAAAGATTTAGCCCATAAGATGCCAATTTTAGCCCCCATTGTCAACAACAGGTGACCAGTTAACAAATCATAATACCTCCATAATATGGAAAAACATTTTGGCCATCAAAAGTAATCCTATAGGTAAATATTTATCAATTTGGAAAAGCAGTCACAATATACTATTAGGTAAAAAGAATAATATATATATTATTGGCACTTATTATATGTTATACAAATGTGAATATATATGTACATATCTGAGAAGATATTCACCAAGCTATTGAAAGTGGATGATAGATTTGGAATGTTCATATTCTTTATCCTTACCTATAATTTATATTTCCCATAAAAATGAATAGCTTCTGTGATAATAAACTATTTTTAATACTTGAGTTAAATGATCTCTAGTATTACATGGAAAGACATTCAACTTAATTATTACCTTTTATCAGTTCCCTTAGTAACACCCAAAAATCACTCATCTCTGTACCCCCAAGGGCTAAGGCAATATCTAATATGTAATAGGAGCTAAATGAATTTGAAAAAAAAAATGACAAGTTTTCCCAACTATAATACAATAATAACATTACTATAATAGTAACAACAATTAACATTATCAGAAAAATGACCTAAGTCTGAAATGTATAAAATAAACAAAGTAAAACATCATATATTTAACTGTGCTAAAAGACAGACTGGTAATACTATTCTGGTAGAACAATTGTAATTACAATAGAGTATATGGGTCTAAACGAAGAAGGGAGGCTGATGCATGAGTTTACAACAAAATTAAAAAATCAAAATATTTGAGAATACAAAGATATTTTAGAACGGTCTTCCAATCCCCAAATTGAATTATCTATGAAATTCAGTTAAAAATCAAAGAAGAAACTCATCTTCCTCCAACCCCCCAAAAATACAGTGAAAGAAATACTGTGTAGTTTGGGGTAATAAGAAAACAGTTTGTTAAGCCTCAAGACAAATAAATAAAAATGAAAGATATGATTCACTTTGGTTATGAGAATTTGGCAGAGACCTATGACAAAGATAAATCTGAAGTCACATTTACTTTATAGTTCCCTCTGAAATGCATCACAGTTTCTTCAACTCAAACAGATTTACCTCCTTAATGATGTCTAGTGGACATTTCTAGTAGAAAGAAATTCACCTGTGGTAAAAAATTATGTGCAGATAATCTACTCATCAGACAGTTAAGATTCACATTACTGGGGTGCCTGGGTGGCGCAGTCGTTTATGCGGCCAACTCTTGGTTCCGGCTGGGGTCCTGATCTCAGAGTTGTGAGATCAAGCCCTGACTGGGGCTTGAGATCCCTTCCCTCTGACCTTCCTGCTTGTGCTCTCTCTCTAAAATAAACAAATCTTAGGGGGCGCCTGGGTGGCTCAGTTGTTAAGCGTCTGCCTTCAGCTCAGGGCGTGATCCTGGCATTCTGGGATCGAGCCCCATGTCAGGCTCTTCAGCTGGGAGCCTGCTTCTTCCTCTCCCACTCCCCCTGCTTGTGTTCCCTCTCTCGCTGGCTGTCTCTCTCTCTGTCGAAGGAGTAAATAAAATCTTAAAAAAAAAAAAAGTAAAAAGTAAAATAAATCTTAAAAAAAAAAATCCAAACCGAAAAACCACACATAACCCCAAAAAGATTCATGTAACTGAGCAAATAGAAAACTCTTGCTCTGAAAAAACCAAAGGGAATTTCTGGTTTCAAAATGGGTATTAACCCTCAAACAGAATGCTACTGAAAGGGAAAGGGTCTAAGTGGTCGTTAATAATTAAAATATTAGAAAAAAGGAGGAAAAAACCCTAAACTTGAATCATAGTCTATACAACCCAACTGAACTACAATTAGTGTTTTTATTTCTGCAAAGCATTATAACCAATCAAATATGTCAGCTGATTTGGGGACAAAGCTATTTATTCTGCTGGAGAACATACATATGCCACTATTTTTCAATTAGTTTCACCACCTTGTTACCATCATTTTGACAGGCTATCTCTGGGTCTTTCAAATGTTAATTTCAATGAACTCACACTCTCTGTGTGGAAGTCATTCAAATATAAGAATAAACAACAACCACGGGGAAATCGAAAATGAGGACTAACAGGCAATGGTAAAACTGGAGCACAGCTTGGCACGTACTTGAAAAAGATCAGATAGGTTATAAGGCCTGAGCACAGAATAAATTTCTCTTTTGTTCCACATGCGTATCTTGTCAGGGGCAAAGGGAACTGCTGAGGGGAAAAATAAGCATTAAAATAAAATATCTGTAGGAACTGGGTTAATCTGCAAAGGCAAGGTCATAGTTAAATAAATAAAATTTTACTGAATTATAACACTGTCAGAAAATTTTTAAAAAGTCCTTAGACTGAGAGAAAGGAGAATCTGTGGTAATTAAGAACAACAACAATGCTTACAATAAAAGGAAACAGAATAAAAGGAAAATACATGCACATTCAGCAAACTTCTGGGATAGTTTGATCACATTTGTAATTTGGTGGGAATCTTCCACATATATAGGAAAATAATTCAGGCATGTAGCTTTGTTGTGCATCTTAAACATTCCTAAGCATTAGAATATAGTCTTTCAAAATGAATTGTTTCTTCTTTGTGCATTTCACAAAAAGGAAGAAAAGAACTCAACAGTATGTGTAAATTGAATATTTAAAAATCTGTTTTAAGCCACATTTTGGTTGTTTATCCCAGACACACAAAGGTAGATGCAGTTCATTTTACACATGCTCATCTGAGGAACAATGACTTGGAATAAAAATAAATTATTTTCTCATGTATTTTGGTATGAGGAGTATTTCTTTAAAGAAAATGTTATCATGTGTGTATGTAACAGGATGGCAGCCAATGAAATAAGATCAGACTCGACCTTATGAGGAAGAAGGAAATTAAAAATTATCATTATCACTATCACCTGCAGGGAGTAATTTATCATTTCTGTTCTTCATTGGTATCATGTTCCAACAGCGTGTGGTTACAGCAGATACAATTAGGCAGCTGGCCACAGAAGTAGGAGGATAATGTGCTTTTGATGGAGTTTACCCAAGCATGGAGATAGAGTGTTTGTAATCCATGCAGCAGAATGACTATAACAAAAATACAATTCATTTTTTGTTGGAGTATTTCTTTCAAAATCTTAATACAGAATTCAAAAGCCAACTGATGATGAGTCGGAAGTAAAGAAAGTGTAAGAAGAAAATGCATAAAAATGATTACTATAGCTTATATCACTGTATATAAACAAGATGATAATATAAACATAAGCCATGCAAGCTGCTGCATAAAGAGCATGAACTCTGCTAATAATAACTGGTATTTAAACTAAGAAGATGTAATCAACAAATATGAAAATTATATATACAATTTTCTCTCAGTATTAACTATACCTTAAATATGGACTCTTTCTTCTTCAATTAATTTTCTATTTTGTCCCAAGAGAAAATTTCTTTCTTTCTTTCCTGAGCCCTCTAGGGAACAATACACATTAAACGCCATATACTCCTCAAGGGATAGTGCCAAATTGAGTAGTGTTTAGAAACAGACCAAGCAATAGGGGAAGTAGCAAAACAGACAATAGGTCTAAAAATATTTTTTAAAAGGTATTTTTACTGAAAAACTCAATATAATTAATTTTGGACCTACTTAAAATATTCCCAGATGTAACTAAAATGTCTTTTAAATTTACTTATCTGGGTCCCTTGTAATTTCAAAATTGCTTATTAAAGTGCTTTTGGGGGGGGAGAAGGGATCATCTCTTCAGAGCCTACAACGTTAAGTACTTTAATTCTGACATTTCATGAATTGATAGCTTACATGTCCTAACTGCTCTACATTTCTTCCTAGCTATAAACACAATATACTGTTTTATACACTCAATAATCATTGACATTTACTAATATTTTCACTTTTAAAAACCTTTTAAAGTACAATGTATGTGCAGAAAAGTGCACTTAAGTGTACATCATGAATTTTCAAACAGAATACAGCTATGAAACCCACACTCAGATCAAGAAATAGAACATCCCTGGGGTGCCTGGGTGGCACAGCGGTTGGGCGTCTGCCTTCGGCTCAGGGCGTGATCCCGGCGTTGCGGGATCGAGCCCCACATCAGGCTCCTCTGCTGTGAGCCTGCTTCTTCCTCTCCCACTCCCCCTGCTTGTGTTCCCTCTCTCACTGGCTGTCTCTATCTCTGTCAAATAAATAAATAAAATCTTAAAAAAAAAAAAAAAGAACTAGAACATCCCAGCATCCTAGTAATCCACGGAGCCAATCCTAGGCACCTCCACCCCTACAGGGTAACTACTATTCTGATCCCCCCAGCTTTATTGAGATATAAATCCCAGCATCCTAGTAATCCATGGAGCCAATCCTAGGCACCTCCACCCCTACAGGGTAACTACTATTCTGATCCCCCCAGCTTTATTGAGATATAATTGACATACAACATATAATCGACATATAACAATTGTAAATTTAAGGTGTGCTATGTGTTGATTTGATATACTTACATATTGCAAAATGATTACCATTACAGCATTTGTGAACACCTCCATTGTGTCAAATAATCATCACTTCTTTTTTGGAGTGAGGATACTTAAGATCTACTCTTTTAACAACTTTTAAGTATATAACACAGTATTGTTAACTATAAGCATAATGAGGTACACTGGATCCCCAGAACTTACTCAGTTCGTATCCTCTGACCAACATCTCCCCATTTCTCCCACCCTCTACTCCCTGGTTATTACCACTTTACTCTCTGTTCTATAAGTTTGGCTTTCTTAGATTACACATGTAAGTTATAGCATGCAGTATTTATCTTTGCCTGACTTATTTCACTAAGCGTAATCCCTTCAAGGTCTATCCATGTTGTTGAAAATGGCAAGATGTCCTTCTTTGGATGGCTGAATAGTCTATTGTATATGTGTGTATATATATATGTGTGTGTATATATATATATATGCGCATGTGTGTGTGTATCTTCTTTATCCTCTCATCTATTGATGGACACTTAGGTTGCTCCCATGTTTTGGCTGTTGTGAATAACATTGCAATGAATATGGCAGGGCAGCTATCTCCTGGAGATCCTGTTTTCATTTCCTTTACATATTCTCAGAAGTGGGATTGCTGGATCATATGTTAGTTCTATTTTTAATTTTTTGAGGAACCTCCACATTGTTTTCCACAGTGGCTGAACCAATTAGCTTCCCACCAACAGCGCACAAGGTTCCCTTTTCTACACATCCTCATTAGCACTTGTTACCTCACTACTACGCTGATTTCTAAGATCACAGATTCATTTTCCCTATTATATATTTCAACATAAATGGAATCACACATCATGTAGTATTTGGTAGACTGGCTACATTCCTCATTATTGTTTTTTAGATTCATTTATACTGTTGCATATTACTTAAACTGTTATATGGCTCTAAGGCATATTGACCATACAGTTTATTTATCCAGTCTAAGACTGACAGGCACTAAGTAGTTTTAAGTCGAGGCTTTCATGAATAGTGCCATGAACATTCTTCTTTTTTTTTTTTTAAAGTTTATTTTAGAGAGAGCACAAGAGAGCACATGAGTGGGGGGAGGGGCAGAGGGAGAGAAGCAGACTCCCCACTAAGCATGGACCGACAGAGGCTCAATCCCAGGACCCCGAGATCCCAACCTGAGACAAAATCAAGAGTTGGATGCTCAACCGACTGGGTCACCCAGGCGCCCCTGAACATTCTTTTATGACCATGTCTTTTGGTAAACATATGTATTAACTGTTGTTGGGTATATATCCAGCAGTGGAACTACTGGTATGTGCATATTTACCACTTTTGTTAATCTTTACTTTTTCCTGTATTCTGATCTTTCATCAGGGTCATTTTCTGTTTGCCTGAATAACTGTTGGTATCTCCTTTAGTATAGGTTTCCTGCAACAAACTTTATTTGTTCATCTGAAATATTTTTATTTCGCTTCATTCTTAAAAGACATTTCAGTTGGGTAAAATTCAGAGTTGGCAGTTATTTTCTTTTAGTACACTGAGGACATCATCACTATATCATCTTTTCAATTCTACTGTTTCTGCTGAGAAATCATTTACTGGTCTATTTACTGCTCCATTGAAGGTAACTCCAGTTATCTAGTCATAGCCCCAGTGACTACTTCTAAGATTTTCTTTTTGATTTCTGTAGTTTTACTAGGATGTCCTAGGTGATTTCTTCTCCCTCTTTTTGAGATATAATCCACATACCATAAAATTTTCCTATTTAAATAAACTGTGTAATTCATTTTTTTAAAGAATATTCAGAGTTGTACAACCATCACCACAATCTAATTTTAGGACATTTTTATTATCCCAAAAAGAAATTCTGTATCTATTCCCCCTTTAATCCCAGACCTGTCTATAGATTTGCCTAGTTTGAGTTCATATAAATGGAACCACATATAAATGGAATCCTTTTGTGGTTAGCTACTTGTACTTAGCATAACCTTTTCAAGGTTCATCCATGTTGCAGCACATGCCAATACATATTTTGTTTTATGGCCAGATAATACTTCACTGTATGGATCTACATTTTGTTTATTCATTCTCCAAGTGATGGACATGTGGTTTGCTTCCACTTTTTAGCTATTATGAATAATGCTGCTATGAGCACTCATGTGTAAGTGTTTGTGTGGCCCTATGTTTTCATTTCTCTTGGGTATATATCTAGAAGTAGATGAATTTTTAAAATTAATCTTATTCATAAACTCAAAATGGATTAAAGACCTAAATGTGAGACCTGAAACCATAAAATTCTTACAAGAAAACACAGGCAGTAATTTCTTTGAATCAGCCATAGGTACACTCTTGTTGATATCTCTCCTCCGTCAAGGAAAACAAAAGCAAAATTAAACTACTGGAACTACAACAAAATAAAAAGCTTTTGCACAGTGAAGGAAACTATCAGCAAAATAAAAAGACAACCTGCTGAATGGGAGAAGATATTTACAAATGATATATCTGATAAGGTCTTAATACCCAAAATATATAAAGAACTTATGCAACTGAACACCAAAAAACCCATACGTAATCAAATTAAAAATGGGCAGAGAACCTGAATAGACATTTTCCCAAAGATGACATACAGATGGCCAAAAAACATAAGAAAAGATATGCAACATCGCTAGCCATTAGGGAAAAGCAAATTAAAACCATAATGAGATATCACTTTACACCTGTCAGAATGGCTAAACTAAAAACCACAAGAAACAACAAGTGTTGGTGAGAAGTGGGAAAAAGGAACCCTCACGCACTATTGGTGAGAATGCAAACTGGTGTAGCTGCTGTGGAAAACAGTATGGAGGTTTCTCAAAAAATTAAATAGAATTACCATATTATCCCATAATTCCACTACTGAGTATTTGCCCAAAGAATATGAAAACACTAATTTGAAAAGATGTCGTGTACCCCTATGTTCACTGCAGCATTATCTACAACAGCCAAGATAAGGAAGCAACCCAAGCGCCCATCCATAGATGAAAGGGTAAAGAAGATATGGTATATATACACAATGGAATATTGCTCAGCCATAAAAAGGAATGAAATCTTTGCAACAATATGGATGGACCTAGAGGGCATAATGCTAAATGAAATAACTCAGTCAGAGGAAGACAAATACCATATGACTTCACTCATATGCAGAATTTAAGAAATAAAACAAAGAAAAAAAAAAAGACCAAAAAAACCCAGACTCCTAAATACAGAGAATAAATTGGTGGCTGTGAGAGGTGAGGTGAATGGGGACGGGTAAAATAAAGAGATTAAGAGTACACTTATCTTGATGAGCACTAAGCAATGTTTGGAACTGCTGAATCAGTATATTGTACATCTGAAACTAATGTAACACTATCGTAATTACACTTGAATAAAAACAAAATTTAAAAAAAAAGAATCTAACTTAGGTTATGTTGTGCTTCTTGAATTGTAGTTCATTGCCTTTCATCTGTTTTGGAAAATCCTCAGCCATTACCTCTTCAAATACTGTTTGAAATATTCTCACCTCTTTTCCTTTGGTACTCCTATTTAAAGATGTATTAGGACTTTTCCTGTATCCTCTATATCGCTTGCCCTTCCCAAACCTTCATCCTTGTATCTCTCTATGCTTCTTTCTGGATATTTCCTTTTGATCTAAAACACAGTTCAATAAACATCTCTATACCAGTGTGCTAAGATCTGCTGCTAAACTCATTTTTAGTTAAATTTCAGAATATCTGTTTGACTCTTTTTCAAAATCTGCTATAAACGTTTTTAAATGCTTTCAATTTTGGCTTGAAATTTACAATTTCTTTTGTCTTTCAACTTAGTATGCATAGTTACTTTTATTTCTAATTTTCTTAAGTAGGTTCCATGTGCAACATCGGGCTTGAACTCACAACCCTGAGATTAAGAGTCAAATGCTCTAACAACTGAACCAGCCAGGTGCTCTGCAGTTATTTTTAAGTCCATATCTGACATATCTAAAATCTGGAGCACCTGGAGCTCTGTGTTTATTGCTTACTATTTCAGCTGGTTATTGATTTATGTTGTCTTGTGTCCTTGTGTGACTGCTTACCTTTGATTATGATCTGAACATTACATTTGAAAAACTATAGAAATAATTTAAGACCGATGATAATGATCTTCTAGAATCTTCGTGCAAGGAATCTGGGGGTGCTAGCAAACACAAAGATCATCTTAATCTAAGAATGGTGTTGAGAGTTTTCTGGGCCACCCAGATGATTTGAAGCTAGGCTGCAGTCCATGCAAAAGTTTATTTATATCTAATTCTACCCTATTCTTGGGTGCAGTCTTTCATGGTCCCAATGCAAAGCACTGGGGAATCACAAAGGCCCAATTTTTGTATTCCTATCCATGTGAGGTTATCAAAGGGCTACACAAGTCTTTTAGCTGCTACTTCTGAATTGGTAAATGCCTATAGGGCAAAAGCAGTCCCAAATGTCAGTCTCATTTCTTTGGATTTTCTTCTTTTTTGAGTTTTAGCTTAGAAATGCTTTACTAATTTATTTCCCTGACAACTTCAAACAGATAGTATTTTATATCTTCTTTAGCTTTCATAGTTGTTCTCAGCAAAAGGGTCACTCCATTTCATGTAGTCCACCAATACAGGAGGCAGATTTATTACTGCATTTTTTCTTCCTACTTAAGGCTCCTTGCCTGTAACACTCCCCCACTCCCTAAACTACCTTCTTCTCGTTTACTATGTGTCTGTTTAAATGTTACTTCCTCTGGGCAGTCTCCCCTAATCCCACAGAATAGATGTTTCTCCACTCCCTGTAATAACACTTTCCATGCTCATAGTGCTGTTGGTTTAATTACAGAGCCCAACAGGCCCTTAAGGGCAGTCTCACTATGTCTGTGCTCACCTCCATATCCTCACTGTCCAAGCACAACACCTGGACATTCCACTTCAACAGTGAAGATAACTGTGCAGTTACAAAGGCATGAAAGAGCCCGGGAAGTGCAGGGACTATAGAAAATTAATAAAGATTCGTTAATTGAGAGAACCAATAAATGAATAATGAAGAGATATAATATGCTCAACTCCTATCAGCCTTTGGGAAAAGAAAATCCTATAACTTCCTATTTTTGAAATTTAAAAATGATATTAGATGTTGACTATTTTAGAGGAACAGTATGAAGACTACACCAAGAACTACTTGCTCTCCATTAATCTAGTGCATACGGTATTAGGAAGGCTTTCTGGAAGAAGCCATGCCTAAGGTAAAATCTTAAATATGGGTAGGATTATTGAGGAAAAGAAGGTAAGTGTGTGCCAGGCCAAGGTATCTTTTATATGCCTCTATTAATAAACTCTCTTATAGAATACCATATTACAATTATCTATTCATATGTTGGCCTCTCCTCCTAAACTAAGGTGTTGGGGATCAGATATTATATTGTGTTATACTCACAGTACCTAACACAGAAGCCAGAACTAGCATTCTACCATCAGTACTAATACACACAGTACGAGTATTCAATACATGTTGCTTAAATGAAAAGTTGTCTTGAAAAGTATTTATGCGTGTGTGCGCTTGTCACTAAAAAACTTGCAGCCCACTGCTTCTCTAGATTTCTAACGCCTACCTGCTTCCTGACATATCATCAGTTTCTCACTGTTTTATATCAATGCTTATTGTTTCCTTATATTCCACTTTTCATGCTGCTTTTCAATGTTCCCTAAAAACTATCCACCTAAAAGCTCTATGGCCCATTCCTAGTTCCTCAAATGGCAGAAAATACTATCAGTGGTAAGTAAACAATATAAATTTTAAGAACAAAATAGCAGATATATTGAATTTAAAAATCAATGCAGAACAAAAAAGATACTAGTTTCATAATGGCTGAAGAGGTTTAAAACTGAAAACTCTTAAAATCCCTAGGTGATCAAGTTCTACCAAATGCTACTTGTTTTCACAAGTCTTTGGGAGTATAAATTAAGAGATGGAATACTGAAAGAAACTGACAGATAGGAAAAAAGGGGGCAGATAGACGATGTGGTAAACTTTACTTTCCAGGAATGAGCAGGATATTTTCTCTTTTAAAAGTGAGTTAGGGTTGCCTGGGTGGCTCAGTCGGTTAACCACCTGACTTTTGATTTGAGCTCAGGTTAGGATCTCAGGGTCCTGGGATCCAGCCACGCATTAGGCTCTGCACTGGATGGGAGTCTGCTTGAGATTCTCTCTGTCCCTCTCCCTCACCCCCGCTCATGTGCACTCTCTCTCTCTCAAATAAATAAATAAATCTTAAAAAAAAAAAAGTGAGGTGAAAAGATGGTTTCCACCTCCCCATCTGAGCCCTACTAAAAAAGTATCCAACACCTGAAGTGAGAACTAAATACCTGCTAGCATTCATTTATGTTTGTCCTTTAGAGGCTGCAATTTTTCAAAGAAGGTAATTATACCAGTTGTCATAAGGTCTGGCTTTATATTTGTAATTTCAGTGTTTTTTTGATTGCTTTCTCTGCACTCTGCTGGGTGAGACAATGACTTACATTTCTGGGGCCCAGGACTGACTCTGGCCCCTCTTATATCCATGGGGTTGTACACTGAATGAAAGGACGAGGAGAAAAGAATAAGAAATCAGATGGAATGCTGTGGTAGAATCTTTCGGGACAGCCAGGGCATGTCACTTGTTAAAGCAAAGGGCATTCTGTAATTGTTATGTCACTGTCGTTCTGATCTAGAAATTTAAAATATGACTCTTTGCAAAACTGTAGGTAGAAAAGAAGTGGGGGCGCCTGGGTGGCACAGCGGTTAAGCGTCTGCCTTCGGCTCAGGGCGTGATCCCAGCGTTATGGGATCGAACCCCACATCAGGGCTCTTCCGCTATGAGCCTGCTTCTTCCTCTCCCACTCCCCCTGCTTGTGTTCCCTCTCTCGCGGGCTGTCTCTATCTCTGTCGAATAAATAAATAAATAAAATCTTAAAAAAAAAGAAAAGAAGTGATTTTGCTTTGAGAAGCAGCTGATTTGCATTAATGAAGCATTTTGAAGAAAAGTCTCATTTCTCCAGTACATCAGATAGTCAGGTATATGGACAGATTAAAGAGTTTTCATTGCATTATCTTCGCCTGTAAAGAACTAGTCTTTGAGGGTGCCTGGGTGGCTCAATCGGTAAGTGTCTGTCTTCGTCTCAGGTCATGATCTCTAGGTCCTGAGATGGAATCCCACATCAGGCTTTCTGCTCAGCAGGAAGTCTGCTTCTCTCTCGCTCTCCTTCTACCCCTCCCCACTGCTTGTTCTCTAATAAACAAATAAAATTAAAAAAAAAAACCCAAAAAGCTAGTCTCTGAGGTGGTACGTACAGCCACATCAGTCACACTTACTCAATCCTGATGAAGAAGTAAATTCCATTTATCAATTCTCACAATCTAAAATCTCCATAACCAAATGGATAAGTTAAAAATAAAACTAAACAAACAACCCTTTCTTTAAAAATGGAACAAGACAGGAAAATGAATGAAATACTAATTGGGTTATTTTATGGACACTTTCTACGTGCCAGGCATAGTGGTAAGTACTTGTGTGCATTATCTCATTTAGAGCACTCAAAATAATAACTAGGAGGTAGGTACTGATGTTATGATCTCCACTTTTCAGATGAAAAATCTGAAATTCAGAAACTAAATACCTCTTTCTAAAGTCGTACTAGTAAACTCAGTTCACTGGGTCTAAAGCTGAAGCTTTTTTTTTTTTTTTTTTAAAGGAGCTCCTCATCCAGCACGGAGCCCAACACAAGGCCCAAACTACGACCCTGAGATCAAGACTTGAGCTGAGATCAAGAGTCAGACGTTCAACCGAGCCACCCCAGCACCCCTAAAGCGCAAGCTGTTAACCACAGTGTTACATTGACGCTATTTAAACCTTTCTCTTTGATTTTAATAATTTTTAGAAAACTCCCTACTATTTCAAGATTGGCCCTTTTCTCATTCGGTCTTTTAGAAAAGAGAAAGATGGACTGATTTTGGTAACTCATATGTTCTGAGCCATACGGCATTTGTAACAAAAATTTGTTTTTCCAATTCTTGACTCATCTTCCAATAAAGACTGATCCTTCCTGTGAATACATACGTAGACATCACATGGCTGGAAATATTAGATGCTTTGGGATGTTTAGAATTTCTGAATGCCCATAGTCATGATGGCTTCTGCCAGAGCATAAGTCAAAGGAAATCTGAACTGAGAAGATTAGTTCCTTATAGGTCATTACTCTGGGGATAACTGCCTGAATTAAAGAGGAAAGTACCTGGTCAAATTCATTTACTATCACAACCTAATAATGCTAATAGGCAGCCTCTGAGATAAGTGTAGGGAGAACTCCCCTGACATGTCTAATCAAGAGTTCACTATTATTGATTATTTGATAAATAAACCATTTTTATGCTTATTGCTGTGCTTGAGATAAGTGTTTCAGTCCTGCCTGAGTGTGATTATTTCTCTCAAATTTATTCTGATCCTTAGCATTGATGACTTCCAGCATGACCCTATTCCTATCTACAATTACGATTATAATATAGCAGAAGAATTTCAACACTTCACTCAAATTACACTTTAGAACAATATGCTGTTCGAATCCTTTTATAATATAACTCAACTGGAGTCTTTAAAATCACTGTTAATGAACTTTTAAAAATGCAGATTCAGAGGCATTTATTTACATCATGGCTTTCAAAGGAGGATCAAGCACAGGAATCTCTATTCACTCTAAGGACAAGTTATTTTACTTGACTTCAGAGCTCCTCACTTTGTGGACTTCTGCATTCTCTCTGAGCAGGTTTAAATAATGGTTTAATATTACAGGTGATTCATCCTGCTACTCAATGAACATATATCTCAAAGTTCATAGGAAGTGGGAAACATATCTTTTTAAAAATTAAATTTTTCTTAATGGTATATTTCTAAGGAAAGAATACAAAAATAGATAGGAAGGCAACTAAACACAGAAAAGAAGGTGAAAAAGTCCAGATTTTAAAAAGGCTAAGATAAAATCCTCTGAGGTTTAGCTCAGAAGGCTAGACTCTGTAGTTGGGAAAAATGAAAGATAAGGAGGGGTCAAGTGGAAGTATCCAAGATTTTGTAGGCAATGCTTAGGATACACCTGGCCTTGAATCAAATCTAAACAATATCAAAACTAGATAGAGTCCCTCCGAATATGAGACAAAGCTTCCTTTTACAGTAGAGACATATATTATGTAAAGAATTTGTCACATAATGGGCAAATCAGGTAATGAAAATTACTCTGGAAAATCCATTAATAAGGTTTTACATTAGAGACTAATGTATAAACCATCCCTCAATAAGTTCAATTCAACCAGTTCTTCCCGCAGTGGCACAGATCATTTCTTTGGCTGGGTTCCAGATGAAATAGATGCCTTGTAAAAGAGCGCCATGTTGTATTAAAAATTATGCTTTTATTTTATTTTTTTTAAAGCTTTATTTGAGAGTGCGTGCACGTGTGCGCAAGTTCGGGGGGGGCAGAAGGAGAAAAAAAATCTTCAAGCAGACTCCCCACTGAGCACAGCACCTGAAGTGGGGCTCAACTGCAGGGCCTTGAGATCATGACCTGAGCCGAAATTAAGAGTCAGGGGCTAAATTGGCTGAGCCACCCAGGTGCCCCATGGTATGTTTTCAAACTTTCCAGACTTTTTTTCTGTTCATGCACANTTTTTAAAGCTTTATTTGAGAGTGCGTGCATGTGTGCGCAAGTTCGGGGGGGGGCAGAAGGAGAAAAAAAATCTTCAAGCAGACTCCCCACTGAGCACAGCACCTGAAGTGGGGCTCAACTGCAGGGCCTTGAGATCATGACCTGAGCCGAAATTAAGAGTCAGGGGCTTAATTGGCTGAGCCACCCAGGTGCCCCATGGTATGTTTTCAAACTTTCCAGACTTTTTTTCTGTTCATGCACAATTCATCCAGGTTGTAGTGTACATTCAAGATCATCTTTTTTCATTGATATATATTACTCCATAAATATACCACATTTATGTATCCATTTTACTGCTGATAAATGTTTAGCTTGTTTCCAGTTTGGGATTATAAAGAAGTAGGCTGCAATGGACACTTGTGTACATATCTTCTGGCAAACATGAACACACTTCTGTTGTGTAAAGACCTAAGAGTGAAGTAGTTTAGCCACAGAATAAGCATGTGCTCAGCTTTGGTAGCTATAGCATGAGCTGAGCTGTATGGAAACAACTTAGCACAGTACCTTTGCCTCATTACCCTTACGCATTTCTTAGAACGCTGTCCTTAGTATTACTCTTTAAAAACATCAACGTATGAAAAAAAAATTTTTTTTTTTAAAGATTTTATTTATGTGAGAGAGACAGCCAGTGAGAGAGGGAACACAAGCAGGGGGAGTGGAAGAGGAAGAAGCAGGCTCCCAGCATTGGAACCCGATGTGGGACTCGATCCCGGAACGCCAGGATCACGCCCTGAGCCAAAGGCAGATGCTTAACAACTGCGCTACCCAGGCGCCCACGTATGAAAAATTTTAAGCACATACACAATCACAGAACCTCTTAGTACCTATTACCTATAGTCAATAGTTAACCATTATCTGGCAAATTTACTTCATCTATTCTTCCTCTGCCCCCTTCTTTTTGCTGAACTGTTTTAAAGCAAATGCCTGATATGTCATTTCTCCCCTACACATTCAGTTTACATCTTTAAAAAATATCGGCATTTTCTTATATAATCTGAATGCCTTTATCACATGTAACCATAAAGTGAACTTAAATATCTATCTCCCTCATTTATGCTTTGTGAATAGAAGAACTGTTTTGGCTTGTTATTATATTCCCAATGCTTGCAGCTCTTAGCAATAATACTATTCAAAAACAGTTTCTGAGAATAATTGAAGAGATTTAAGTATTGTCATCACCATTTAAGCCTAACTACAAAGGTTAAGGTTTCAGAGAAGAGTATAAAGTTATGGACCATGCTCTAGATCATACGGTCATTTATATAAGGAGAAACCTAAAACTGACTGGAGAGGTGGAATCACATAATTAGAAATGTCCTCCCCCAACACACAAAATTTACTTAATGAAGCCTATTAAAATATATACCAGATGTCCCACTAAAATCTATGATGCAAGTTCAAAACAAATCTTACGATTTCTAAGCAGCACAGATGTGTTTTAATAATTAGTTTCTTTAGCTGATTAGCTTTGCAAGGTCAAAATTAGGTCAATTTACACCTAAAAGTACTAAGAGCTGATTTAATATCCAAGAAATGAGTTTGGAATTAGCAGGTTTCTACTGTCAGATATTTTTCAAAAGCCTTGAAAGATTTAAGTACACAATTACAAAGAAATAGGCTCATTTGAAGTTTTTTTGTAAGCTATTAGAAAAATTTAAAGCTTAATTAAAAAGTAAAATAAAAACAAATAATACTATGAGTAAGGAATCACTAAAGTTTGAATTTTAAACATTTTAAAGTTTCATTTAATAACACTTGCATGAGTCTTAAAAACTGTAAACCAAAGACTTGTTTTGACTCCATCAAAAGCTAAATATCACTGCCTCTTAAATATATCCTTCTATCATTTATCAAGTATGTCATTTAAAAAAAGTGAAGAAAACCAAAATGAGAATTGGGAGATAACATACAATTTATTTTTCAGTTCATGGACTAAATTTGTTTATGTTCATTTACTTTTCCTAACTTTCAAAAAGCTTAAATATGGAGGCCCAGATTTTCCAGATCGGGCATTTAGAAACAATGTATGCAGGGACTTCTGTTTCTAGTTAGGATGTAGAGGTTTGCAAAAGATCCCCTCACTCTGATATAACAACAAAAATAAAAAAACCTTCGCTAAACTAAACAATTGTATTTTTCATTAAAACCATCGAAGAACCTTGGAAGCAAAGAAGTCTAGATAAACTCTTTTCAGAGAGGGATAAGCCAGCCAGCCCTCCCTAGTTGAGCAGAGAGAAACAGTGGCTTTCATACCTGACAGCATTTACCCAATGCTGGGACCCTTGGAGGGAAAAGGAGCAAAAATGCTACAGGCACAGCAACCTAGCTGGCACAAGGAGAACCCAGTCAATTTTTAATGGGCAGGTCTGAGCTCGTATGGTAAACAAGAATCGAGAGAAGCCTGACAGGTGGAGCTAGCAAACCCAGAAGGCTGATGAAGCTGGTGGCTGTGCTGCAAAGCAGGCAGAGAGGTTTTCTTGCAATGCTTAGATCCCAAAGCCAAAATCATCTAGAAGCACACACTTCACTGTCACCATTAACATGACATGACTATTCAACTCTTTGCTATTCCAGAAACGTGCCCAGGAAGATGAAGTGGTTTGTTTCAGGCACTTTAAGAAAAACTGTTTATACGAACAACAGACCTTTCAATTAATCCTGAGAGCAAATACCCTCTTCTTAAGAAGAGAGGGCTCAACTACACTGTTTACTTTCAAGATTCACTTTTGAAACCCACCCTCTCATTGTGTCTACCAATTCTCAACCAGGCCGTGAGCCGTGCCAAATCTGTATCAGGACCTTTCCTCCTCCTGCCCAATTCCTTGCTCTCACTGAAAGATCCACTGATGACCAGATTTTCCAAACCTCATAAATATCCTGACTTTGTGTTTCTCCCTAAACTCAGCTGTATTTTGATTGTCTTCCCAGGAAACCGGTGAGAGGGAGGGGCCTGATCCTGGGCCCGTGGTACACAGCCCCCACCAAGCTCAGTTCCAGATTAGATAATCAGTCCCTCAATCCTAGTTGCCAGACAGAGGTGAGCGGAAGCTCTTCTAAGGGAAAATATTACCTATTTTAGTCTGTATTATCCTTTCAAATAATGGCTAGCACAAAGTATAAAATTATGAAATATGAGAAGAAACAGGAAAATGTGATCCATAATCAAAAGAGAAAAAGCAAACAGGAGTGCCTGGCTGGCTCAGTCGGAGGAGTGCACAACTCTTGGTCTCGGGGTTGTGAGTTTTGAGCCCCACACTGGGTGTAGAGATTACTTAAATAAATAAAATTAAAAAAAAAATAACAGAAGTAGAATCACAGTTGGCTTAGGGAAATAGCAAATAGACCTTAAAAGAGTGATTATAAATATGTTAAGAAATTGAGATAAAAAGACTGACCAAACTGGTTTAAAAAAATTAAAGAATGATAATTCAAAAAATGAAAACTGAAATTATGGAACTGAAAAACAATATTTAACATGAAAGTATTCAGTGGCTATCTTAACAGCAGAAAGAATACAGATGAAGAAAAGACCAGTGAATTAAAAAATAGGTAAATAGAAATTATTTCAAAGTGAACTTCTTAAATGGCTACTATACTTTAGTCTTTTCCTTCAATCTTTTCATCCTTGGAAACAGGCTTCCTCATTTAAAATAAAATCTTTTGGGGGGGCAAAGTGTTTTCTTCTTCTTCATAGAATCTTGGCTATAAAATTTAATGACCAACTACAATTTTTCCTCCAGAAAATATCTCTTTTGTGCTCCCATTCCCAAACCACTCTGAGTATATACCTATACTCATAATTTTATATTCATACTGAGATTTTCTTAGCCCCTGTCTCCTCTCATTTAAGTGCCTTTTCAGGACAGAGAATAGGTTTTGTGTGTGTGTGTGTGTGTGCGCGTCTGTGCATAGATTTCAGACAAGTGTCTGGGACGCAGTCAGTATTTAATATTTGTTTAACAAACTGAAATATCTGTTAATATAAATTCTTATATGAAGGATTTTAAAAGTTATGATAAAAAATTAAAAACCTCTCAATGCCACTGAACTCATATTAATGTACTTTGATAAAATTCAAAAGACTTTATTGTCAGAGGTTATTAAATACAAATATAAAAAAAAGTCTGTTCTTTATGTACTCCAGTGGCTCATCTTTAATTTAGCAACTGTAGTAAAAGAAAAATGCCTAGGAAAAATATTCTTTGTTAAATGAGGTTTAGAACTATATTAAGGAAAGTTTATACAAACTGAACATTGTTATACTAGTGCATGCTAACAAAGATGTAGAAAAAAAGAAAATATAATGCTGAAATTAATATATAAAAATGATTGTTCTAAGAGATATTACATCAAATAAAAATCTTTACATGTCAAAGATTTATGTGAGTATGTAATCTATAAAATAATCTTAAATATTTTCCTTTTTAAGGTAAACAACTCATTTGTTATACAAAAGGCAGTATGAAGAGTTATTTAATGTACATGTTTGCCTGTATCTTTATGGAGCTTATATCGACAGATGCCAATATAAATGCTGCTGGAACACAAAGGGAGAATATTACACAATTACATAAATGATATTAAAAATACACTAGAACTCACAAAATAAAACATATTAGTTCTAGGGGCGCCTGGGTGGCAGAGCGGTTGGGCGTCTGCCTTTGGCTCAAGGAGTGATCCCGGCGTTGTGGGATCGAGCCCCACATCGGGCTCCTCCACTATGAGCCTGCTTCTTCCTCTCCCNGGTTGGGCGTCTGCCTTTGGCTCAAGGAGTGATCCCGGCGTTGTGGGATCGAGCCCCACATCGGGCTCCTCCACTATGAGCCTGCTTCTTCCTCTCCCACTCCCCCTGCTTGTGTTCCCTCTCTCGCTGGCTGTCTCTATCTCTGTCTTATAAATAAATAAAAAATCTTAAAAAAAAAACATATTAGTTCTAGATTGTATGGCTTTAAACCACTTGCTTTTGAACGCTTATAAACTTTCCATAATATAATAATGTACTTAATTGCTCATTTACTGCAAGGTTAGGCAGGCTGTTGTGACAGTCAGATGCTAACTAAACTTCATATCCCATCATAAAAGCAAAGGCAATTTGACCTAAACTGTCAATAGTATCATATGATACATAAAAAATGCTCAGAAAATCACTATGTATGCACTACTAGTATTCAATGGAAAATTATCCTTTAACCAAGATCCAAGACACTTATATATGATTATCCTATCTTGTTAAATTCCCAAAAACATAAAAAAGTTTGTTAATGCAAAACACTACATTAAAAATGTTATCAAATTTCTTCTGTGGTGTGTGTATGTGCCTTGTGTGTTGGTGGTGAAGACTGCAAAGAAAAGACGTTTTCTATTAAAGGTTCTAACAAACTTGAGAAAGCCATCTAAAAACACTATCAGTCTACAGCACACATCCTTTTGAAATTAAATGCAAAGGGGGTGTTCTTAGCATCTTGTTACTTTGAAAAATCCAATTTCCTCTAATATTTTAATTAGGCCACAAATTTAGAATCTCATTAGAAATAAATGGTTATGCATATATTTAAAATGGGCTTAACTACTCAGAGAAATCATCCATCTTACTTTTTGGCTATGCACTCAAGTTTCAAGCACAAGGAAAAAAGTATTTAATATGTTTGAAGGTTTGTACTCAGCAGTACAAAAGCAGATACTTTTTTCTTTATCTATAAAAGTCATACCTCTTCCTCCCCAAAGTAACTTTTTCCATCTCTTTGGCAGGTATTGCTTTTTAAAATTTTTTATTTTTTTTTAGTATTTTCACTAATTCTTCATACAATATAAAGGAGAAATAAAGTTCCAATTAGGCACTCATCCTTTTTAATACCTTTGTTGTGGATTATTCCCAAGTAACCAGGCGAATAATCTATCTATTCAAACGCAGCCTTAGAGACTAGGCTTGCGTAACAGCTCCAGATGGTTGGTAGCAGAAGAGTGTAAGGAGTTGGCACCACCTCAAAGAGCAAAAGATAGCTGGAGTAGATACGGATGGATAGTTGGGACTCACAAATAATGAAAATGTAATAAAGGCATTACAGGCCACGAAACCTTACTCATGCCAGGCTCACGTTAGGGTAAGCACGCTGGGAAAGGAAAGTTCCCAAGACATGTAGATGCCTGACCAAATAATGACAAATATACTTTGAAAATGTGAAGAAAAAAAATTCGAAGATCTACTTTTCCTCTGCAGCAAAGAGAATGGGATATGTGACTTATTTTATCATATAAATCTGTCAGCCCTATCTCTGAGGAAGAGTGCATTTTGATCATACTCTTTTTCTCTCTCCCTACCAACAACTGCTAGACTATTGGCTGAGAATCACATTTTTCAGATCTGTTTCATTTCAACATGCAACATGTTTTAGATTTTTCAGATGTTTCAAATGCAACAGGCTACCTCCTTTCTTCTACACCTCGAATATCTCATTCATAAGTTTCTGTATCTTCCTTTAATAGTTTGTACAACCCCACCAGAGTTTTTTTGGGGGGTCAGGATATTTCACAAGTAAGACATAGTGATTTATTTTTCTTCACCCATAAAATGGGAATATTAGTACCTGCTTCAAATGGTTATTAAGAAGACTAAACGAAATAATGATTTTAAAGTGATTAGCACATTGTCTGACATGCAAGTGTCCAATGACTTAGATATTATCACCAAGACAATTTATATTAACAAATTACTTGACAGAATAATCTCAGAAGGCTTAACAATGAATAAGTACTATGTTCAGTACCTGGCATGCATCCAATAAATAAATATGGTTTGAAACTATACATTCCTTTCAAAAGTGAGTTACGGAAGTATGTTTTTCAGCAGTGATCAGACATATACAAGTCCACTTCAACCTTCTGCCACCTTCTACTTAAACCCCAGACCTACCTCATTTCCAGACTTTTATATTAAAATCATTCAGGCATGTTGGGAATAAAAATGTAAATCTAAAAGCCTCTTTACAGATATAAGTTAATATAACAGTTTCTTTTTGATTCATTTTTCTTATGGAACTCTGATTGTACAGGAACAAATGCAGCAAGTACCTATTTGATATGTTCTTTAATACCAAAATTTTGATTACAATCTTTGTGTTAAACAGACATTACTAGCTTTTTAGGTGTTTTATTTCTATTTTATTCTTTTAAATATACAGAAAAAAAACTACGATCATTGAAGGATAAGTATAATTTATTTCAACATAAAGCTTCTCATATTCTATGGCAAATAATAGGACTAGAAAATAATTCTATATATGCACTGTGAAACTCCTTCTGTAACATAACACTACTGCAGCTAAACCTACTTCCTAAAACTTTTTAATCACGAGGGTACAACACGACCTATGTGCAGCCAAGTAGAGGTGCTGAGTGAAGATCTGTACAGAAGAATTGAACAGCATGACCTGGGCAGGGGGGATAGGAACAGGATGGTATTGAAGAGTTCTGTTTACCTGGGGTTGTCAGTGGTGCCTACCACTTACTGAGAGGGCCAAGGACTTTAGGGTTTACAGGGCCTGTAGTAGTACAGGCGGCTTTGTAGGAGGCTAGTTCTAAGATGCGGTTTCAGAGTATTTTGTCTATTCCTTTAGCTCTCCCAATGTATCTGGAATTATGTTACTTAACTCTTCAGTAAATCACCTTTTGCTTTAACAAGCTGATTTGGACATTGTTGTCTGAAACTAAGAACCCTGACCAATAACCCAAGAAATAAAGAACATTTCAAAAAAACTCAGGAAACCCCTTTGTCTACAAAAAGCTAAAAAATATGCACAACTAAAAACACACAGCTTTTCAGGTCTTCACTACAGTTTTACATTTGCTCTACTTTGATTCATGTGAAAGACACTGAAAGAAGATTTGCAAAAATATTATTTAATATACTGGTAATATGGCAATTTCTATCTAAGAATTCCCTTATAGATTGATCAACTGTCATTAATCAAGAGGTCTTTTTTTTAACTCTCGAGGATTACTAACATCAAACAGTAAATCTAAGAGTTGAAGACTTTAGCCTGTAATTTCAATTGACCACATCATTTCAGTTACCAAAAAGGACAACGGGGATATCTGGGAGAAATAAATGGGAAGAATTAAATTTTGTTTTTTATCAGTTAAACAAATATAATGGGTGCCCCAAATCATAAACCTGAGATCTAGATATTTACCTTTTAAAAACTGTAAAACCAACTTCAATGAAACGAATTCCTCAAAACATCAAAGCACATTGTTAAACTCACTTGGATATAGAATAATTATTGGATCAAAAGGAACAGAAACAATTTTTAAGAACCCATAAAATCTTTTGTATGTCTGTGTTTTAAAAAATCAGGTTCAAGAGTCAATGTCAACATGACTGTAACCTGTTTCACATAGTTCCTGGCTATATAGTTTTCAGTAAAATTTTAATTTTTTAAGGTATAATTAGGATTTCAAAAGCTGTACAATTAATTCTTTAAATAACATAAATATTTATATCAATACCACCTATGTAAATTCATACTTTCTTAAGTAAAGGTCCACATTTTATTAACATTCTGAGTCTCCTGGTAAAAAATATTGTTGCCTTAGTATGAATATACATTCAGAAATTACTTAAGAAAAAAATTAATATGTTTTAATAACCTAACATTTCTGCCTACCCTGTAGGTGCTTCCACATATATTAATTCATTAATCTGTGTAACTAGTCTACAAGATAGAAATTATTACCATTTTTCTTAAGGCAGTTGATTAATCTGAGGTACAGAATACCTAGGTAACTTGAGCAAAGTAACAAACTAGTGAGTGGCAGAACCAAATGTGAATCCAGATTGTCTAACTTTTCTAATGCCCATACACCAGGACACTTCTTTAACAAAAGGCAAATCATCACTTCTTTATTATATTTTATACAGGAATATAAAATATTATACCAAATAAACATATTTTACTTCCATCTATATTGAGTGTTAAGAGTCATTAGGAGGTGTAGGACATGAACTTGTCTATGAAGATAAAGATGAGTGCTCTCAATTAGTTAAACGAGAGGCAATAAGGAAGACTCTATTAAAAAAAATCATTATGCAAACATGGTATCCTAATACTTTCTCCTCTCAACTAAAACTAACTTTTTTGAAGTCTATTGACCTATCAAAACAGATATGTTTAATAGCCTAACAAAGGCAAAGATAGACTGTCGAAGGCAATAGCCTTTTTCATTTATCACAAGTCTGGTAATTAATTCATTAGCTTGCCAATCAACTGCGCTGCTAGTGAGATATGCGAGAGGAGATGAAACAGCTTACCGTGCACATGGATGTCTTTGTCATTTGCAGGGTAAAATCTGAAGAAAACTCCAAAGCTGAGACAGATGTTGTATGGCAATCTATTTGCTACCCATTAAAAAAGAATGAAAGGAAGAATTTAGTAAAAATAGTGAAAACAGAACCAAAACCAACCAGATAAATATTACTTCTTTTTTATGCATAAAGGATTACTGTAAACCAATGTTTTGCAAAGTTTAATCATTCAAACCCCACTTCTGGGACTGTTTCCAAATTTAAAGGCTACTGGCACTATCATTTAGTTAATTTTTGTTTAAACCAAATTAGTACTTTTTTTACTTAGACTTCTTGTAAGAATACTATGTATCAAATCATGGCTTTGAGGTGCTAGTTAAAGTTTTTCTAAGAAACACTAAAATTTTTCAAATAAAATTCTTTTCTTGTTTTCCAAGTAAAATCATTTTGTATACCACCAGTGGTACACATTTGCTATAAATTACGCATGATAAGAGTCAACATTTTTATAGGAAATGCCAACTTGGAAACATAGGCTGATGAAAAGGATAAGGTGTTTTAGAATTCCTTTTTTTTTTTTTTAAAGATTTTATTTATTTATTTGACAGAGAGAGAGACAGCCAGCGAGAGAGGGAACACAAGCAGGGGGAGTGGAGAAGACGAAGGAGGAGGCTCCCGGCGGAGGAGCCTGATGTGGGGCTCGATCCCAGGACTGTGGAATCACGCCCTGAGCCGAAGGCAGGTGCTTAACGAGCCACCCAGGCACCCCTTTTAGAATTCCTTTTTGTAATTGCATTGGAAGATAAGTTTTTTAGATATTAGGAAAAACCATAACAGTTAGTATCAAAGAGCCAAGCCAACAAAGGAGATTCAACTCAGGAAAACAATGGCCAAAGAGCCTTATTTTCCTGTTCTGCCCTGGTTCAAGTCCTTCTTCACTTCACTATGGAGAGCAGATGGGGACAAGCTATTGCAGTGGGACCAGAGGGAGGCCATGGAGGCCTGACTTGCCACGAGTAGATTACAACATAACATACACAATTCATAGGACTACACACTTAAGCCATTACCGTCTTTTAAACAGCTTGAGAAAATTTTAAAGAAGTTATAGTGTGGTTGTCTTTTATTGGTAAAGGATTGTGGAACACGGAACAAAATACATTTACCTAAACAAATAAACAAGTAAATAAATAATGTTTAAAAAAAAGAGAAAGGGTATATGTACTTTTTAAACACCTTCATTTTCAGTCTAAAATTTTCTATTTTAACTATTTATTCATGGCAGTTTTTGGCATTAAACAAAGAGCACTAGAGAGAAAAATCAGCCCTCCTCCTCTACCCTCCACTTTTTGCACAGCCTTGACGCTGAGTTGGCTAGAACTGTACACTCACTCCTACCCGGAATGAAAGAATACAAATAAATCTTACTATCAGTGTACCAGAGCACTCAACAGTACTATAATCATTAACCAGGCTTTAGTTTTTTTTCTTAAAAGCTGAATGCAATTTTAATCAGCTTGCTCTTATTGAGAAACTTTTTATGTCTATTACTCTATGCCAAAGTTAAATATTTAACCTATTAAGAAAATTAACAAATATTTATTGAATATCCATTTTATGCAGAGAACAATTATTGATGCTATGAAAGTAATAATGTGACATAAAAAGCAGACAATGTTCTGAACCTAAAACTGAACAATATTAATCTAATTGAAACAAATTAAGGAGTTTTTAAGCAAAGCAATGACTTTTCACTGCAAAGTTATTATTTAACCCATGTAAATTTGACACAGCAAAATTCACAATAAAACTAGAGATTGACATGGTAAACAATAAGATTTAAAACACAAAAGGAATTAACTGAGAAATCTGAACAGAGTAGGGCTTTAGTTTCATAGGCAAATTCGCTGTAATTACTTAATCTGAAAAGATGGAAGAAATTTGAATGTGAGACATTAAACTGTGTAGAATATATGCTATGAATGAATAATATGGCTGTAAATGAGAAACTAGAAAAAGGCCAGGGAGGTGGTGATGAAGCAGAAATGATAATACAGTAGGACTTTTCACCTTCAAACCCCCAGTATAAGGAACTGCGATATACAAAGAGAAGTGATTCCAAAGGATGATATAGTCAA
The DNA here is from genome assembly GCF_002007445.2 of Ailuropoda melanoleuca. Classification (NCBI taxonomy): domain Eukaryota; kingdom Metazoa; phylum Chordata; class Mammalia; order Carnivora; family Ursidae; genus Ailuropoda; species Ailuropoda melanoleuca. The sequence goes on along the minus strand of NC_048233.1, from coordinate 52,854,986 downwards.
CTGGTAAACATTGTAACCTCAAGGTACATCAGACTGGCTAATATAGGAAGAATAATCACTGTTTTGAAGGCCTATATATAATATCAATATATTAATTTCAAATACTGAACTCATAAATGAAAACTAATAAAAATGTCAATTCTGTTAAAATAAAATTGGTGAAAACACCTACCTTAATACTACAAGCATCTGAAATAAGAGTCTTCGGATCTAACACTTCCACAACAGCTTCTGGAATAACTGCTTTCTTCATACAGGACATGTTGAAGCCATAGACGTTATCCCAAAAAGCAATTCTATCAGCATGTTTATTCACATCACTTACTGCCACAAGGCTGATAGTGCAAATATCGGGGTAAACTGTAACAGATAAAATACCCAACAATTTACCATTATCTCCCTTTGTGGCAAAATACACTTTTTAAAAGGCTAAATATAAATCCCCAAATCATCAGTATGAGTTACTAATAACTGATTACTAGTAATGGGGGATTAACAGAGGTATAGATCAGGGAAAATAACCAAGTTCCATCTTGTAGCCTCTTTTAAAACAAAGATTTCCATTACAGTTGATGGCAACATTAAAATACGGATTTTAATGATGGGCTCTTATTATAATAATTAAAACAAGACAGCATAATTAAATAAACCTGAAACGAACATATTTAATATTAAAATTACAATATGTGAACTTTAAAAAGATACTAAAACTTTATACATTACTCTGAAACAGAAAAAGACAAATCATTTAAAAAGGGGCAATTATTGGTGATGTAATAAATACTAAGAAGGGGAGGTATAAGGTACTGAGGGAGCAAAACAGCTAATTCAGATTTGGCTATAGCAGGGGTACAGCAGTATTATATAAGATAAGAACTGAAGACCACATAAATTAGGAGTAGGGAGGGAGTGTTCTAGGCAGAGTGAGTGGTGTGCATATGGGATCACAATTAATATACATTCCAATCTGAGAAAATGAGATATAAGACTACAAAGGTAATAAGGGTGCAAAGAAAATGTTTTCTATGTTTTCTTTGGCTGGATAAACCATGTTAGTAAACCGGATTTTATTCTAAGAATAATGACAAGCCTGTGAACAATTTTACATAGGGTAAGAATCTGATCAGATTTTGATTTTGGAAAAGCCAGATGGAATGCAACGTGGAGAATGAATGGGAAGATGCAAGATTAAGACAAAGACAAAATAAGATAGTTGCAATAACCCAGGTGATCTGAAGGAGAGCGATGGCTGTGGGAATGGAAAGGGGGAGGTATATACAGCTAGCTGATCCCTGAACAAGATGGGTCCATTTACACATGGATTTTTTTTTTTTTGATAAATATAGTACAGTACTGTACATGTATTTTCTCTTATGGTTTTATTAATAACATTTCTTTTCTCTAGCTTACTTTATTATAAGAATACAATATATAATACATATAACATATAATATGTGTTAATCAACTGTTTATGGTTATTGGTAAGGCTCCCAGTCACGAGCAGGCTATTAGTAGTTAAGTTTTTGGGGAGTCAAAAGTTACAGATTTTCGACCACACAGGGTATGGAGCAGTTGATGCCCCTAACACCCACATTGTTCAAGGGATATTTAGGAAGAAGGAACTCACAGGATGGGCTGGTTGTGAAGGTAACAAAGAGGGAAGAGCCAAGGGCAACAGTTTTTAGCTTTAGCAGCTGGGCAGATCATGGTGCTAACCATTACATTAGGGAATAAATAAGGGCAGATTCAAGAGGAACGTAAGAGTTCAGTGCTTATGGACAAACGGGTAAAAATATCCAATAAGCAGCTGAATAAAGAGGCCTGAGATTTAAGAGATGATCTGGGTTCAAGATATAAATTAAGACAATGATCATATGAATGGAAATGTTAAGTTATGGGAGCTCATGAGGTCTTCTAGGGAGAGTACATGAGTACCAGAAATTGAGGGATGTGTGGAAGGAAAGGAGGCTGATAATAAATGGCTGAGAAGCTGGGGCCACCAAAGCAAGAAGAAAACCAGGACAGTAAGTGTTAAGAGGCGACAGAAGAGAGTGATTCAGGAAGAAACTATTCTAATAAAAAGGGTAAAGGGTCTGTACAGCACCAAATTAAAAAAATAATATTGGGGGTGCCTGGGTGGCTCAGTCAGTTAAGCCTCTGCTTTCAGCTCAGGTCCTGATCTCCAGGTCCTGGGATAGAGCTCTACATCAGGCTCCCTGCTCAGCGGGGAGTCGCTTCTCTCTCTCCTTCTGCCCCTCTCCTCTAATTGTGTTCTCTCTCACTTGCTCTTCTCTCAAATAAATAAATAAATAAAAATCTAAAAAACTTTTAAAAATATTGATCTTTTCTCTGACAAGTAAATAACAAAATTCACTTTGTCCTTCAGATAAGATTCAGGGGATTCATGAATTAAAATAGAAATACAATTTTCTTATCTCAATAAACTGAAAGCAAGTACATATATACCAAAGAAATGCACAAAAGAAATAGTTTCATGATTATTAACTAGTTTTCAGACTTAAAGAGCAGAGAAATAAGCCTCCCCTTCCCCCAAACTTTGTTTCTATCCACAGCCTTAGGAATTTATTATTCAATGACAGCAGCCCTAAATTATCTTCCTATAAAGCCCATGATAAGATCTGTTGGCATCAAAGCAATTGAGATACCCAGAAAAAATACTTGGTGCTATGTCACTGATAAGAAGTTTCTCAAGTCCTCCTTAAGGGGGTATGTGAGGCAGATGTGATAGCTGCACTGGGCTAGAGTACTGGGTACTGGGCTACCATGGGCCGTGAGTTACTTCTACTGTCCTCCTCTTCCGCACACATGGTAAGTCTCTTGACAGTGTTTTTTGTTTTTTAAAAATTTTATTTATTTATTTGACAGAGATAGAGACAGCCAGCGAGAGAGGGAACACAAGCAGGGGGAGTGGGAGAGGAAGAAGCAGGATCATAGCGGAAGAGCCTGATGTGGGGCTTGATCCCATCGCTGGGATCATGCCCTGAGCCGAAGGCAGACGCTTAACCGCTGTGCCACCCAGGCGCCCCTCTTGACAGTGTTTAAATTCCTGACTAATACAAATTCTTCAAAGTATCTGATTTGTTGCTGACTATGCTGAACCAGCAAGAGCATTAGCTATAGGAAAGCATGTTTAGTTTCTTGAACCAGATCCTTAGATGAGAAACACTGAAGATGAAACAGAATTCTAAAGTAACTTTAGATATTTGGCAACTTCTTTATATATCTTTTGTTGTACTTAATATGACAATCATACAAGTTTCCTATGTTTTGCCCTGTAACTCCATCCTTAAAGAGAAATATAGTTAGGGTACAGATCAGGGATCAGCAAACATTTTCTGTAAAATAACTATTTCAGGTTTTGTGGGCCATATGGTCTTTGTTGAAACTATTTATCTTTGCTGCTAGAACTGTGAAAGCAGTCACAGACAATATGCAAATAAATTAGCTTGGCTATGTTCCAATAAAACTTTATCTACAAAAACAGGCAGCAGGCCAGATATGGATACCCCTGATATAGATGTGAGAGAAATGGATGAGGGAGGTCATTATCAGAGCAACCATATTGTATTACTTCAGGGAGTGCCATTCACACTATAGTCTCCGGGAAACTGAGTATCCTTCCAAGTTGTGTAGTGCACAGACATTCAAATTACTTAACATAGCTCAGAGTTCTTCTTTTTCAGATATTATTAAAAATCTCAGTGAAAAATTTAAAATATCATTAGTCCCTATATCAGGGGCTGGCAAACAATAGCCCAGGGGTCAAATTCAGCCCCCTCTCTGATTTTGTAAACAGTTTAACTGGAACATTGCCACCCTCATTTATTTACCTATGGTCTATGGCTGCACTGTGTTCTAGTAGTTGGAACAGAGACTGCAGGGCTTACAAAGCTGAAAATATTTATTGTCTGGTCTTTTGTAGAAAAAGTCAGCTGACCCCTGGCTCTGTATCAAGCACTATGATATACTAGTAATACTACTAAGAAATAAGCGTAACTTTATCATAAGGAAAGACTACAATTTACTAAAATAAATTTAAAAAAAGGTTTAAAAATATTTTGGTAATAAGAAGAAACAAACAAAAGAGGAATATGATTTTACTTTTTCTAGTGTTGAGGTATATATTTTCAAGGTAATTATATTTCACAAAGATACAGAAAATCATGATTTCTTTGTTAGCATTTAGAAATGAAATTATTTTTTATCTGTTAGTAAGAGCTATGAATATTCATAAAGGACCTGTAATCAGTGTTATAGGTCAGTTTAGTTCCATATCCACCTCCTCACAGCTGGCTAAAATTTTGGGCCACCTGCCAGAATCTTGACTAACCCTTTACCTTCACATTCTGACACATTTGTCATCTGATTTTTGTCAGATAGAAGCATAATTGAATAATTATTCCTTTCTGTAGGTGAAATTAACAAAGCGCTGATTGGACAAAGCATCCTCTTAACAGACCATTTATAAATTCATGGCTTTGACATCTGTGTCCTTCTCGATTCACTGCCCAGAATTCATTTGTCACTAGAACAGCTCACATGGTGAACAGATAAAGATGGGAAATCCTTTATCCCTTAGAAATGCCTCACAAACTTTTGGACACTAAAGGGTAAGACTGAGATGAATAAAGAAACAATTCCTAGTAAGCACTGGCATCACTGCATGTATATAAGTAACCAGATAGTAAAAAGGTTTAGAACAAAAGGAGATAATAAGTCAAAATAAACTATTCTTTTCACAATACGCGTCAACAATATGGAGAAAGATTTTAGTAAACTGTCAATGACAAATTTGATTGATATGTATAAAGGCAAGCATACTACTAAGCTGCTAAATCAGCAAATATTCTGAAGTTGAATAAGCTCAAAAATCAATTTCCAATTTATATAATAAGGATATCTTAAAAAATTAATTATTTGGAAATCGGAAACATTTTCCCATCATTAACTTATAAATAGTGACTAGGCCCAGCTTAGCTAGCTGCAATATACACTGAAAAATTATTTAAACAGTAGAAAATACTACTGCAATACCGCTGAACAAAACAAAACAACAAGTGTGAAGAACGCAGATTTGAAGATGAGAAAGTAGACAGCGAATTATGGAAATACTAAAGGAAACCTCCAAGCACTATGAACCATGAGCAGTGGCTGATTACACTGAGATAAACTATGTGAAAGTCAAGTCTTAATAGCACAACACTTAAATTCATTTCACAACTTTTATAAGGTATAAACCTAACACTAATTTCATTTTACTAGCTATAGCTCATTTTCACTGTAAATCTACAGTTTAGCAGGTGTAACTCAGGAGGGGATTTAACCTTTGCTGAGCAACTACTTCATTTTGAGCATCTCATTTAATGATTCTGATTCTATAAAGCTAGCTTATAATCCTCTTTTTACAGATAAGAAAACTGAAGTTGGTAGCAGTAAAGTAACCTGCCCAAGTTACCAGTCTTAATCAGCTAACTAGATAACTAGTTATCTGACAAAGCAGGGATTCAACATAAGGTCTACTTGCAAAATCTATATGCTTTCCATTATACATGATGCTACATTTTATGCTTTTCAAACAGAAGAAAGGGAAAGAGGAACCCCATTTTCCCAAGGTAAATGGGCACTTGTTGAAAGAGAAAGAGGAAGAGGAAAGGCTTTGAGAAAGATTGGAGATTAATTAAATTTCAGGACAAAGTGAGGAAAACGGGAACATTCAGCTTTACTTATTCCAGCCGAGTTAAGGAAGGAACTCACGGTGCAAAAAGAAACACAAAAGAGGAAAGCAACCAAGTAGAAATGAGGGAGCAGTGAGTAAACTGTACAATTCAGCTTTCCACACAGAAAATAAGTAGGAAGGTATAGAAGCAAATGGAGACTTTATAACAGAGGCAATTTCTTATAAGCATAGATCAGGTTTCCAATGCAAATTCCAATGCAAAATTGTGGAGGGACAACTATTGGTGAGGCATATATACCTACATATCTGCCACTATTTTTGCTGCCCCCTTCTGAACTATTTGTGAAATTCTGTATGTCACAAGGCAGGGCCTGCCTCCCTCTATGGAAGCTAAAAATGGCAGAAGGTTGCCTTCCCTCTCTCCCTTGTAAGTTAGGCATGCACACCTGACTCAGGTCCACCAATGATAAGCACCTAAAGTTCTGCCTACTTCTCAGAGGCAGCAATGCCAACTGTTGGTAAGATCAGCAATGTAATATGTCAGCTAGTGCTCAATATTAGGGTAGTGGTATCACTTCTAAACCGGTCCTATAACATAATTTTGCACATTATTCTTGGCTGCATAACCTTCCAGCCTGGTTTTCTAGTTCTTACGAAAACTGAATAACCTACCCTACCTACCCTTTTAATAAACTCCTACTCTGTTGAATAGCCAAGGTAGAGTTCTCTTTCTTCCAACAATAACCTCGAGTGATACAAAGGAAAATGTGTATTTCAAATAAATTCTTAATAAACAAACAAACAAACAAATTCTTAAAACAGGACTCTCCCCCTACATTTTGGTTCAGAAGGATCTGATTTGCGGCCTGAACATCCATATTTTTAACAAAAGGCCCCAGTCATGAGGATGGTCTGGCAAGATCAGCAAACAGTAAGTTAGGAACTGACTGCCTTGATAATTGTGCACTGTACTGGATGCAGTCCTCAACTTTATAATCTTGATAATTACAACTCAACGATGTATAGTTTGAAGAACCCCAGAACAAATGTGAATCTAGTTTTATAAGGGAGAAAAACCTTTCGTTTGGCTTGTAATGAAAGGCACTACAAACAACATTCTTTTCTAGTAATATGGAAAAATGTATCTCCTTTGATGAGCTCTTAAATTTTCTATGCAACAATTATGATTTTACAAAACTCTTACCAGTTCTGAGGATGGTTTCAAAGAAATGAATTATTTCTATGTGCTCCTATCAGACCACAATTTTAATCTGACCCATTCCTGAGAATGTCAACCCTGATTACTTGATCAAGGTGGAGACTACTAGGCTTCTGTGCTGAAATTTATTCTTCTGTAATTAGTAGCTATTTTGTGGGGAGGTTCTTTGAAACACATATTCCATTCTTAATCAAACTTTCAGATTATTCATTTATTTATTCATATCTAAATGGACTTGTTTCCTATTTCATTCAAAGCGTTATAGCATCTCCCGCCCCCCAAATTAAAGGTAGAATGTATGGAATGGTAGAAGTAAAAAATTGTCTCTATTTGCAAACAACATGATTGGTCACACAGAAAAGCCTAAGGAATTTAGAAAACAACTAGAACTATCAAGTGAACTTAGCAAGGTCATAAGATAAAAGGTTAATAAACAAAAATCAACTGTATTTTTATACTAGTAGTAGTCAACTGAAAAATGAAATTTAAAAATTTCCACTTGTAAAAATGACCAAAAAAATTTAAATACTTAAAACTAAATTTAACAAGGGCACCTTGGTGGCTCAGTTGGTTGAGCGTCCGACTCTTGATTTCAGCCAGGTCATGATTTCAGGGTCGTGAGATTGAGCCCTGCAAAGAGCTCCATGCTCAGTTCGGATGGATTCTGCTTGAGACTCTCTCTCTTCCTCCCTCTCTGTCCCTCTCCAGCTCATGCGCATGCATGCACACACACACACTTTCAAATAAATTTTTTTTAAAAAAGAATAAACTTAACAGAAGATGTGCAAGATCTCTACATTGCAAATTATAAAATAATGCCAAGAGAAATTAAAGACCTATAAAAAATGAAAAGATACATTGTGTTTATGGTTTGGAAGACCTATTAACACTGTTAAGATGTTAATTATTCTCAAGCTGATCTATTTAGTCAAGACAATCCTATCATAATTCAACCAATCTTTTTAAAATTGATAGACTGACAGATTCAAAACGATTCAAAAATTTATTTTAAAAAAACCACACACACTCACAAGGACCAAACTGCCAAAGCAAATTACAGTAATTAAGATAATATGGTATTGATGGAAAAAGAGACTTAGAGATCAAATGAACAGAATACAAAAACATACCCACACATATATGGCTAATTTATCTTAAACAAAGATGCCAAGCAATTTATGGGAAACGATAATCATTTCAACAAAGAGTGCTAGCAAATATTAACATCTAACCTTACCTCACGCCACACACAAAAATTAATTTGAAATGAACCACAGACCTGAATGTCAAAGCTGTAACTTCAAGGAAAAGCACAGGAGTATTCAGTGCAACCTTGAGTAAGACAAAGATTCCCCAGATTGGACATTTTTCTTAATAGGATAGAGACTGAGCACATTTTTTTTTAAAGATTTTATTTATTTATTTGACAGAGAGAGAGACAGCCAGCGAGAGAGGAAACAGAAGCAGGGGGAGTGGGAGAGGAAGAAGNTAATAGGATAGAGACTGAGCACATTTTTTTTTTAAAGATTTTATTTTTTTATTTGACAGAGAGAGAGACAGCCAGCGAGAGAGGAAACAGAAGCAGGGGGAGTGGGAGAGGAAGAAGCAGGCTCCCAGCAGAGGAGCCTGATGTGGGGCTCGATCCCAGGACTCTAGGATCACGCCCTGAGCAAAAGGCAGACGCCTAACGACTGAGCCACCCAGGCGCCCCGAGACTGAGCAAATTTTTAAGAGTCAACTGTATTCTTTTTCTGTGAACTGCCATTCAGTTCTTTGTCGAATGTTCTATTGGATTTGTGGTCTTATTTGTAGGATCTTTTTATGTATTACAGAGATTAGCTTTTTGTTGGTGACAGGAATCGAAAACTTTTTCAGTCTGTACTTTCTCGTGTGACTCTGCATATGGCATATATTGCCATTTAGAAATTTATTTATATAATCAAAGTTATCAATCTTTCTTCCAATAAAGGCATCTGAATCTAAGTTCTTATCTAGAAAGCCTCCCTCCCCAATTTATAAAGAAATACACCTATGTCTCCTAATATTTTTTTTTTAAGATTTTATTTATTTATCTGACAGAGACAGCCAGCGAGAGAGGGAACACAAGCAGGGGTA
>NC_048233.1:52830093-52845854 GCF_002007445.2 Ailuropoda melanoleuca | reverse complement strand
AGAGAGAGAACACACACAAGCAGGGGGAGCAGCAACAGGAGAGGGAGAAACAGACTCCCTGCTGAGCAGGGAACCTGACACAGGCAATTCAGGGCTCGATCCCAGGACCCCAGGATCATGACCTGAGCTGAGGGCAGATGCTTAACCTACGGAGCCACCCAGGCGCTGTTGTGTTTTTTTGTTTTTGTTTTTTTTTTTAACACAGAGGGTTACTCAACTGTCTCAACATAATTTACTGCAGTAAACAATTTCCTTAATTATATGAGATGCCATATATTATTTGGTTTATACCAGGATTCTCAATTTTGTTCAATTTATCTGTCCATTCAAGAACATTGTTTTATTTACTGAGGCTCTGTAATATGTTTTAATATTTTGGTATCACTAATCTTCCTGTCCCCTGCTCCCCCACCCTGGTACCCTTCTATCTCAGTTTTCCTTGCCATTACTACCAAAAAATTTTAAAATGCTAATTAAAAATACCAAACCTGTTTGTTGGAATTACAATTTTATAAAATTTATCCTATAAAAATATCAAATACACACAAAAACAAAAGAGCATAATTAACTCTCATGTACTTATCATCTCTTTTCAACAAATGTCAACGTTTTTGGATTGCACTAAATTTTAAATTAATTTTGGGAAAATCGGTATCCTTATGGCACTGATTCTCTTTTTCCAAGAACATGGTCTATCGGTCCATTTATTTATCTTCTGTCTTTTAGTAGTAAAGCTGTTTGCATATAAGTTTTGCTTATTTCTAATTATGTTATTTTGTAGCTCAATAATGTACTAAATTATTTTATTATTTGTTATCATTTTTCAGTTGATCCACTTAAAGTGCCTAGGTTTGAATCATAGACTCTACAAATAGAATTAGAAAGAACATAGAAGATAAATCAAAAAGGAGATAAAATTCTTTTCTAATAGCACTGACTAGTACCTCTGGTGAAATATTAAATAATGGTGTAACAATAGCGCCATCCAAATCCTGTTTTGACTATAGAGGAAATGTTTTTAGTATTTCCCCATTAAACATGATATAGATTTTCAGTTGAGATAAATATACTTTATCATACAAGCTAGTGTCTGACTATTCATATTCTCATTCAAAAAAAATCAAGAATGTAAATTGTATTTTGTTAAAAACCTTTTGAGTATCTATGAATACGGGCATGATTTTATGTCTTAGTTCTAAGCCCTACTCATATGACTGATTATATAACATTTTTCTCCAATTCCCTCTTGTCTGGTATCAATAATACCATGACTGCTACTTTCATTTTGGGGGGGATTTGCTCAACTATCTATCTTTTTAAGTTGGAGGTTAAAACTTTTCCAAATNCTACTCATATGACTGATTATATAACATTTTTCTCCAATTCCCTCTTGTCTGGTATCAATAATACCATGACTGGGGGGATTTGCTCAACTATCTATCTTTTTAAGTTGGAGGTTAAAACTTTTCCAAAAAATTTTGTTTTAGATGGCCTATATAAAGCACACAGAATTAGGGGTTTTTTTTGGTGACCCAAACTGAAATTCTTTTTCTCTGAATAGGTGAGTTTAACCCGTTTAAATTTATGGATACGACAAACATTTTTTTGTTCACACTCTACCATTTTATGTTATCTTTTCTGTATCTGTAGTTTTTGGGGTTTGTTTTGTTTTGTTTTGTTTTAAGTAGTTCACTACACGGTCTTTTTAACTTTTTCCTAAGTGTTAGTTCTTATATTTAGGAAGTTTTATGTTTTTGTTTTAGTAGCTAACTATGTAATTACATTATAGAATACCTTTAGTTCTCTATTTTCAACACTATTAAGTTATCATGAACAATGATAAAATCAGTATATTTCTTTATTCCTCCCCTTCCCTTTTTTTATCATAAATTTTTTAAATTCAAAAGGTAGATAATATTGATGATACTAACAGCAAATACAGAGGTGGGCACAGAGTTAGTATACAGCTTTAATATATTTTTTGGAGAAGTTAGAAATCAAACCATGTCAGTCCAATTGGCTTCAAGGTGGGAAATGCCACCATGCTTTTTTAAAATGTCACTTTTATTAAGGTATAATTTACACGAGTAATAAAACTCACTCTTTTTGGCTTTTTTGGTGTATAATTCTATGTGATTTGATAAACACATACGGTCATGTAATCACCACCACAATCAAGATATAGACAGAATCTCTCACCACAAGCCTCACCAGTAAATTTTAATAATCAATAGTATTCTTTTAATATTAACTCTGCAGTGCTAAAATGTGCTTACAATTCTATTACTTGATTTGTCAGCTTTAAATGAGATTCCAGGAATTCCTGCTATTAAAGATAACACAACTCAAGTATATACACTTCTTCCCACCTGCCTCCCGCGTTCTCTTCCCAATTTTTGTAAAATGTAGTATTTGACATTGTTAGGGTATAAAATATTTACATTCTATGTAGTCATCCTAAAACATACATTTGTTTTTGTCTTAATTCCAGGGGTAAAAATATGCTTAGGTCATAGCACATCATTCTTTTCCCCCCAATTTTTAATTTAAATTCCAGCCAGCTAACATACAATGCATATTAGTTTCAGGTATAGAATTTAGTGATTTATCACTTACATACACCACCCTGTGCTCATCACAAGTGCCCCTCCTTATACCCATTAGATATTTAACCCATCCCCTCACCCACAGCAAATAATTTTCTTAGTTTTCCTCTTTATCTATAAGCTAGCTGAATATAAAACACTACAGTTCCTGAACACAGCTAGTGCTTTGTAAATCTTAGCTAAAAATAGTAGAAGCAATCTTTAGTAAATACATTTTCATTAATTTTATAAGATTATTTTTATTAGTAGTAATAGCAGTAAATGAATACCTCCAAAATACTGCAGAATTTGCTTGGTGATAACAGGGAAAAGAAATATTCCGGCTGACTGTGTTTTATAAAGGACTTACTCCATACCACTGTATATATAGTGAAACATATATTGAACCTACATTCATGGAAAAATATCAATTGTGGTCCCCTCATGCTTATATGAATCTTTAATATTTTCTCTCTCTCATAATTCAATCATTCTTTCTAAAATCATTGCACTAGTTGCTTAGGAAATCTTTCAGAAAAACATAAAGAAAAATTTGCTTTATTACAGAAGAACAAGCACCTAGATGATTGGTGATAGTCAGGCATACTCAAACACAAAATAAGCTAAATAGTCTACTTCACATTACTCATTCCTGACTTTGCCTTCTTTTCTCTTAATTCTGTTAACAAGCAACATTCAATAGCACTGCCTAGGCAGTTACATGCTGACCTCTCTTCAATATGCCTCCAGATTACCTCAGTGCTAGTATTAGCTGCATAAAAATCTGAAAAGAACTAGACTTAGGAGCCTCCACTTCATCCCTGATGATGGGAAATACTCTGCTACTGATTCATCAACTATAACCTCATTATTTTCATGCTTGTAAGTTCTTAATGAATTTCATCGAGAGTTCAATTCAAATGTATTAAGTTGCTGTCAGTCCTTCAGTAAGATCAATGAATACCGTTCAGGGAGGTATGGAAACAGTTCCCCGAATCTTCCCTAGAACTTTAAGGCAAGAATCAGATTCAATAAAGTGCATTTTCGTAGAGAAATGAAAAGGGATGCTGAAAAGAACACAAATATTGGAATTGGCAGATCTCAGTTTTTAAAATAAACAGTCAAGGCTTGACCACTTAATATGTGTCCTCTAGGACACCTCTGTTTCTAAAATTCAAGGGGCTGTTGTGAGGATTATACATGTAATAATATAGATAAAAGTATAGTATTTGGCAGCTAGTAGACAATCAACAAATGGTAGATAACATTAGTTTCAGTCATTAAGTATAACAGTGATTTTAAAAAAGCCACTGCAACTATAGAAAGATATAGTCAATTTTTGCAGGGTAAAGTATATCTAAAAATTCTGGCTAGATTCATGTCAGAGATCAGGAATACACCTTGAAATATTTGCAGAAAATATAGTGATAAAATAAATGAAAGTATTTTTGAAAAAGAAAGGCAAACCATTTAAAAGCTATTATAAAAGAATTCTATTATACTGGAGAATTTTCTGTGCTTTATGTTTTGGCCTCACTGATTTTTACTGTACCATAATTGCCAAAGTGATTTCACAGAATATGGATGGGCAGGAGGCATAACTATGATCAAGTGCTTTATGTCACTAGTTCAAAATGTCCAATTTTCATCTACTTTTTTACAAAATAATTTTTTAGATTTTACATTTTATTTATCTATTTGAGACAGAGAGAGAGCATGAGGGGAAGGAAGGGAAGGGGAGAGGCAGAGGGAGAGGGAGAAGCAAACTCTTCACTGAGCAGGGTTCGATCCCAGGACCCTGAGACCATGACCTGAGCTGAAGGCGTATGCTTAACCAACTGAACCACCCAGGCACCCCTTCCTTTACGTAACAATTTTACCAACTGTACTCTGACCATGGAAACTATCTGTTGATCTTGAAGCTTTGAGAAAGTGAAGGTTTAGGGAGAAGGGAATGAATGATGGGACACATGCTATTCAGTTCGGTTGTAATGATTTGATTCAGTAGACTTATATGATGATCTACCTACGTTCCAGGAGCAGCAGAGCTTGTGCAAGGGTCAAAGATGGACAAGACATAATCCCTGCCCTGAAAAGGACTGTTTGTATAAAACTGTTCATAGCAGAAGGCTTACAAAAACACAATCTCACTTAGAGTATACAGAATTAATATGAGAAAGCTTTCCAAATTTACTGGGATCCAATAAAACTACTGATAAAAAAATGCAGTATATACAGTATAAAAATACTGACTGGGTATGCTGCACTTTATAAACTTAGTAGAAACCAGTCACTTTTTAAATGCTCTCATTAAATCACAGAGATGTCAGGTTTATACATTTAGTGAAGTCATGGAAAATTTTCCAGTAAAGTAGGTAATTTCCAACCTAGTATGAAATACTCTATAGGAAAAAAACAAAAACAAAAACTAAATGCCATAAGGATTAAAAATCAAAAGGAGTTTCTGGTTAGATTTTGATTTCAACGTCAAACAGCTTCCAAAGCTAGTCCTACCACTAGTATTTTTATAAAAGACATTCTCGAGAATACCATTACCTTGGAGTGCTGCATATCTTCTATAATGTTCCGCTATCAACAGTATAGTAAACGACTGTCTTCAAGCTTCATCTAATGGAACATTTTCGTTTCTATTGGAAACTTTCTCAGTCATGCATAGTTTATTTGAAATCCAAAGGTTCACTTGATTCTGCCAGACCAAAATTACATTATTAAAACTAGAATTTTTACTCACCCGATCCTCCTTTTGCCAAGTATTTGTTCTTTGCATAAAGGACAGAATCTAACATAGACTCAAAAAGAAGAAAATAGCCCTGTATAAAATACAAAAAAAAAAAAAAAAAAGAAAGGATTTTAGAAATGTATAGTCAATATCCTCATAAGTATATCAATTTAAATATCTGGGCTACTCTTTTTATAAAAGATGTGTTTTTTGTCTCTGCCATATAATTTTCTGTGAAGTTTGCAATTACTTTATGCATTAAATTCTCCAAGTACATTTAAAAAATCAGGACAGTGTATAAAGTGGACCCAGAAAGTTTATTATAGTCGAATGTACTGAACCTTCTTAATCCGTGCTTCCATTTTCTAGACCATTGCTTCTTCCTCATTAAAAAGAAAATCTGAGACAGAAATTGTTAATGTACCCTCTAACTCCTGGAATATTGCAATATTAATACAGGCAGTGGTTCTCAACCAGATTTTTGTGCCCTGGAGGACATCCGACAATGTCTAGTGCCATTTTTGATTGTCACAACTCAGGGGGGAAGGAAGGGTGCTACTGGCATCTAGAAAGGTAAAGCCAAGAAATGCTGAGAAACACAATACAATGCATAGGAAGTCCCACAACAACAAACGGTCCAGCCCCCAAAGTTGACAGAGCTAAGGTTAAGAAAGCCTAGTCTAGAATAGCATTTCCCAAAGAGCTTCCCTCCAAATGACTTTCTCTTTTGTTCAAAAAAAAAAAAAAAAAAAAAAAAAAAAAAGGAGGGAATCTTTAAGAAATACCAGATGCTTTACTGTCATCTTGAGATTCATAATGCAAATTAGCAAATTAATAGTTCTGGGAAGTGTCATGGTAAAGAGGACTACTGAACATATCTTAACTAGGTGTTACCCACCTTTTGACTAAAAACTTTTTTTTTTTCCTATTTTATACCTTTCAACACCTTGCACAACTAGGGTTCTATGTTCATGAAATACAGCCCTGGAGTACTCCATTTTAGAAACCCAGTAATGAGGGGCGCCTGGGTGGCACAGCGGTTAAGCGTCTGCCTTCAGCTCAGGGCGTGATCCCGGCGTTATGGGATCGAGCCCCACATCGGGCTCCTCTGCTGTGAGCCTGCTTCTTCCTCTCCCACTCCCCCTGCTTGTGTTCCTCTCTCACTGGCTGTCTCTATCTCTGTCAAATAAATAAATAAAAATCTTTAAAAAAAAAAAAAAGAAACCAGTAATGAATCCTCTAACAAGAAAGGATAATCATAGCACAGGTGAAAAGAAAATTTACCACTACTGGTATCATGAGTAAAGGATCAATGACAGCTTGAGTCAGTCTTTCTCGTTCTAGAGCCTACCCCACAACTACCCAGAGCAGCAGGAAGAGTCAAGTGCTCAGCACAGTGCTTAGCACATAAAACACTGTCTTACTGCTTAGAGTAAGCCAACATGAATTCTGCCCTAATGACAGCATTCTAAATAAAAATTGTTCTCACTTACTCATTTGTTCTGCGCACAAATAACTGACAGGATAAATGCAATACCCTAACCACATGAGCAAAGACTTTTTAAAGGGGTCTCTAGAACAGGGAAAACTTGCAAACTTGGGATGGATAATCTTCACAAGAGAATATCATTATATTTAAAGATTTTATTTATTTATTTGAGAGGAAGAGAGAAAGAGCAAAAGAGCGTGAGGGGGTAGGGTCAGAGGGAGAAGCAGGCTCTCAGCTGCACAAGGAGCCTGATGCTGGGCTCTATCCCAGGACCCCAGGATCATGACCTGAGCCGAAGTCAGTCGCTTAACCAACTGAGCCACCCAGGCACTCCAAATCTTCACAACAGATTTACAGCACATTTAAATTTATAGAAAATGCAGCTCACAAGCCTGAATCACTTAAAAAAAAAAACCTAACTGGACTGCAACTAGCAACTCTACATTGATGTTTACCCACTCCCAGCAACATACCAATTCACTGAGAAGAAAATACTTGCCTACAAAAGTAAGAGCGACAAAACCTTTTATTAATTTGTTTACACTAGGAAAATTAAGGATTTGGTGGAAACTGTTCTTTTGGTTAGAGTATCTCAGTAATATGTTTAACTCTTACAAGTTTGTTCACTATTAATATCATCTGTGTATTCAAAGAACAAGGAACTTTTGAAAGTCAACTAAGAAATCTTTATCAATCTGACATAATTATCATGCAGATCTATGCACACACTTGCTTATAAATAAGCATTCACCTGTTGATTAAAGCGAATTTTAATTGATGCCAAGGAATTATTAAAAGAGAAGTCTTCTATTTACCTTCTATTACTTCTTTTTTCAGACCAGTGCACATAAAAAGGAAAAAGATCAGCTGGTAAAACATGTTTATAGGTTGGGGAAAAAACAGTCCCTATTTGCAAGATTACCACATGTTAAAACATTAAAATAAAATAAATTCATATTTTGATATAAAATAAGTATTCATTATAGTCTAGTCTTTTTTGGAAGGGGGCAAAAAAATTAGTTTGTCATTGATTTGGTACTGTCAAACTGTTTCTAATACTAACTTTCAAAGTAATTGGCAAAAATCTAAGTTATTTTGCTTCCTATGTCCAAACTGTCTTACTTCCATGTATTACAAAAAAACCAAAGTCTTTTCCATCAGTAACTGAAAGTAGTTCCTTCTAACAACATGCTTATTTATCGCATTTATGATAAAGTTATTATTAGCCATCCATCAGAGATTAAATTGTGACATATTTTAAACTGGTGTAGAATGGGGCTAACATGGATAGAAGCAGAGGGCTAACGCAAGTCTTTCTTCTTTCATCTTTCCCCATTTTTATCCTCCTTTTCTCTCTTCATTAGTGTAGAATTAAAAACAGTATCCTGTATCTATAATTTTCCACTTCGGTATCCAAGTATTGCTTATGTAAGTATATGATGAGGCTTCTATTCTGTCAAAGTAGTTTATAAACTTTAAGACTAGCTGAACTAGTAAATCAACACACAAGCATTCCTTCAAACCGAGAATAGATTCACGTTTCTTCACATTTAGAGTCAGTGAAGACTGACAATTTTATTTGTCATTCTTTTCACTCAGCAGTCAGGTTTCTGCTCAACTATTGCCTCCTCAAAAAGGATTTTCCTGATGTCTTCACATAAAATATCTTTTTCCTCTATCTAGCTCCATTTCTCTACCCTACTTTGTATTTCATTGTGGCACTCATGAATTAAAATATGGTTTATTTTTGTGTTCAACTCCTGACTAAAATGTAAGCTCCAAGAGGAGCAAGGACTTTATCTATATTGTTTGAAGCTATATTCCTGAAGGCTACAAATGTGGCTGGTAGACAGGAGCAACTCAATAAGAAATTACTCAATGAATAAAAGAGTTACTAATATCATACATCATTATGCTTGTTAAAAATGAAACGGTACCTGCTTTTTGTTATTTTTCTGGTACAAAATAAAACTGATTATTTTAAGAACGTTTTTTCTTTTTTAAAGTAGGTTCCAGGCCCAGCATGAAGCCCAACACAGTACCTGAACTCACAACCCCGGGAACAAGACCTGAGCTGAGATCAAGAGTTGGATGCTTAACTGACTGGGCCACCTGGGCACCCCTAAAATTGGTTATTTTTAAATGCTGTTTTGCTTTCTAAAATTAAAATTCTCAAATAGTAGTGATAATTGTTGAATTTTACTGTATTATCTTTATAAGGATTAACTTATTTAATTCTTCCCTAAAGCACATTTTATTGTTATTTCCATTTAACTGATGAGGAAATTAAGGCTTACAAATGTTAAATAGCTTAAAACCATAGGACTTAAAAAACTGCTTATCGTCACAGAAATAGTTGAATGACCCAGAATTTGAACCTTGGTCTAACTACAGAGTCATGTTCTGAATAATTATTCCATGTTGCTTCTTACATTGATTTACCTAATTGAAAATAAGATTTAGTGTTTGTATTATATTATACTACCTTTGTAATTAAGGAATCAAGTGTTCTGAAATGAAAAATTTCCCATAAAGCATATTAAACAAGATTAGAATTTATAATAGGTATATGATTCATAATATGTCAGAGTGATAACTTCGTTGGCAACTGGCTCTTAGCCACTGTCCATTATGAAAATTATCAGTTTAGAAAATCAATGCAAATATTAGAATATATGTAGAACCAGTATATGACATCTGTGAGATAAACTAATATATATAGCTTTAAATATTAGATGAAAAGATTCATATATGTATTGCTAACTGCCGTCCTTTCTCTCAACTTTCCACTTTGCTAAACTTCATTTTACTATAGGCTCCCTACATGATAGAATAGCCTTTAATTTCCTGGGAACTGTCCTTGGTTCTGAACCAAGTCATTTATTACTGATATCAGAAGGCGCTGCTCCAAATGCCCAGCTCATCTGCAGTGTAATTCAGACTGTAATTTCACAGGCTGCTGCCTCACCTGTAGGGGTGCCATCTGGAAGAGAATTATACCCAATATTTTCTCCCATGATGCTCATGGGGCACTCTTCTTTCCAAAGTGACATTTACTTTTTAAAATTAAAATTTGCATTTACACTTCAGAAATTAATTACTACAAAAGAAACACATTGGATTAAATCTGGGACTAAGATATTAACATCATTGAAATGGGAACCTTATTTTTAAAATGTCTGTTCATATCTTCTTAGAATAAATTAATGATAAAAGAAACTTGTGATATCTTCAGTATAAGGTATTCTCTTAATTTTTTTTTAGCGCAAATAACTGAGTTACTGATAGGCAGAATTAATTATTTTAAAAAAAGAAAGGCAGGGGAGAGTTACAGATAAAATAAAGAGTTAATCTGTAAAAAGTCTGGTGACAAATACTCAATAATTGAATTTATCTAAAGATAAAAATAAAAGGTTACTTTTATTTTTATTTTTTTAAAAAGATTTTATTTATTTATTTATTCGACAGAGATAGAGACAGCCAGCGAGAGAGGGAACACAAGCAGGGGCAGTGGGAGAGGAAGAAGCAGGCTCACAGCGGAGGAGCCTGATGTAGGGCTCGATCCCATAACACCAGGATCACGCCCTGAGCCGAAGGCAGACGCTCAACCGCTGTGCCACCCAGGCGCCCCAAGATTACTTTTAACAAGTAAACAAGGCTACAAAATCTAAACCCAATTTTTGGTAAATTTCTGAAGCATAATAAATATTTCATGACACTTTTTTCCAACACTATTCTCAATTCTGAAAAATTCACTGTAGACAGAACTGTTATCCAATGTAATTGGGACTACTAGTTGGTTGTTAATTGAAAACAATACATTTTAAGAAAAAATCACAAATGTAGATTTGTTTACTAATACTCTTTGAGGGTGAATCTATGAGTCAGGATCTTCATAATCTTCTTTGCATAAACCACACTCATAATGGGTTGTAAGTAATTTCCAGTTTGGGCTATTTTAAAATAGAAAAAAGAATCTAAGGGTACCTTGCCAAGTGGAGAATCTCTGAATTCTGTAATTCCCACCTTCCCACTTCTATTCTGTCACAATCGTTTTACTCACTACTTTATTCAACAGGAATCTTTTTCACAGTCTTGTTCAACAGTTTATGTTAATATTAACTGATATTATATAAAGAAGCAGGGAAAACAATAAGCTCTTGGTAAACCTATAATACAACTAATAGGAGCAAAACAGGAGCGGCATACTGAAGGTAATTTATCAGCTTTAAGTGTTCAGTTAGCCATGGAATCTAGCACGTTATACAGAAAGAATGCAGAACATCATTAATTTGCTGAATTAAATGAAGACTGGTTAAAGAAATGTCTATTGTATACCTGTGTGACAAAATACATTCTTAATTATGATACCTTTTAAGGAAAATCTTCCTTAATGTTCCATACGAGGTCAGGTGGCCTTTACAATATGATCTCATTTAGAAGCTGAGTTATTATCAATGCTTAGAAACGACAACTTTAAAGCAGGGTTTCTTAACCTTGGCATTATTGACATTTTGGGCCAGATAATATTTTATTGTAGAGGCAATCCTGTCCATTGTCTGATGTTTAGTAGTACCCCTACCAAAGGCCACCAGCACTCTCCTCCTGTCTCTCTCCCTCCCCAACACCCCCACCTGCTGTAAAAAACTAAGATGTTTCCAGACATTTCCCAATGCCCTAATATCCCCAGGTGGGCAAAACTGGATACCCTTCACCACTGAGAAGCACTGCTCTAGAGATTATCTATAAAGTAATCAGATAAGCACTTTCTCCTAATCTACAATGCTCTCTGCTAAAAATGTACCAAACTCAAGTTTTTACAGGATATAATGTAACCTCTATTTATTTCACCATTACGTTTATAAGAGCCTTACACAATGAATACCTGAATTGTAAAGTTTTCTCAATGATTCCCCAGTCTATCCCTTGATTCTTTCAATTTTCAATGATTCCCCAGTCTATCCCTTGACTCTTTCCATTTAAAATGTGCTAAAGCTAATGAAATTATCACAAATATGATGATGAAGATACTGAGATTTTTAAAACTGTGTAAAATCCTTTTGGGTAAGGTAGTTTCCTTTCTGACAGCTCTACAATGACTGAGACAGATATCACACTTACACACTTGGCAAATGCAAGATGGCTGAGGGTATCAAGCAACGAGAATATCTGTACGTTTTGCATTTATTTACTCTACAATGGGTAGGAAAAATAATATTTTGAACATGTATATGTACACACACACACACACACACACACACAAAGACGTCTTTTCAATGTTTTATGTATTTAGCTAAGATAAACTTCTTGAAGCAGAATTTCTGGATTAAAGGACATGTACATTTAAGATTTTGCTCTGTGTCATCAACCTGCTCCAGAAAGACTGACAATTTTTATTCCCACAACTGTCTAAGGTAATTAAAGACTTATATGTAAGTTTGTGGAGAATACTTTCATGTTCTGGGGTGGGGTGGGAGTATGAACTATAAAAAAAAGACCAATAAGTTTGACTAGATTAAAATTCAGAACCTCTGTTGATCAAAAAACATAAAAAGAATTAAAAAGTCAGAGTTTGTAAAGATATCAAACACACACATATCTTTACTTCCCACTAATCATTAAGAAAAAAACAGGTAATCCAAAGGAAAATGGACAAAGAATTATATACATTTACTTCACAGAACAGGTAATCCAAAGAGCCAATAATCACAAATAGAAATGGTGAACTTCATTAGTAATTCAAACACAAATAGAAAGTACTGCTGACTAGCAGAGAGGCGGTAATTACAAAGTCGTACAATGTCCAATGTTGACAAGTCTATGGAACAATAAAAAATTTTTTTTACTACTTCAGAAAAGTTTGGCATCATCTCGTAATGCAGAAGAGCGGCACACCCTGTTATCTGGCAATTCTACTTCTAAATATACATGCAGAAAAGCACACTTGAGTGTAATGGCATATGTGTACCTGTATTCACCAGCACTATTATTTGTCATGGTGAAAAAACTGGAAATGATCCAGTGTCCACCAACTGTGGAATAATAAACACACTGTTATATAGTCACACAACAGAATATACAGAAATGAAAATGTACAAATTATCCATACTGGCAATGTTGATGAATGTTGTAAACATGACTTAGTAAAGAAAGCAAAAAGCTATTTTTAATACAAAAACATACTATGTTTTGATTCCATTTACATAAATCTCAAAAACTGGAAAATATAAACCACACTGATTTGGAATGTAAATCAAAGTGCCAAAAACATAAAGAAAGCAAGTAAATGATTACCACAGAGGTAGGAGAGTGGTAACCTCTCTGGGGTGGAAAAGAAGTTGTAACAGATACAATTAAAGATAGAAAAGATATTTTAAAATATTTCAAAAGATATGTAAGAAAGACATTTGAAGATGAAATTAGTATATAAAGATATCTGAAGAAAATTGAAAAGATACTTGGCAGCTGCTTTCTATATTCTGATCTAATGATTATACCAGTGTTCATTATGTAACTATTTCTTACACTGTGTAAGTTTATGCTATCTTCTGCGCATGTTGTATTTCACAACTTATTAAAAGGAAGATTTTATGACTAGTTATATAATATGCAATAGTCTGGGAGAAGGCAAAAGGAATACACACTCAAATCTGTTTATAAATGTTAAAATGTGTCTGGAATAGTACAAATTAATTAGAAAAATGCTAAATTAAACTAAAGGACCAAATTTAATAGGGACAAAGAACAATATTTCATAATGATTAAGAAGCCAAACTTTATCAATAATACACAACAATTCTAATGTGTATGCACCTAAAAACTACACAAAAATATCTGAAGCAAAAACTGACAGAAGTGAAAAGAGAAACAACTCCTGAACTATATGTAGAAACTGCATTATTTATTCTTCTTTTAAGTAGCTAAGAGAACAGATAGACTTAAAGTAATAAGCACTTATAAGATCTGAATCATACTATCAACCAACTTGACCCAACTGACAATTATATAACAGTCCATTCAACAACAGCAGAATACACATTCATTTAAATAAATGTGGAACATTCAACAAAATAGACCGTATTCTGGGGCATAAAGCAAGTCTGAACAAATTTAATGTAATGATAACATACATAGTATGTCCTCTGATATCAATCCAATTAAATAACAAATCAGTAACAGAAAGAAAACTAAAAAATTTCCAAATGTTTAGAAATTAAACAACATACTTCCAAATAATTCATTCATCAAAGCAGAGATAACAGGGTAATAGTTTGAGTTGAACAAAAAATCTGCGGGATACAGCTACAGTAGTCATAATGGGAAATTCATAGATTTAAAAGAGATGAAAGAAGGAAGGTGTAGAACAATATGCAGAATATGCTTACTCACACTAAATATAAGAATGGGGCTTGTCGTCTATTTTGTTCACTGTCTTATCCTTCCTAGAACAGTGTCAGGCACATAAGCAGCCACACAATATTTGTTAAAGAAATGAATGAATGTGCCAAGAGGTAGAGATATATTATAGTAAGTTATAAGAAGGATACACTAGAAATTGGTAATAGACTTTGTTGAGGGATTCAGTGTGGGTCCTGAGTGGTAGGGTAAAGACAAGATGAATTTGTAACTTCTGTGTATTATATAGTCAAAAAGCAATAATAAATTTTACATATGTATAACAAATATTTGTCAGAGCAGCTCCTATTTCACTATTACTTCACTTGATCGTTACCTTCATGCAAGAAGAATGAAAGTAACGGTAGTAGCTACCATTTATTAATCAATTATTATGTGCTTGCTACTCTCCTGCAAGACTACTTCCTTCCTCTTCTCATACCTTACAACATATAGTTCTCACTTTTACGTGCCATGGACTTCTGGAGAACATAACACAGGAGATAACTCCTTCTGCATACTCTTCTGAAGTTTGAAAAACTCCTCTATCATTTTGAAAGTCTTTCCCCCACTAGATGGCACTCTCACTTAATGAACAAGCAAATGGTCCATTAACCAAGCCTATGGAAGGCAAAACTGGAGGTGCCTACATGGCTCAATCAGCTGACCCTCTGACTCTTGGCTTCAGCTCAGGTCATGATCTCAGTGTTGTGAGACAGAACCCCACAGCAGGCTCCACACTCAGTGGGGAGTCTGCTTGAAATTCTTTCCCTCACCCTCTTCTGCCCCTCTCCCTGCTTACGTGCTCCCCCCGCAAAGGTAAATAAATCTTAAAAAAAAAAAAAAAAAGGCAAAACTGAATCTTCCAAGATCTTTCCAAATGCACATATGGGTCTTACTCCAGACTTACAGAAATGATTTCCAAGGATAAGGGTATGAAATGCAGTATTAATTTTTACTTTTTAAAAAGGTTTTATTTAGGGGTGCCTGGGTGGCTCAGTCGTTAAGCGTCTGCCTTTGGCTTGGGGCGTGATCCCGGTGTTCTGGGATCAAGCCCCACATCAGGCTCCTCCGCTGGAAGCCTGCTTCTTCCTCTCCCATTCCCCCTGCTTGTGTTCCCTCTCTCGCTGGCTGTCTCTATCTCTGTCAAATAAATAAATAAATAAATAAATCTTTAAAAAAACAAAATTAAAAAAAAAATACGAAGGTTTTATTTACCCAATGTGGGGTTCAAACTCACAACCGTGAAATTGAGAGTTGCATGCCCTATCAACTGAGCCAGTCAAGTGCCGCAATGAATATTAATTTTTAAAAGTGTTCCCAATCCCCATACCAGTTGAAAAAAAAATTATAATTGGATATTCTACTTTAAAAATTACAACTAGGGGCGCCTGGGTGGCACAGCGGTTAAGCGTCTGCCTTCGGCTCAGGGCGTGATCCCGGCGTTATGGGATCGAGCCCCACATCAGGCTCCTCCAGTATGAGCCTGCTCCTTCCTCTCCCACTGCCCCTGCTTCTGTTCCCTCTCTCACTGGCTGTCTCTATCTCTGTC
>NC_048233.1:52668247-52830054 GCF_002007445.2 Ailuropoda melanoleuca | reverse complement strand
AAAAAAAATAAATAAATAAATAAAAAATAAAAAAATAAAAATTACAACTAAAGTATTAGGCAGTACTTTTATTAAAGAGAATTATATCAGAGTAATATACATGTATATACATAACAACGTATAAAGTATACTAACTTTTGTATAACACCAGACTGAAAATATAAATACATACATGCATACCTAATATTTTTAAATAAGTCAAAAGCTTAAAAAAAGGTTATCTATTCACTAAGGGACAAAATAAATAGAATCACATCATTTCTTCATAATTAAAACACAAAATTAAACTAAATAAAGGAAAAAGCAAAATGTCCCAAAATGAAAAGCAAGGAAATAAATAAATAAATCTGATTGTATGTCGCGTTGGTTACCTAACCAGCAAAAATAATTATTTCAAATGACCTTCAAACACAGTAGCTAGATTGTACACTTCCCATGAGATATATTCTAGACAAAAGAAACTACAAAGAAATCTTCAACTGCACGCAGAAGCCTTACTGTTAGTAATAAAGGTGGTATAAAATTTGTGAAACTACAACAGGCAATTACATGATAAAGTCAATAAATAATTAGCATCATCTTAGAAATCAAGATTTTCTGTACAGAAGAAACACAAGAATAAAATTAAAAACTTTAAAAATTCTATAATCTTAATTTGGAAAAATCAGTATAAACTCAAAATTTTTCATATTAAAAAAGTAGCTACATCTGTCCACTAAAATAAACATAAACAAGCAATGACACTGCAATGACAATTCATTACTCTGAAATGGCAAATAGAAAATCCTGAGATTTTATCCTATTTTTCCCATTCAAACTATTGTTCATAATCAAATATTTGGTGAGAGAAAGTACTTTCAGAATAATTTCAGCTAACAAACAGAATAAATGGTATAGGCAGAGTATCATAATTTGCTAACATTTAATGAAATAATGAATCCAAGAAATAATTTCCAATGGCTTCTAAAACCATTAGGTAGGTTTATAATGAACAGATTAGGCTGATAGCTCCAAAAGCCCCTGATCAACCTTAACATAATAGACAAACAGACATTGAGTCTGCATTCAGTCTGCAACTGAAACTAACCACCACTGCCCTCCATGAAGTATTCTCGGTCGGGAGGCGGGGGGGATGACAAACAACTTTAATTTATTAAGCCTCTATTTCTGGATCCCATATTTCTGGTTTACAAGAAATACAAGGAATAGAAAAACATATTAAGTGAAACCATAAGGATGCAATCATCAAAATCTAGAATGTAAAAAATTCTACAGGACAACTGACACAGTTTCTTCAAAGAATGGCAAGGAAAAAAAGGGAGGAGGTAAACATATAGACTATAGATTTTAGACCTGATAGCAAAAGCATGATCCATAAAAATAAAAACTGATAAATTGGACTTCATCAAAATTAAAAACTTTTGCTCTGTTAAGTGGACTGGCTATAGACTGGAAAAAATATTTGCAAACCACATATCCAATTAAGAACTAGTAAAAAAGAACTATCAAACTCAGCAGTAAATAAATAATCCAAATAGAAAATGAGCAAAAGACAGTCATTTTACTGAAGAAAAGATACAGAAGGCAGATATGCATATGAAAAGATGTTTAACATCATTAATCATTAGGGAAATGCAAATTAAAATCACAATTAGATATCACTATACACCTATCAGAATGGCTTCAATAAAAAATAGTGACAATATACAATGTTGGCAAGAATGTAGATAGATGTTGCCACTGGAACAGTCACACATTGCTGTAAGAATATAAAATGGTACAGCCCTTCTGGAAAACAGTTTGGCAGTTTCTTATGGAACTAAACATGCAATTACCATATGACTAGCTATTGTACTCTTGGACATATATCTGAGAGAAATGAAAACTATGTTCCCACAAAATTATATATACAAATGTTCATACAGCTTTATTTGTAATAGCCCCAAACTAGATATTCTTCAAAAGTTAAATGGTTAAAACAACTTTGGTATATCCATACCAACTTTGGAATGCTACTTAGAAATAAGGGAGAGACTACAGATATGTACAATAATTTAGATGAATCTTCAGGGAATTAAGCTAAGTGAAAAAAGCCAACCCACAAAGGTCACATACTATACAATTCCATTATTGTACAGTATGTGTACACATATTGCCAGAAGTCAAGGCTCGGGAATAGAAGAGGGAGGTGGGTGTGGCCATAAAAGGATAACAGGAGAGTTCCTTGTAGTGATGAAAATGTTCTGTATCCAATGGTATGAATATCAGTATCCTATGGTATGAATATCAGTATCCTAGTTGTGCTTTTGCACCACAGATTTTCAAGATGTTATCTTGAAAGAAACTGGGTAAAGAGAACAAGGCATTTCTCTGTATTATTTCTTACCACTACATGTGATATAATCTACAATTATCTCAAAATAAAAAGCTTAATTAAAAAAAGATTTATGAGACAAATTAACAAATGACACATGCAGACATAACTCAGATCCTGATTCAAACAAACCAGATGTAAAAAAATATACAAAATTCATTAAGCAATCGGAAATGTGAACACAGACTAAATATTAGGAATTTTTTTTTGTCATATGGAATTGCAGCTATATCGGTAATTTTGTTAGGCTCAATGACATAATGAATAAAGGCATAATAAACATACATTTTTAAAAGTCCTCATCAGTTAAAAAAGATAGTAAAAAATATAATAGTGCAAAGATAAATAAAACAAAAATGGAAAATATTGATAATTGTTGAAGCTGGGTGATAGGTGCATAAGGTTCATTGAAACACTCGTTCTAAATTTTTTACATTGGAAATTTTCCCTAATAAAGTGTTTTTAAAAGTTAAAAAGAATGAATAAAGGTGGCCTGCATCTGTAAATGTCTCAGGTACACAGCAAAAAAAATGCCAAATTATTGGTGTAAAACCCAAGCACCAGAGAGTTTTCCACAGATAAAGTTCCTTAGAAAATACATAGCAGGGTATCAAATAGTACTAAACACTCAAATAAACAAGCACCAAGCACCATGAATGAAGGCCAGTAGAAACAACAGTCAACAAAAGCAGACCTGCAAAACTGTTGGATATTGTTTATGATTTCATGAGATTAAAAGAGGCTTGAAGATAAGAGTAACTAGCAAGTAACATTTTAAAAGAACGAAAGAGGATTCCTAGAAAAAAAAATGAACTAAAACTCAATAGGTGAGTTTAACAGATAATTAGAAAGAGCTTCAGAAAAAATTAGTAAGTTGGTAGACTGAATAGAAGAAATTATCCAGAACACAGCCAAAAAAGTCAAAACAAAAGAAAATATGAAGGAGTGTAAGAGGCATAGAAGATAGATAAGTCTATAAATATGTAATGGCAAATCTAGAAAGATGTATTAAACAAGATACAAAAACTCAAACAATAAAAGAATTCCGATAAACTTAATACATTAAATGTTAAGAATGTCTTATTCATCAAATCGCATCAAAAAATAATGCAATGACAAGCCATGGCTGCTAACAAACATAACTGATAAGGAATCCATCAGTTGTATCCATCAAGACAAGCTAGGTTATCCTACATTAACAAACAGTATCCAAATCATCACTGAAAACAAAAAAGATTTATTTCTTACATTACAGGCTGACAAGAGTCATTGCTTATTGTAATTACTCAGGAGTTAGGCTGACAGAGGGCTCATATTAATACAAGCTTCCACAATAACTGATGCAGAGAAAGGGGATATGGCAAACTGTGTACTGGATGTTAAACATTCTGTCTGAATATGACTTTCACTGGCCCAAGTAAGTCATAGGGCCACATGTGACTTTGAAGGGAACAGAGAGTTAAATTCTAATATGTGCCCAGAAACCAGGAGATGCAGAAAATATGAGAAGAGCCCAGCAACAGATTGGCAACTAGAATAAATAAGGAACTTTCTCAGGAAAATAATAAACAAAAATCCCCAATAGAAATATAGCCAAAAGAAATTAGCCGAAATTTTACAGAATGCCCAAATGAGCCATAAATGCACTGAATGTGAGAACTGTTAGTTCTCAAACATTATTAAGTATTTGAATTATGTACTCCCTCTCAAATTCTTATACAATTGCACTCTAGAATTTCCTTCTCTGGTTATGTAATGAAATGGAAAAAACTAGGAATTAAAAGCAATCACAATATTTATTATTTTTTATCTCAGGAATATGCTTGTAATGGGTTGTATCTGTCAGCTATATAAAAGAATGAGATTTCTTTCTGTCTTTGCAATCTCTTAGTGATTGCCTGTGACACACATGACATTGTGGCTTACTGCTTATCTAATAAAAAAAACTGTTTTCTCTTCTAAAAAACAGTAGTCACAATAGAACTGAACAAGGAAAAAAGAAATGACGTCAAAACTGATATTCATAAAAAAAAATGTAAAATGTGTGCTCTTCAGGGAGGGGAGTTAAGATGGCGGAGGAGTAGGGGACCCCTTTTTCATCCGGTCCCCTGAGTTGAGCTGGATAGGTACCAGACCAGCAGGAACATTCCATGGAATCAGCCTGAGACGCAGGAAGATACATCTGGATCTCTACAAATGAACATCTCCAGCGCTGAGTATCGAGGTACGAAGCGGGGAGCCGTGAAACCGCGCACAGATATCGGAAGCTAAACAGAAGGGGGAGGGAGCCGCCGTGTCAGGGCACCGGGAAGCGGTAGCCACCTGCACGGGGGAGCGGACGGACCACGGACCCGCACACGCGTGAGACAGCAGACTGAGAACGGGAGCTCCGGGGGCACGCGCGGGGCGCCTGGCGGGCCACCTGCACGGGGGGGCAGGCGGACTCGCGGACGGCACCCGCGAGACAGCAGACTGAGAACGGGAGCTCCGGGAGCGCGTGCGGGGAGGCTGGCGGCTGGTGGGCCACCTGCACCGGGGAGCGGGCGGACCGCGGACCCGCNGGGGAGCGGGCGGACCGCGGACCCGCACTCTGGAAACAGCAGACTGAGTCCGTGAGCCGGGAGCGTGCGCCACCAAGCATCTCACGGAGCTCCGGAGCTCCGGTGTGCTCACTGGATCCAGGCTGAGACCGGGAGCTCCGGGAGCGTGCACAGGGTGGCTGGCGGCTGTAGGGCCACCTGCACGGGGGAACAGGCGGACTCGCGGTCAGCACCCGCGAGACACCAGACTGAGACCGGGAGCTCCGGGAGCGTGCGCAGGGCGGCTGGCGACTGGAGGGCCACCTGCACGGGGGAGCAGGTGGACTCGTGGTCAGCACCCCAAGACACCGACTGAGACGGGGAGCTCCGGGAGCCCGCGCGGGGCGGCTGGCGGCGGGCGGGGTTGGAAACACAAAGGACAGAGACGTGCCGGCCCTGGAAGTGAGGGCTGGGACGCCGGGTGTGGGGCGCACAGCCCGGGATGCTGCAGGGTTGAGCAGCACCAACAGAAACAGAGTTAAAGTGGCCAGAACATCAGTGGAGAACGATCCGCGATCCCTCTGTTCTGAGACAGAGGCTGAATTTCAGCCGCTGCTGCTCTGACTCTCAGAAGAGGCATACCAAACCACCAGGGAAAGCCGCCAGAGAACAAAACCCCAGAAATACCAGCTCAAAGGGTGCCCATCCCCATCCCCCCTCGCAAGGGACACAGAGACTCTACCCAAACAGGGTTTTCTGAGTACCGGCAGGCAGGCCCCTCCCCCAGAAGGCAGGCTGAAAAATCAAGAAGCCCACAACCCGGAGCGCCTGAGTGGCGCAGTCACCAAGCACCTGTCTTCGGATTAGGGTGTGATCACAACGCTCCGTAAGGAGTCCCTCATCGGGCTTCTCCACCGGGAACCTGCTTCTTCCTCTCCCACTCCTCTGCTTGGGTTCCCTTTCTTGCTGACTGTCTCTCTCTCTCTCAAATAAATAAATAAACTCTTTAAGGAAGAAGCCCACATCCCTAAGATCTCTATAAAACAAGGGCGCACGGCCTGGGTCCCAGTCAACACTTGGGCTCTGGACAACCCTGCAATCTCTCTTCATCAGAATGACGAGAAGGAGAAGTCCCCCCCAGCAAAGAAAAGATAATGAGTCTGTGGCCTCTGCCACAGAATTGGCCTCGGCCACAGAATTAATACATATGGATGTATCCCAATTATCAGAAATGGAATTCAGAGCAACAATGGTCAAGATGATGAGTAAACTTGAAAAAAGCATCAGAGAAAGCGTTGCTGAGAATATAGAATCCCTAAGGGCAGAAATGAGAGCGAATCTGACAGAAATTAAAAATTCTATGGGCCAAATACAGTCAAAACTAGAGGCTCTGACGGCCAGGGTCACCGAGGCAGAGGAACGCGTTAGCGAATTGGAGGATGGGTTAGTAGAAGAAAAAACGAAAATAGAAGCTGGTCTTAAAAAAATCCACGCCCACGAATGTAGATTACGGGAGATTACTGACTCTATGAAACGATCCAATGTCAGAATCATCGGCATCCCTGAAGGGGTGGAGAAAAACAGAGGTCTAGAAGAGATATTTGAACAAATTGTAGCTGAAAACTTCCCTAATCTAGCAAGGGAAACAAGCATTCGTGTCCAAGAGGCAGAGAGGACCCCATCCAAGCTCAACCAGGACAAACCTACGCCACGGCATGTCATAGTGCAATTCGCAAATATTAGATCCAAGGATACAGTATTGAAAGCGGCCAGGGCAAAGAAATTTCTCACGTACCAAGGCAAAGGTATCAGGATTACGTCAGACCTGTCTACAGAGACCTGGAATGAGAGAAAGGCTTGGGGGGGCATTTTTAAAGCTCTTTCAGAGAAAAACATGCAGCCAAGGATCCTTTATCCAGCAAAGCTGTCATTCAGAATTGATGGAGAAATAAAGACGTTCCAAAATCGCCAATCATTAACCAATTTCGTAACCACGAAACCAGCCCTACAGGAGATATTAAGGGGGGCTCTATAAAGGTAAAAAGGCCCCAAGAGTGATACAGAGCAGCAAGTCACAACCGATACAAAGACTTTAAAGAGAAATGGCATCATTAAAATCATATCTGTCAATAATCTCTATCAATCTAAATGGCTTAAACTCTCCCATAAAACGCCACAGGGTTGCAGATTGGATAAAAAGACATGACCCATCCATTTGCTGTCTACAAGAGACTCATTTTGAACCCAAAGATGCATTCAGACTTAGAGTAAGGGGATGGAGTACCATCTTCCACGCAAATGGACCTCAAAAGAAAGCTGGAGTAGCAATTCTCATATCAGATAGACTGGATTTTAAACTAGAGGCCATAGAGAGAGATACAGAAGGGCACTATATTATTCTTAAAGGAAGTATTCAACAAGTGGATATGACAATTATTAATATATATGCCCCCAACAGGGGAGCAGCAAGATACACAAGCCAACTCTTAACCAAAATAAAGAGACATATAGATAAGAACACAGTAATAGTAGGGGACCTCAACACCCCACTATCAGAAATAGACAGAACACCCTGGCAAAAACTAAGCAAAGAATCAAAGGCTTTGAATGCCATACTCGACGAGTTGGACCTCATAGATATATATAGAACACTACACCCCAGAACCAAAGAATACTCATTCTATTCAAATGCCCATGGAACATTCTCAAGAATAGATCATGCTCTGGGACACAAAACAGGTCTCAGCCAATACCAAAAGATTGAAATTATCCCCTGCATATTCTCAGACCACAACGCTCTGAAATTGGAACTCAACCACAAGGAAAAACCTGGAAGAAACTCAAACACTTGGAGGCTAAGAACCATCCTGCTCAAGAATGACTCGATAAACCAGGAAATCAAAAAACAAATTAAACAATTTATGGAGACCAACGAGAATGAATACACAACGGTCCAAAACCTATGGGATACTGCAAAGGCAGTCCTAAGGGGGAAATACATAGCCATCCAAGCCTCACTCAAAAGAATAGAAAAATCTAAAATGCAGTTTCTATATTCTCACCTCAAGAAACTGGAACAGCAACAGAGGGACAGGCCTAACCCACTGACAAGGAAGGAGTTGACCAAGATTAGAGCAGAAATCAATGAATTAGAGACCAGAACCACAGTAGAGCAGATCAACAGGACTAGAAGCTGGTTCTTTGAGAGAATCCATAAAATTGATAGACCACTGGCAAAACTTGTCCAAAAACAAAGAGAAAGGACTGAGATTATTAAAATTATGACTGAAAAGGGAGAGGTCACGACCAGCACCATTGAAATTGCAAGGATTATTAGAAACTTTTATCAACAGCTATATGCCAAAAAACTAAACAATCTGGAAGAGATGGAGGCCTTCCTGGAAACCTATAAACTACCAAGACTGAAACAGGAAGAAATAGATTTCTTAAATAGGCCAATTAACTATGAAGAAATTGAGTCAGTGATAAACAACCTTCCAAATAATAAAACTCCAGGCCCAGACGGTTTTCCTGGGG
Source organism: Ailuropoda melanoleuca (assembly GCF_002007445.2). Classification (NCBI taxonomy): domain Eukaryota; kingdom Metazoa; phylum Chordata; class Mammalia; order Carnivora; family Ursidae; genus Ailuropoda; species Ailuropoda melanoleuca. The sequence goes on along the minus strand of NC_048233.1, from coordinate 52,821,624 downwards.
AATTCTACCAAACATTCAAAGAAGAAATAATACCTATTCTCCTAAAGCTATTTCAAAAAATAGAAACAGAAGGAAAGCTACCAAACTCATTCTATGAGGCTAATATTACCTTGATCCCCAAACCAGGCAAAGACCCCCTCAAAAAGGAGAATTACAGACCGATTTCTCTAATGAATATGGATGCCAAAATCCTCAACAAGATCCTTGCTAATAGAATCCAACAGTACATTAAAAGGATTATCCATCATGACCAAGTGGGATTCATACCTGGGATGCAAGCATGGTTCAACACTCGCAAATCAATCAATGTGATACATCATATCAACAAGAAAAGACTCAAGAACCATATGATCCTCTCAATTGATGCAGAAAAAGCATTTGACAAAATACAGCATCCTTTCCTGATTAAAACCCTTCAGAGTGTAGGAATAGAGGGTACATTTCTCAATCTCATAAAAGCCATCTATGAAAAGCCTACTGCAAGCATTATTCTCAATGGGGAAAAGCTGGAAGCCTTTCCCTTAAGATCAGGAACACGACAAGGATGCCCACTCTCGCCACTATTATTCAACATAGTACTAGAAGTCCTTGCAACAGCAATCAGAAGACAAAAAGGGATCAAAGGTATCCAAATCGGCAAAGAAGAAGTCAAACTGTCTCTCTTTGCAGATGACATGATACTCTATATGGAAAACCCAAAGGAATCCACTCCCAAACTATTAGAAGTTATAGAACAATTCAGTAAGGTGGCAGGATACAAAATCAATGCCCAGAAATCAGTTGCATTTCTATACACGAATAACGAGACTGAAGAAAGAGAAATTAGGGAATCCATCCCATTTACAATAACACCAAAAACCATGCGTTACCTTGGAATTAACTTAACCAGAGACGTAAAGGACCTATATGCTAGAAACTATAGATCACTTTTGAAAGATATTGAGGAAGACATAAAAAGATGGAAAAATATTCCATGCTCATGGATTGGAAGAATTAACATAGTTAAAATGTCCATACTACCCAGAGCAATCTACACTTTCAATGCTATCCCGATCAAAATACCGAGGACATTTTTCAAAGAACTGGAACAAATAGTCCTTAAATTTGTATGGAACCAGAAAAGGCCCCGAATCTCCAAGGAACTGTTGAAAAGGAAAAACAAAGCTGGGGGCATCACAATGCCGGATTTCGAGCTGTACTACAAAGCTGTGATCACAAAGACAGCATGGTACTGGCACAAAAACAGACACATCGACCAATGGAACAGAATAGAGAACCCAGAAATGGACCCTCGGCTCTTTGGGCAACTAATCTTTGATAAAGCAGGAAAAAACATCCGGTGGAAAAAAGACAGTCTCTTCAATAAATGGTGCTGGGAAAATTGGACAGCTACATGCAAAAGAATGAAACTTGACCACTCTCTCACACCATACACAAAAATAAACTCCAAATGGATGAAAGACCTCAATGTGAGACAGGAATCCATCAAAATTCTAGAGGAGAACATAGGCAACAACTTCTATGACATCGGCCAGAGCAACCTTTTTCACGACACATCTCCAAAGGCAAGAGAAATAAAAGATAAAATGAACTTATGGGACTTTATCAGGATAAAGAGCTTCTGCACAGCCAAGGAAACAGTCAAAAAAACTAAGAGACAGCCCACGGAATGGGAGAATATATTTGCAAAGGACACCACAGATAAAGGACTGGTATCCAAGATCTACAAAGAACTTCTCAAACTCAATACACGAGAAACAAATAAACAAATCATAAAATGGGCAGAAGATATGAACAGACACTTTTCCAATGAAGACATACAAATGGCTAACAGACACATGAAAAAATGTTCAAAATCATTAGCCATCAGGGAAATTCAAATCAAAACCACACTGAGATACCACCTTACGCCAGTTAGAATGGCAAAGATAGACAAGGCAAGAAACAACAATTGTTGGAGAGGATGTGGAGAAAGGGGATCCCTCCTACATTGTTGGTGGGAATGCAAGTTGGTACAGCCACTCTGGAAAACAGTGTGGAGGTCCCTTAAAAAGTTAAAAATTGAACTACCCTATGACCCAGCCATTGCACTACTGGGTGTTTACCCCAAAGATACAGACGTAGTAAAGAGAAGGGCCATATGCACCCCAATGTTCATAGCTGCATTGTCCACAATAGCCAAATCATGGAAGGAGCCGAGATGCCCTTCAACAGATGACTGGATTAAGAAGCTGTGGTCCATATATACAATGGAATATTACTCAGCTATCAGAAAGAACGAATTCTCAACATTTGCTGCAACATGGACGGCACTGGAGGAGATAATGCTAAGTGAAATAAGTCAAGCAGAGAAAGACAATTATCATATGGTTTCTCTCATCTATGGAACATAAGAACTAGGATGATCGGTAGGGGAAGAAAGGGATAAAGAAAGGGGGGTAATCAGAAGGGGTAATGAAACATGAGAGACTATGGACTATGAGAAGCAAACTGAAGACTTCAGAGGGAAGGGGGTGGGGGAATGGGATAGACTGGTGATGGGTAGTAAGGAGGGCACGTATTGCATGGTGCACTGGGTGTTATACGCAATTAATGAAGCACTGAACTTTGCATTGGAATCCGGGGATGTACTGTATGGTGACTAACATAATATAATAATAAAATTTAAAAAAAAAGTGTGCTCTTCAGGGTTTAGTGGCTGTGCAATGAGGGTTCCTTAGAGCACCTCATCAGTTTACGTGGAGAACAAGAGTGCCAGTGCCTTTGCTTTATTAATGGTAGACTATCTCTCAAATATGGTAATACTTGAGTGTTTCTTCTTTTAATAACAGCATAAAGGATAATAATTCAGGAAAAAAGGAGTGCTTAGAACTATTTTTAAAAATCACTTCAATGTCAGGACAGCTGTGCAGCTCCATCGGTTAAGCATCTGCCTTCGGCTCAGGTCATGATCCCAGGGTCCTGGGATCGAGCCCCACATTGGGCTCCTTCCTCAGCGGGAAGCCTGCTTCTCCCTCTGTCTGCCACACTCCCTGCTTGTGCACTCTCTCTCTCTCTCTGACAAACAAAATCTTTAAAAAAATCACTTGAATGTGGGATTCAGCTAAATCAGTCCTTAGAAATACTCGCTTCAAATGCCAAATATTAGACAAAGAAAAGCTGGAAATCAATGATCTAAGCTTCCATTTCAAGATACTAGAAAAGAGCAGCAAATCAAACTACAGAGAGTAGAGGGAAATAATAGAGATTGAAGCGGAATCAATACAATAGAAAACAAATGTTGACAGAGAAAAATCAACAAGGGCACAATTTGGGTTCCTTGAAAAGAGCATTAAGTGACAAACTTTTAGCAAAAACTGATCAAGACAAATTACATGTCATTCCCTAATAACAGGGACTAGATTAAGCCTTGGGTTTGTTTCTGTCACCTAGTTTTATTGGATAGAAGCACAAATTAATAAAAGTAAGACTGAAGACTGAATTCCTGAGAAGCCTCACATTCACTCAACTTCATGTTACTTTAAATTGGACATTCCCAAATAAATACTCTAGTATTAAAAATGGATAAAGGGAAGATAATGGAAAATGGTGAGCAGACCAAACTGATGTATCACCACTACTGAAAAATTTACTCAAAATACATAATCTACCAAAAACAGGTCAGAAAAACACATTCATTCATAAGAACAGGTCAAAATTTACCGTAACAAACTCCTGCCCTAATTCTCACTTCAACTAACTAAACAATGACTTCATAGTTCTGCCATCTAAATTTTGCCAATTTGGAGACTCTATTAAAGAAAATATAACATGTGAAAGATCTGTACCCCAAGAGAAGAAAACCTCAGAGGATAATTAGCTTCATCAAGCCCTTTTAAATCAGTTTCAAAAAGCAGTGTACGTCATGGCTTCTTACACTTGTCCCTTGAAGTATCTCGAATGGCAAAAGAGAATGAATTGAAACTCCCAAGGAACTAGGAAGGACTCATTAAATCAGCCATGGAGGGCTCAAAACCTATGAAGGCTAATGTTTTATCTTAAAAATTTGTGAGAATTTTGCATTCCACGTCAAAGAAATACAAATAATGCTTTTTCCCTCCCAAATTTTCACACCATATCTAATCTGTTATTTTTCAAACACATGATTGGCAGGTTCTCTAAATCCAGGCTGAGATGTAAAGGAACAAGTTTTCTTTACTACAAGTTAGTGGCATTTATATGATTACTCAATTCTTGTCGATCAAATATCTGTTCATGGATAACTTTTAAGGAGAAACACTTCACACTAATTATAATAATTACAGCTGTTACATAGGATAATCTAACTGCGTTTATATTAAACGCCCAGATGTCTGAAAATGCGAGCTATATATTTTAGGAGCTTTCTTTCACTCATAGGTAGAAGTAAACAGCATTACTTCTTCTGCTTTAACAAAGGACTCATAAACCAAGGGGGAAGCACTAAGAATGTTCTTCACCCAAGTGTTACTAGTCTTTGCTTCATGTATATTATCATTTTCATATTTTACTTATTGAATAACCTAGTCAGGCAGCTCATTCATTAGTTACCAAGTGGTTAATAGACTACACAACTTTCAAAACCAAATAGCTAACTACTGAGATTTTATTATGTGCAGAAACTACTTCAAGAAATTTATATCTATTAATTTATTTAATCCTCATAAAAACCCTATGAAGTCAGTATTACTATTATCTTCATTTTATTAAAGAAAGAAACTGAGGCACAGACAAGTTCAGCAATATGCCCAAGGCAACAGACCTAAGCAGCCAAACAGGGCGAAGGGTAAGGTAGTCTGACTCAGAGCAACATTCCTAACCCTGTCATATGTTACCTCCCTGACTCCATGTGCTGTACAGAAAATTATAAATAAGATCACATCTATGGCCAGTAAATTCTACATGGTAAAGTTCTCTTATGATGTACATTCCCTCATCATTTACTAATGCTAAGCCCTGTGATAGAATCTGGTCATACCAAGTAAATCCTGGCTCCCAGTCTCGGGAGAATGGAAAAAGGTATATGAACAATTAATTACAATGCACTGTAATCTGTGTTGTTAAAAACAGACCAGGAAAGGTCACCTATCCTCATAGCAGTTGGCTGAAATGGCATGGCTTCATTGTCAGACCAAACAGAAGACAACTAAAACATTTCAACATCCACCAGTTTAAAATGTGACCTATGACAGGCTTCATGGGCAGTTTGTGGATTGTTGATAAGCCAAATCACAAGCCATGTTGTTTTTTAAATGATATCTTGAAATGCTATTCATCAACAATAAAGAGTATTAAATTATGAACAAAAGATATCTCATCATTGTGGATGTGGGTATAAGCATGCATGTGTATTACACAGATAAACCTGTGCTAGTGAAGATGGGGTAGGAAAGTTAATTCTCAAATTTCAAGGATACATCCAAGAATATTTGAGTAAAGAGAAATTTTAGGTAGCTTCTGTGAAAAGCAAGCCGAGATAGAAAAATTGCAACAAGGGACTTTAGACAATTTGAAAGTATGTCAGGAATGATCATGACAATGAAATATAAAGTTCACCTAATGTGTAATTCTTTTTTTTTTTTTTTAAGATTTTATTTATTTATTTGACAGAGATAGAGACAGCCAGTGAGAGAGGGAACACAAGCAGGGGGAGTGGGAGAGGAAGAAGCAGGCTCATAGCAGAGGAGCCTAATGTGGGGCGATCCCATAACGCCGGGATCACGCCCTGAGCCAAAGGCAGACGCTTAACCGCTGTGCCACCCAGGCGCCCCCACCTAACGTGTAATTCTGCTGATAATCCTGATGACAGAAAAAAACAAAGGTGCAAACAAGAATCATCGCTGGCAAGAGTATCATATGATGCCAGGATCTTATCTATGCATTTATAAGTAGGTCATGCTGAAAATATAGATGGAAAACACTAACACACCAAATGAGTCAATTTGGCTTAACTGGTCTGTAGCACAGAATTAGGGACAGTAACTTTGAACAGTTTTATTAGGTAATCAGAAATACGATTCATAATGAATGGCTCTGTTAGTAGAGTAAAATATGAAAAATAAAAGGAGATACTCATTGCCATAAATACTAACATCTTGTAGAGATTAAACTGATTTAACTCATATTTATTTATTTCAGTATTTAATATTAGCTAATTTAGTATCAGTTATTTATTTAATACCAGTTATTTATTTAACTGATAACAATTTTACCAAATGGAAATTCCATTCGATAAAAATGAAAATGTAAAATTAAAGGAAAGCCTAAATCTGGAAATTCATAATTTTAAGAAGCAAGTCATGGCTTATTAAATAATATGCTAACAGCAATGATTTGGCTTTTAAAATTACATTCTTAACCAACATCTTCCAAAATAAAGCAAAGCTCATGAATAGCTGTAGACCAAAAAATATATCTAGATTAGCATGGAATGGTTAGTGGACTATAGGGCAAGAAAACAGATGTACACCTCTGCAACATACGATACCTACATTGCTACAGTGCATTACAAGTCCATTAAACATCTGAGTCCAATTTTTATGAAGAGTATATTCTTTTTTTGTCCTTTCTTGTTGAAAATACTCTTAAAAGAAAAAAAATGTACGCTATGGCTTAACATGTTTTTCTAGATTTTTGTATCATTACTGCCATATGAGTAAAAAACAAAAAAGCAAAGAGAGGATTCTTTGCAATATATTTTAGTTTCAAAATGCTGGTTCATGAAAATGTGGGTTTAAAATGGATTTAAAATTTTCAGTCATTCACCACTTGCCCATTTCAGCCAAAGCAGGAATATCTAGAAAATGTTGGATATATTTTAGAAAGCATACCTATTCCTCCTGTTTAATGAGGTATTGGGAATTTTCCAACTACTCAGCTCAGAAATCCTAGAAGTACCCAATTCAGAAGAGGACTTACAGGATTTAGAAAGTACTATAAATGTTATTGCCAATCTACAACGTTGACTCAAAACATTCCAACACAAGCCTATTTAAAAAGCTTAATGAAAATTTTATTAGGGAAATAAGGCTATCCAAAGTTGACTGCCTCAGAATAACTGCCATAAATTACAGTGTCTAATGTTCCACCTAACACATTTAACATAATTTGCTAGACTTCAATTCCACTGATGTCTGTAAGGAAAGGGAGACAGTAAGATAATGCAAACTCTTAAGTTAAACCCTTGTGAAGAGGAATAGGAAAGTTCTTAGTTAACACTTCCTGAATCCACTGATTTACCTCCCTTAGTGAAGGGCTTCTGAAAGCACCTTGGTTCCAAACAACTGGCTTTCATTCCAGGTTCCGGGGACTCAGAAGTATTTGTATTATAATGCCCTCCTAATTATAATGCCTTCCTAATATTATAATTGGTCAGAGATCACACCTGACCAATCCTCCAAAATGAAAGGTACCCTTTACATCCATTATAATCTAGGCTAACAGAAACCACAGGTCACGAAAATAGAGAAAAATGAATGCAGGGAGCTACTTACAGAAAGGATAAAAGATACGGTAAGCCATCAAGAAGGGACTGAGACAACCAGACATCAGCAGACAGCAGGAAGGAACGACCATTCCTAGGCTAGAGAGACAAAAGGAAGAAGCACTGCTACAAGAGTCCAGGGCCAGAGTCACACAGTGGACACTGGAATTATGACAGACTTGTCCAATGGGAATTGGAGTCACAAATGAAATAGCTTCTGCCAGCAGTACAGCTAGAGGCAAACAGAAACGAAGAAATGCCCTGGCTTCTCCCTTTCTTAAATCTCCCATCAGTGTTTCCCTTTGGGTTTCCCAAACCCCATGGAAGATGGCTGTCCCTGCAGAGTTAGCCCTCCTTCAGTACAAAAACAGGCAGGAGAAGAGTGTAAAATGCACCTGAGGACAAATAAGCCCAAGACCCGCACAGCTTTTCAATAAAGTTCATGTTGTAAATATGACCATCTCATAAATTCACTCAATCCAGCTAATTTTTTATTATATCAACTAGCTCTGAGATTTCAATTGAATATTAATACTTCTAGAGCATCTTTAAGATTTTGAAATGAAAATTCCTAGAACATCAATATCTAGAAGTATAATTCTGCCAGACAGGTCAAGAACTATCCAACTAACTACAATCAGATATGCAAAAACGTTCAACTGAGGTGACAGAAAGTTTAGTAAAGTCTGTCTCAGTTTGCTTGTATCCTAATCTGTAGTAATTTAAGACATGCATTTTCCAAGAAAAGTAAAATGGTCCCTGGAGAAATGGGGATGCCAGCCAACATGTAGTATACACTATTTTAAATTACTGCTGAGCAAATGCCTCAATGTGCTTTCTCCAAAGCACCTTTTTGTAGTCCTTAAAAAGATGCTAGATTTTTAATTATATGTAACTAAGTCCACACCTTTTCACCCAATTCACAAAAGAAATCAGAGTGCCGATACAAATTCTTTGGTGTAAGAAAAGTAATGACACCGTCATTAAAAATTATTGAAAGCCAACCCTACCATAAGAAAATCAACACACTCTATCACGTACAAGAGTAACTGCTAAGAACAGTGAATGTCACCAGCTCTGGACTGAAATTTACTTATACGATAAATATGAACATTTCAAAAGCTCCCTGAAATCCCTGCTATTTTTCTAGAATTATTGCTATGTTCATTCGAAATTTATAGATAATTATAAAGCATAATGAATTTTTTCCAAAAATTTTTGACAAATTCATTTAGTGAAAATATATGTATCAAATACAGGTTTCTAAAAAAAAAGGCTTAAAAACTCCCCCAAATAGTTAAGAAATCTTTACCTAGAAATACTAACTTGTCTTCATCAAATTAGCATATCAACAAGTCAAATCAGTTGTCAAATACCATTAGTTTTACTTTATATACATTTAAAAATAAACATTCTATGCCCTGACTTATGATTTCAAAAGCAAATTCTAAAGCTATACATCTTAATTTTATTATTTTAATCACACTAATAAATTCTCTTTTATGTGATAAAGGACACTGACTACATGGCCTGACATAAGAAAGACAGGACATTTAGTATTAGAGCAAGAGTGGCAACATCATGTTAATTTTGATGAAACAGTCCTAGTAAGTCCTTACTTAGTCCTCACAGGCTTTTCAGCAAACATATTTAGGTCTCCACAAATTTAGAAAATAGAAAAACAATCATTCTTTATTTTTAAAAGTAAAAGAGCTAATTTATTCTTTTTAAAAAGATTACAAATGGCCAGTAAGTAAGTGCCATATCAGAATAAACCACCATAAAAAGATTGTAGCGGTTTTTAAAATAATGCCATTATTCTGCCATTTATCAAACATAATTAAATGCAGAAAACTACTATCTTATTCACTGCTTTCCTTTAAAACCAACACTAGTTTTTTCTGCAAACACTTACCATCCACTCAGATATAATAACATCCACTTTTTCTACAGGAAGGCAAACTTCTTCAATCTTTCCTTTAATTAGTACAATAGTATCTTCAAGTTCATTTAGTCTGAAAATTATCATAATGAATTAAATTAGTATGTTAAACAGACTGAGAAAACTAGTCAAATTACATAATTTCTTGGTAACTGTTCATATTTTTTTGTATGTTCGAAGTTTGTTATTCCCTGAGCACTAGAATTATTTTTTGATCACCACATGAATGTCCAAGAATGTTTCCGATTAATCTGGCAATACCCTGAACCAATATTGAAAACTTCGGCCTGAAAAGAGATCTGAATTTTATCAAGAATACATGTCAATAAAGTTACTGGTTTGTTTGTTTTTTTTTTTTAAGTGAGGCGTGGAGAGAAACATACAGACCAGACAATAAGAGTACATTTTAAAGGCAAGTAGTGTTTCACAGTGGAGAGAGAACTAGAAGCCAGAAGCTCTTTATCTGTACTCTAGATCCTCTAGTAATTGTCAGCTAAGTGATCTTCATCAAATGATATCATAATCTTTTGAGCCTGTGTGCGCATGTGTAAAAGAGAATGATGATGTCTACCCCATCTACTTCACAGCCCTATTATGAGAATCAAATATTTGTGAAAGCAGCACATACATCCTCAGCACATACTCCCTCAAATATTATATGCTGCATAAAACCTGACTATCTACTACAATCTTAAATTATTTAACCTTGTCCACTGACACTCATTAGGTATTTTTATATGCTTGATCTAAGACTAGTACATATTTTTCACCTTCCTTTTGAAATACGAAATAGACAACAGAGTTAAGATGATTTCAAAAAGTTAAAAGCAAGCTGCTAAGTTTATATCTAGTTAAATAAACAAGCTCTCAATCCTCAGAGGGTGAACATCTGAATTACAAAGGATTTTTTCTGCTAACAAAGGAGGATGTCTTTCCCCAACTTCACTGAGGTATTATTTACATAAAATTAAATATATTCATTTAAAGAGTAAATTTTGTTGACTTTTACAAAAGAGACATTTGAGTGATCGCTATCATCATCAATATATAGAATATTTCTACCTCCTCGAAAATACTCATTAGCGCTCCCTTCCCAGAAAATTCTCCTGTTCACAGGCAGTGATTTTTTTCTTTCACTACATATTAGATTTCTGTTTTGTTGAGTTTCTTATAAATGGAATTATAGCAAATGTACCTTATTGTGTGTGGTTTCTTTTTTTTTTAATATTTTGTTTATTTGACAGAGAGAGAGCGCACCCGCGCACATGGGGGGTAAGCGCAGAGGAAGAGGGAGAAGCAGGCTCTCCGCTGTGCAGGGAGCCCAACACAGAATGTGATCCCAGAACCTCAGGATCATGACCTGAGCTGAAGGCAGACGCTTAACTGATTGAGCACCCAGGTGCCCCTTGTGTGTGGTTTCTTTCAACAACCATACTTCTTAGATTCATGCATACTTTTGTGTGTATCACTAGTGCATTCCTTATTGTTGCTTAGTATTCCACTGTGTGGATAAAACAATTTTGTTTATCCACACACCCGTGGATGGAATTCTGGACTGTTTCCAGCTTTGGGCTATAATTGAAAATGCTACCATAAACATTTCTGTACAAGTAAAATTGCTCTGTCAAATGAAAGTAACTTTAAAAAAAGCTGTCAATCTGTTTTACAATGTGCATATACAATTTTATATCCCACCAGCAATGTATATGTACATTCTTGTTGCTTCACATCCTTGTCAACACTTAATATTGTTAAGCTTTTAGATTTTAACTGTGTGATGAGATCTCACCATTGTTATAAACTACATTTTTCTAATGATCATTTTTTCCCATGTGCTTATTGTCCATAACCCTACATTGCCTTTTGTTCCAATTTTTTGCCCATTTAAAAAATCAAGTCAGTTATATTCTTATTATTGAATTTTAAGAGTTCTTCACATATTCTAGATAAAAACCTTCTGAGATTTATGTGTAGTAAATGATTTCTACCACACTGTAGCTTTTTTAATTTTTTTAATGGTATATTTTGAAGAGCTAGTTTTTAATTTTGATAATGACCAATTAATCATTTTTTTCTTTTGTGGTTCATTTCTGCCTACATCAAATCTTTTCACCTGTATTCTCTTAAAACTTGTTTCCATTTGAATTAATTTTTCCACACAGTATCATGCTCATTTTCTTCCATAATAATACCTATGGATATGGTGGAAAAACTATTATAAGAGATAGTTTCAACTTCCCTGCAGAAAAAGAATCACTAACCCATAGGATTACTTTGGTATTTTTGTCAAAAATCAATTAACCATATATGTGTAAGTTTATTTCTTGACTTTTAGTTCTGCCTCAACATTTAAATATGCATCCTAATGCCAATACAACACTTTCTTGATTACTACAGCTTTAAATTAAGTCATAAAATCTGACAGTGTACATCCTTCAACTTTATTCTTCTTTAAAAAATTTTTCTTAGCTATTCTAGGTCATTTGTTTTCATATGAATTTTAGCATCAGCTCTTGGTAATGTAATGCACTTTGCAGTGTTGATCTCTTAGACATACTTTGTTTAATTTACCCCTAAATGTTTGATGATTTGGGTTGTACTGTAAATGGTATATATTAAATTTCAATTTCTACTTGTTTGGGACTACTAATAAAAAGAAGCATAATTATTTTTCACATTTTCACCTTAAATCCATGACTTTGGGATTTCTAGTGGTAATTTCAAACATTTCTTTTTTTAATATTCTATTCCTTTATTTTCTTTATAGTTAACATACAAGTTATATTAGTTTCAGGTGTACAATATGGTGATTTACTTTATAAGTTTCTTAGGATTCTACACATATATGATCATGTCATCTGGGAGTCGTAACAGTTTTACTTCCTTCAAATCTTTCATTTCCTTTTCTTGGTTTATTGCAGTCATTAGATTCCTTAAGAANTATTTTATACATTTCTTTTTTTAATATTCTATTCCTTTATTTTCTTTATAATTAACATACAAGTTATATTAGTTTCAGGTGTACAATATGGTGATTTACTTTATAAGTTTCTTAGGATTCTACACGTATATGATCATGTCATCTGGGAGTCGTAACAGTTTTACTTCCTTCAAATCTTTCATTTCCTTTTCTTGGTTTATTGCAGTCATTAGATTCCTTAAGAAAACAGTGAATAGAATAGAAGTGGTGAGAGTGGACATTCCCTACATTCATTAACTATTATCAAATATGACACTATATCAGGTAACAAAGGTTCCTTCTTTGTTATTTTGCTCAATTTTCCTTACGAATGAGTTTCAAATTTTGACAAATAATTTTTCTGCACCTATTAAGATGATTCTATAGTTTTTCTTTCTTTTCTGTTAATATGATAAATTATATTGACTTTCAAATGTTAAACCTACCTAGCCTTTCTAGGATAACTCCACTTGGTCATAGCTTATTATCTTATTTATAAATTAATGGATTCAATTTGCTAATTTTCTGTTAAAAACATTTCCATCTCCTAGACTTACCATGGTGATTATTCTGTAACGTATATAAATGTCTAATCACTATGTTGTACACCTGAAACTAATATTGTATATCAAATCTACTTCAATTAAAAAAATATGTTTCCCTTAAAAAAGAAGGGGGTGGCTGCCAGGTGCCTAGGTCGGTTAAGAGTCTGCCTTCGGCTCAGGGCGTGATCCCAGTGTTATGGGATCGAACCCCACATCAGGCTCCTTTGCTATCAGCCTGCTTCTTCCTCTCCTGCTCCCCCTGCTTGTGTTCCCTCTCTCGCTGGCTGTCTCTGTCAAATAAATAAATAAAATCTTTAAAAAAAACAAAAAAAGAAGAATTAGAAAATCTGAATATACCTAGATCTAGTAAATAGAATGANTGTGATCCCAGTGTTATGGGATCGAACCCCACATCAGGCTCCTCTGCTATCAGCCTGCTTCTTCCTCTCCCGCTCCCCCTGCTCGTGTTCCCTCTCTCGCTGGCTGTCTCTGTCAAATAAATAAATAAAATCTTTAAAAAAAACAAAAAAAGAAGAATTAGAAAATCTGAATATACCTAGATCTAGTAAATAGAATGAATTGGTGGGTGCCTGGGTGGCTCAGTCTGTTAAGCTTCTACCTTCAGCTCAGGTCATGATTCCAGGGTCTTGGGATCAAGCCCTGCATCAGTCTCCCTGGTCAGCAGGGAGCCTGCTTTTCCCTCTCCCCCTGCTTGTGCACTCTCTCTCGCTATCTCTCTCTCTCAAATAAATAAAANAATTAGAAAATTTGAATATACCTAGATCTAGTAAATAGAATGAATTGGTGGGTGCCTGGGTGGCTCAGTCTGTTAAGCGTCTACCTTCAGCTCAGGTCATGATCCCAGGGTCTTGGGATCAAGCCCTGCATGAGTCTCCCTGGTCAGCGGGGAGCCTGCTTTTCCCTCTCCCCCTGCTTGTGCACTCTCTCTCGCTATCTCTCTCTCTCAAATAAATAAAATCATATAATAAATAAATAAACAAATAAATGAGTTGTTAATTACAGTCCGTTCCACAAATTAAACTGTAGGCTCAAATAGCAAATTTCTTATAACACTTAATGAAGAAGTAATACTAAACTCTTAGAGGTGGACAGAACCCTTTGCAACATAATTTATAAGGCTGATAATTACAGTAATACTGAAGTCATACAGATAGTCCAAGAGAATAAACTACAGACCAGTATCCCTATGAACATAGATGGAAATATATATATATATTTTAAAGATTTTATTTATTTATTTGCCTGGGAGAGTGTGAGAGAGAGAGGTGAGAGTTTTAAGCAGGGGGAGTGGCAGGCAGAGGGAGAAGCAGGCTCTCTACTAAACAAGGAGCCCGATGTGGGACTCGATCCCAAAACCCAGGGATCATGACGTGAGCTGAAGGCAGACTCTTTTTTTTTTTTTTTAAAGATTTTATTTATTTATTTGACAGAGATAGAGACAGCCAGCGAGAGAGGGAACACAAGCAGGGGGAGCAGGAGAGGAAGAAGCCGAAGGCAGACGCTTAACGACTGTGCCACCCAGGTGCCCCAGATTTTCTAATTCTTCTTGAATCAATTTTGATAACTTTCATTTTTTAGAGTATTTTTCCATTTTACCTAAATTGTCATTATTTATTGGCATAAAGGTGTTTATAATATTCCTTCATTATCCTTTGTCTATAGGATCTGTAGTGATTTTCCCCTCTTCAATCCCAATATTGATAATTTGTATATTCTCTTTTCTTCTTGATAATTCTAGTTAGAGGTTTATCAATGTTATCTTCTTTAAATAAACTTTGTTTTCATTAATTTTCTCTATTGTTTTGTTTTCTATTGCACTGATCTCTGAACTTTACTTTCTTTCTTGGGTATATTTCACTTTTCTTTCTCTACAATATCTTAAGATGGAAGCTTACATCATGGATTTTAAATGTTTCTTCTTTTCTAATATAAGCATTTAAAACTTTAAATTTCCTCCTGAGTATGGCTTTAGCTGCATCCCACAAATTTTGATACACTATGCTTTTAATGCAGTTCAAAATATTTTCTAAATTCTTTCTCTTGTTATTTCTTCTTTGAACCATGAAGTGTGCTATTTAACTGCTAAATATTTTGGGATCTATCAGCTATCTTTCTGTTATTGATTTGTAATTAAATTTCAGTAAGCCAAGAAGCTCAGTCTATAAGATTCAAAATTTTTTCAACTTATTGAGACTTCTTTTTGTCTTACATGCAATCTAAGTTTGATGAATGTTCTATGTGCACTTAAAAAGAACATGATTCTACTATTTTTTGATAAAGTGTTATGTAAGTTCAATTATGTCTTCTATACTTCTATTCATATCTACTTGTTCTATCAATTACTGACAGAAAAGTACTGTTATCTCCTAATGTGATTATAAATGTGTCTCTTTCCCCTCTAATTTCTGTCAGTTTTTGCTTCCTGTATTCTGAAGACTTTATTAGATGATTATAGGTTTAATATTATCATATATTCTTGATTATTTAATCCCTTTATCATTATGAAATATCCTTTATTCCTAAAGTTTTATAATGTTTTATTTGTATGATATTTATATATTCACTTCAGCTTTTTAAATGATTTGTGTTTCCATATCTTTTTCCATTCTTTTTCTTCTAACCTATAGTATTTTTATATTTAGACTGGATTTTTTGAAGCTAGAAAATAGATGGGTCTTACTTTTTATCAGCCTGAAAATAAATCTTTCTTCCTTCCTTCTTTTCTTTTCCCTCCCTCCTTTCTTTCTCTCTTTCTTTACAAAACAGGTGACTGGTCCATGGCTGAAATTTATGGACTGCCATATTAGAGCATTATCACACCAACCCAGAATCACCATGCAGAGAAAAATATCTCCAAGATAGAAGCAGAATATATTTTTGAACAAACCAACACCATTTTGATTTTGTTTGGCTACAGCCACAAGTGCACAAGGAAGAAAATGTTAAAGAATTAGTTCAGGAAGAAGGAAAATGATCTGAGATAGTCACTGAAATATGAAGAGAAATAAGAAAAGAGGATGGACCTATGGGTGAGTGAATCCAAAGCATCATGAACCACAGATTTTACCCAGGGTCAAGCTTTACAAACAATTTCAAAAATACAGGCAAATAAGAGGTCCTAATTAGAGAGAAGTCTGGGACATTAAAGGCAGCTACTTTGGTCTTTCCTCCTCTATGTCAGGCATTTACTCTCTCACCTACAGTAGACAAGTAAGGAGGCCCTCTCCATGTACCAGATTACTCCCTCCTATATGAGTCTCCTGATTGCTAATATCTTTGAAATTATTAATGAAGCTTAATACTGGGTAATATCTGAGTCTACTGGAAAATACGTTAGCTCAGGGTGGTGCTACTAGGAGAACTCTCAAACAGATCCATGAATCACAAAGGCTCAGAGCACTTTTTAAATCAGGAAAAGCCTCAAGGGGACAAAAAAATAGAAGGATCTAATCCTCAGATGGTCACCTAGACATCTTTGGTATGAAAGGGGAAAACTCAGACTTGGTGAAACTGGCCACTGGCCTGGTAGGGATCGGTAGGCAGAGGGGAAGACAGTGAAAAATTCTATTCTCTGGCTGTTACTAGCATGTCTGATAAATGCTTTTCCTTTCAGGAAAGAGATAATGGCAAGAGAAAAAAAAACTATTTAAGAACAGTTTTTCCTCTCACTGGAAGGTCTCCTTGTGCTTATATGGCTACCTGGGGAGATGAAGTATCCATTAGGAAAGTAATGAACTTAAGGCTATGGGTTATCCCAAAGATCATACAGGTAGATGGCGGACAAGGTCAGAGGACTCCTGAGTGTTGAGAGTATTTTGTGAAAGAAATAGGGCATTTCACAAAGACGTACCAGAAAAGCCTAGTAAATCATTACTGGCACGGACAATCAGGAGGATGCATCACTATTTTACATACAACAGAGTAGAAAAGATTATTTGGGTTGATGATAATCACTGTGTTGTGGTGAACAGGTGCTTCTAGTGGTATAACAACTAAACTGCTCAGTAAGTAAAAGCTGGGCTACGGTACACCTACCCCATGAGGGTAAGTGCTCTGCCCTCTTCCCAACACACAGAGAGTCCTCTAAAGCAGAAGGAATGCTGAGAGTGCAAGTAAACTTAGACTGGCTTTACAATAACAATATAATTGAATGGTATTGACAGAGATGATGATAGGTGTGGAACTCAGTGACTCCTCATTCTTGAGCATTTTATGCAACCTTGTAATATGTAATCAAGCGGTAGTATCTGATTATTTTAATTACCAAGAATGGGACTGCATGATGTTGCTGACATACAAAAGAAAGGGGGGATCAACAAAAGAAAAATGGAGGAAACAAAAACCAGCCCACTAAGAACAATAGTTTAGATGGCTCTGGAAAAACAGCGTGAAAAAGAGGAATTAGATGAGGCCTCTACTAAGGAGTTAGTAACAAGCTTTGTAGAGGATGGTTCATATCCTAGTAGGGTCATTACGGTCTTTATAGGCTTATTCTTAGCAGAAATTATTGCAGAAAATGTTATAAGAAGTTAAAACAGCTGACTCACAATTTATGCACAACCTTTACTGGGGGANGTGTGGAGCTCAGTGACTCCTCATTCTTGAGCATTTTATGCAACCTTGTAATATGTAATCAAGCGGCAGTATCTGATTATTTTAATTACCAAGAATGGGACTGCATGATGTTGCTGACATACAAAAGAAAGGGGGGGATCAACAAAGGAAAAATGGAGGAAACAAAAACCAGCCCACTAAGAACAATAGTTTAGATGGCTCTGGAAAAACAGCGAGAAAAAGAGGAATTAGATGAGGCCTCTACTAAGGAGTTAGTAACAAGCTTTGTAGAGGATGGTTCATATCCTAGTAGGGTCATTACGGTCTTTATAGGCTTATTCTTAGCAGAAATTATTGCAGAAAATGTTATAAGAAGTTAAAACAGCTGACTCACAATTTATGCACAACCTTTACTGGGGGATATTCAACCTGTGGGTGGCTTAATGTCCTTGCATTATCTGGGAGGTTAGAAATATTAACAATACACTTGGATATATTTTAATTTCCAATGTCTAAGTGTTTCATGTTCCTTATAAAAATACAATTGATTTTTGTACATTAATTTGTATTCAAGCATCTTGATAATTTTATTATTGGAATAATTTATTTATAGTTTATTTCTGAAGTCCACATCCATAAATATACCGTTAGTGAATACGAATAGTTTTCTTTTTTCATTTCCAATTCTCATAGCTTTCTTTTTATTGCCTTGCTGTACTGGGGTCTCCTTTACAGAGTTAAACAGAAGAGGTGATGGCAGGTATCTCTGTCTTGTTTCTGACCTTAAAGCAAATACTTTCCATGCTTCATCAAGATATTGCCCATAGGGCTTGTGTTTTTTCGTAGATACTATATATCATGTTAGGACATTCCTTTTTACCTCTAGTTTGCTAAGAATTGTAATACATTTATATATTAAATGGATATGGAATTTTATTAAACCATTTTTCTGCATCTATTGATGATCTCAATAGACTGTTCTGGCTGATGTTATCACACTTAACCAACTCTATATTCTTGGGATAAACTTTACCGTCCAATATATTGCTCAATTAGTTTTCTAATATTTTGATTAAGATTTTTGCATATATGTTCATGAATGAGTAACCTGTAATTTTCTGTTCTACCGCCTTAATAGAATTTCAGTATAAAGGTTATAATGCCCTCATATATGGGTGCTTGATTCTTGACAAAGATGAATGACACTGCAAAGAGGAGAGGAAAGAATGGTCTCTGTAATAATTGAGACTGGGACAACTAGGTCTTTTAAACAGATTACCAAAAAAAAAAAAAAAAAAAAAAAAAAAAAAGAATAAAACTGGATTACTACTTCATGCCATATACAAAAAACAATGCCCAAGAGATTACAGGCCTAAATGTAAAAAGCAAACTATTCTGTTATAAAGTATTTATAACAGAATATAGGCGAATACCTCAATGAGGTTTCTTACTCAGCTCACAAACAGCCTTAAACAAGAATGCTGCTATGTGAAAATTGAGAATTTCAGTACATCAAAGACACTATGAAGAAAGTGAAAAGGTACACAAGAATGAGAAGACATCTGCATTATATAAAACCTCTAAACTACTAAAATTTAAAAAATGTAAAGGTCGCCTACAAATAAAGAAGATCCAACTCAACAAAAATCTGAGAAAAGATATCAATAGATATTTCACTTTCAGGAAACTCAAATGGCCAATAATCACCTAAAAAGGTGCTCAGCCTCATTAATAATCACAGAAATGCAAATTTAAATTGCAATGAGGTGCTATAAGACCAACTGGAAAAAAATGGAAGACAATACAAACCAGAACCGTTATGTACAAAAAGTTTGTAACAGAATTTTTCATAATAGCTCTAACCTGGAAAATCTAAAGAATGTCCATCAAGAACAGATCAGATAAATTGTGATATAGTCACCAATAGCATTATTTACAATAATAAACATGAATGAACTCCAGTTATACATACCATGAATGAACACCAAAAAAAAAAAAAAATGTTGAGCAAAACAAGCTAGACAAAAAGAATGCATAATACATTTCATTTATTTAAAAATCAGAGTTGAGTAAACTAAACTATCTTAAATGGATGGTGATGTAAGTGATTAAAGTATAAAACAAACAAAAGAAGTAATTACTATCAAAGTCAAGGTGTTAACTCCTCAATCAGGCAAGGGCAGCATCTGACTGAAAAAGGGCAAATGGAGGGTGGGTGGGATTCTATCTATAGTGTGGTAATGTTCTATTTCTTGTTATTTATGCATACTTATGCATATAACATTATTTACATTTATGCACTTTCAATATATATATTTCACACAAAAGTTTAAAAAAAAGGACTCTATCATATTTGGGTTTTTTTTTTCAAATAAGTACTTGATAAAATTCTTTCTGATAAAACTGCTGTAGTTGCTTACTATATACTGAAATATTTATTAAGGCTCTAACAGTTACAAACACTTCAAAGGAAACAAAAATGTTCCCATTGTCTAGAAATACCTTCAGAATGCTAATGCTGAAACACGATGTGTTCTGTAAGAGGCCATCTGCTCAGGCTGTTTATTGTCTGCTACAAGTCATAATCCTACTTGCATCAGTAATTACTTGTTCAAATATAAATATAACAGGAAAGATTAAGATTTCAGGCAATACACAGAAAAAAAGACAAAGGCCATAATTCCCAGTAATTCTGTATTAAACAGCTCAACACAGATGTCATTCACATAGATAACCTCTTTCCTGAGACTGCTCATCTTAATCACCACCTGATTTCCCATCCATGAAAAAAACTACACATTTTACTGACTTCTCTCAAGTGGCTACTCACTAAACCTTTTGTTAGCATAAAAACATGCCAAATGAATTCTATCTTTAGAATCACCTGCTCAGAAACTAGCACTGCTTTAATCTATAGAAATATGACACTGTAATAAGAAGGGTATTTTAAGTCTCTCTTTTTTTTTTAAGATTTTATTTTTATTTATTTATTTGACAGAGACAGAGAGAGCCAGAGAGAGAAGGAACACAAGCAGGGGGAGTGGGAGACGGAGAAGCAGGCTTCCAGCACAGGGGCCTGATGTGGGGCTCGATCCCAGAACGCCGGGATCATGCCCTGAGCTGAAGGCAGACTCTTAACGACTGAGCCACCCAGGCGCCCCTTAAGTAAGTCTCTTAATCCAATACGTACTGAAATCACCTATTTTTCTGAGTGAAAATTTTGTTAGGAAATAAGATGGGAAAGTATTGGTCATTCTATCATAAAAGTAGGAATTTAACTTTTGTTTCATGATACAGAACATCAGCATGACTAATTATCTTATACCGGACATATAGAGATGAAAGACAGTCCACATACTTAAGAACATGGTCTAAGGGAGACAGAACAGTAAACAGCACAGAGTATCACAGAAGCTTATATAAAAAGCCCTTAAGTAAGTGAGGGACACTTGAGTTTAACCACAAAGACAGAGCACCCACAAAGACATATATATGGCAAATTTGAGGCACTATAAATAGTTCATTATGATTAGAGCAATAAGAAGTATACAGTGACAAAGGTGAGAGGTACAAGTGATACTAAAGAGTCTAGATTTTATTTAAAGGCAGTAAAAAGTCCTTTCAGGATTTTTTAGAATGGGAAACAGGATCAAATGTGGAATGTACTTCTGTCCAATGTGACTTAGATTAAAGACCTGGTCTAGGTCCAAAGAGGAACATGGTCTAGTAGGGAGACAAATGCAAACAGCATAAAGCATCATGTAAGTTCATGCAATGAAGACCTCTAATCAAGTCAGTGGCATTTAAAGTTTGTGACAAAATAATTACAAAGTTCATCTAGAAGAATACGTAAGTGCTAGGGAAGGGCAGGGAGGGTATATCCTGATATAAAAATGTGTAAGGTTTACATAATATTACTTTGCTTTCATTTCACTGTGGCATCCAAGCACAGGTACTTCTCTTTTGTTGCCAAAGCACACTGAAATGACAATAAAGCAATGTAAAATACAACAATAAATTGATAAATGCATAAAGATTTTATAAGGTGATATCAAAGAAGCAAAGATTCTGATAATTTAGTGGGAGAAAAAGAGGGATTAAATTGTATTGGTTAACTTGTCAAGAAGGCTCCAGTGCTTGGTGCACAAAGCAGAGATTAGAATGGAGGTGGAAGCCATTCTTTACAACACAGAGCCCTGGAGTTAAGAGGTATACAAAGTAAAAGTGACACTGAAAAATCAACAGAAGAAAGGGAGGTCTCCCTCCACTCCCCTCAGAGACAAAACATATTTCAGCTACCTTTATTAAAAAATCTAGTCCTCCATTCATAAATGCAAACAAAAAAACAAAAATTCTTTTTTTTTTTTAAGATTTTATTTATTTGACAGACAGAGAGAGAGAGAGAGAGAGAGAGAGAGAGAATGAACACAAGCAGGGGGCGCTGCAGAAGGAGAGGGAGAAGCAGGCTCCCCACTGAGCAGGGAGCCCGTTGTGGGGCTCGATCCCAGGATCCTGGGATCATGACCCAAGGAAGGCAGACACTCAACAGACTGAGCCTCCCCAAAAAACAAGGATTCCTAACCATTTGAGACAAAGGGCAGATTTAAGTACATCCCATGAAAAATAAATACTACCAGGCAGATCATTTCAGATGTAGGCCCCAGACATGGAGTCAGAATAAGGCTTGTATTCCTTGAATACAATGAACTGCCTCCCTCCCAAATATATCATTTGTGTTTACAGGTGTGTAGCTGTGGAATTACTAACATTGAGAACATTTATTGTTTAAAATTAGCAATAACTCAGGTTCTAATACAATGAAAAAAAAATGATGAAAAGAATCGTCTGGATTCAAGCAGAGAAAATGGGCTTTCAAGTTTGATGCTGATTTACCTTTGAATGGTTGATGTCCTGGTTCTTAAAAATTCATTAATGTATAAATTCATTCATTAAATAAATATTTAAATTGAATACCTACTATGTGTCACATTACCCTTCCTGGTAGAAAAAAAAAAAAAAAGAGAGAGAAAAATCCTTGTCTAACCTTGAGGAGCTGAAATTCTGGAAAAACATACATTTCTGTGTATTTCATCTCCTGACCTAAAGCTTGAAAAAGCCTTACAAAACGCTGATAGTGATCTCTAGTAGTAGGATCACAGGTAATCTTTAGTTTCTTCTTTATCATCTCTTATGTCCTCCCAATACAAAACACGTCCTTTTCCCCCTTCTTTTTTTAGAGGGGAGGAGAATTGAGCAAGGAAAACAGTGTGGCTGCCCTGGAGAGAACGGATGACAGCTGCTGGGAGGCAGAGGCAAAGCACAAATAACCGAGGCGGTTACACGCAGCTCTATGAGTTCAGGTGAGAAATGTAAGAATGTGAACTAAGACATGGATTCAAGACACGTCAATGATAGACAAGGGATGGATGTGAGAAACATTAAGGATTTCTCAACTAACAGAATTCTCTCCAACAGGAATGTTGGTAAAAAAGAAGCAAAGGTCAAGTATGAATCCTAGGTTTTCAATTTTTACGCATGAGAAAAGCACTGATGCAGTTCTATTCTCTCAGGTCTTATTTCTGTAACCATGGCAATAATTCTTGAGCAAACTCTAATGAAACTCCTGAATATTCACATAGTTATTGGGTAATGATGATATTCTATATGCCCCAAGCCATGGATCAAGATAAACCAGGATGACAGCATGTTCAAAGTAAACATGAATATTCCTGATGTGCACCTGGTGTCTGACACGCATTTACACCATGGGGGGGTCACAGAGCAGGCGCATGTATGACCAGCTCTCTTTGAGAACTATGGACTCTAAGACTCAAGCAAACTTCCTTGGGTAGAGACATCTTACATGTGTCTCTGAGGTCTGCAGCTAGAGAGAAAAGTACATCTGTGTGAGTCTTGCAAAGAAAGGATTACTTGAGAGCCTCTACATGACCTCTTTACTGATGGATACCTTCTTCTTGCTGTCTCTGAACTACGTCTTTTGCTATAATAAATCTTAACTGTGAATACAACTTTATATTGAGTTTTAGGAGTTTTCCCAGTGAACCACTGGACTGGTGGGTAGTCATGAGACCTTCAAAACAGGATCACTGAGTGGACAGGAAATTAAGGCTTTGGAGGGGTGGGAGAAGAAATGAATTTAATATTCTTGTACAGTGCTTTGATCACCTTCATTACCTTCATTAGAATTCTATGGTTTTTGAGCAGCAAATATGTTTTCACCATTTTAGCCTCATCAGCAGTTCAAAATTCTCTGCAGCTTTAATTCACTCTTCTATGTTATTTCTATTAAATTTAGAAGCGAAATATGAAGGAATACCTTTACTTCAAGAATTTATCCTGGTATATTTTGTGATCATGTTCCAAATCTGATACAGGGGTCACCACTATCTTTAAAATCATTATGTTAAGTTCATTCTTCTCAAAGACCTTTACTAAGCATCTGCCCTGAATCAGACACTTTGCTAGGTGTTCAGAATAAAAAGATTAAGAAAATATAGCTCCTGTCCTAGAATCTAGAGGACACTTACATAAACATGACAACAGATCAAATATTCTCTAGGCTTTTATTAATGTTTCATTTCTAACAGTATTCTAGATACAGGCAGTATAAAAGATTGCATCTTTGATGTCATAGTGAGATGAGAAGTACTGCACTGTAGCTGTATGATGGTTCAACCTTCTCATGAAAGCTCCTCTGCAATGATATGCAGAGTCTGAATAATGAGCTAGTCCATGGCTGAGTCAATGAGAAGCCAAAGGCAGCCCGAATAACCGTAAAAATATTACCAGAAGCTACTCCTGCTTCCTGAGGGTGAACACAGTATACAACTGTCTGGCAAATTCAATAGCTTTGCTATCCTTAGGTAAGTTTATGTTTCTAAAATGATCATTCACTGCAGAGTTGAGAGTATGATAGCAGGAATAAGAAACAATCTTTCATTCCTTCTGTATTTCACTTTGAGCTCTATTTGCCCTTGCTAATATAACATCTTTGAAAACCTATATTCTACTTTATTCAAGTCTGCAAACTCAAAACTGCAAGCCTAACCTTCTTCTTAAGCCCAAATATATATATATGATATATATTATATATAAACCCTAATACACGTCAGTATACATTAAAATCAGTATCTACTCCATTCTAAACTCATTTCTTTAGAAATAATAGATCTCTTTTTTAAATAAAGGGATACAAATTATTTTATCATATTTTGAACATAATTCAAGGACTGTAAACTAAATATATTTAAAAGTAATGAAAAATGCATTTTAAGTGGCCCTCTTAGAATTTAAAGTGCTTTTTTTTTTTTTTTTAAACAGATGTAAGCTTACAGAGTTTTCTGCTGCATACAGATCTCTGACAAAACAGCCTCAGAAGAGCAAAGACAACTCACAGCCTGCAAATAGGAAGAGTTGTTTTCACTGGTAATTCTAGAAAGCTCCAATATACAGTAATAGACAAGTATAAGAGAAGTCGAGAGGGGGCATCTGGGTGGCTCAGTCAGCTGAGTGTCTGACTCTTGGCTTTGGCTCAGGTCATGATCCCAGGATCATGAGATCCAGTCCCAGGTCAGGCTCTGTGCTTGGCACACAGTCTGCTTGAGATTCTCTCTAACTCTCCTTCTATCTTTCTCAACCTCCCTCCCCTCCATGAACACATAATGTGAGCTCCCTCTCTAAAAAAACAAAAACAAAACAACAACAACAAAAAAACAACAAAAAAAGAGTACTTGGGAGTAGATTTCAAGGGAAGAGAGTGAGTACAGAATAAAACTGGCCAAAGCTTGAAGTTTAATGGCATGAGAGAGTAGACTGTGAACAATGGAAAAAAAATGCAGAAAGGGAGTCATCATATTTTGGGGGGATAGCTACAATAAATGATTATTTTAGAAAACTAACCAACAAAATATAAAATATCATTTGAGACACTGGTGCCAAGCTAAACATACCACTATTACTACTAATTAATAATATTACAATTACTGCTAAAATTTAGTAAGCAGCTCCATGCCAGCCACTTTGTAAAGGACCATAAATGGATTCAATCCTTATAACAATCTTATGAGAGAGTTACCATCATCAACCTCATTTTATAAAGGAAGAAACCAGAGATTAAAGTAATTTATCCATTATTATATACCTAATTAATCAAAAAGCCGAAACCAGAAATCAAGTCATGTGGATTCCCGATGCTGAAAGAAATATGCTATATTGCTTCCTGAACTGGTAGAACAATGAACCAGTAAATTGTGGGAATATTAACAGTAAACTGTTTCCTGCATATCTCCCCCCTTTTTTTAAAAGATTTTATTTATTTATTTGACAGAGAGAGAAAGTGAGAGAGGGAACAAAAGCAAGGGAAGTGTGAGAGAGAGAGAAGCACGCTTCCCACCGAGCAGGGAGCCCAATGCGGGGCTCGATCCCAGAACCCTGGGATCATGACCTGAGCTGAAGGCAGATGCTTAACCGCTGAGCCAACCAGGCGCCTCCCTGCATATCCTTTTAGACAGACATTCACAAATAGAAGAACAGAAGTTCTTTTACCCAACAGTGTTAAGTTTCAAATTTGTAAATGGAAGACAAGGGAGAAATGCTTATAGACACTATGGAAATAACTATTTTTTTCACAATATAAAATAGGCAAAGGACAATATCTCTGAAGAAACAGTATAATATTGGCTTATCCAAAACAAAATTTATCTAAAGCAAAAAGGTCTGATTTTTCAAACTCTGTCAGTTCTAAGTAAAACAAACTATTGAATATAATGAACACATGCCCTGTAAGTAGTTAAATGTAGATACGGCACAGTAAATTAGCTGTGAGGATCAACTATGGAGTCAGGCTGCCTGGGATCTAAATCTGGCTCCACTACAAACAAGGAGATTTACTTAATCTCTGCCACGATTTCTTAACGATAATCATATACTGTAATTATATGTACCTCAAAGGAGATTCAATAGAGTACTAAATTAATGTTAGCAATTTTTATTATTAAAATGAAGTACCTAAAACCAAGTGCTAAGGCATTTTCAATAAATGCCCTTATGCAAAAGTTCCATACACTGTAGCACTAAATTTTATTTACAATGAATGTGAATATAATCATTGCATAAATATATGTCTAAAAAGTCACTAGGAATTCTATGTGAAATAAAATGAAACAAAACAAAACAATACAAAATAAAATGAGTGTTATCACTATCCTTTTCCTTTTCTTCCATAAAGGAACTAAAATGAGAGCACATCTAGTCTCACTTTGTAGAAACCAAAAATGAAAATTAACATGTAAATGTACATGGTCTTTTATAAGATTAGAGCTTCAAATAGAAATATCTTACCATAATCTTCCTATCAACAATAAATTTTTGATAATTCTTCTAAAACAATCTCTTCTTTAAAACACTGGTTCTCATATTTGTTTGGATGGCAATGCACAAGTAAGTGAGGGTGTTCTTTATGGAAACCCAAAAATGATGATGATGTCCTTACTGGTATCCTAAGAACTAGGAAAGACTACTAGATTACGGAGTTGCCTATATACACACATGCAACACATATGCCATTTTCTCCAGTATGAAAATAATAACCACAAACTCAGAACTATGAGAAATCTAAGCAAGATCAATGTAGTTTTTTTATTAACATTAATTTGGTACTTGTTAATAATAATAGTAGCTAACTTCTGAATACCTATTATGTGCCAAACAATATGCCAAAGAGATTTATATGTATATCTTATAACTTACCCTGCTCATAATCATATGAGGTATTATTATTTTTATTTTGACAGTGAAACAGCAGGTGTCAAAGAGGTTAGATATAATTTAATTGAAGTTCAAATAACTGGTTAGTGGGAATGAGGATTCGAACCAATCCTGACTCAAACCTTGTACTCTGAATCACAACACTACACTTCTACATTATGCAATAATATTTAAAAAGTTTAAACACCTGACATAATTTTATTTAAATTTAATACTAATAAGAAGGTATTAATATTAATCAATTTTAAGAACAGAACGTAAGTATCAATGAGAGGACCATTTTAAGAACTGTTGGTGGGGATTTAATGTATGCGGGTGATTACAATTAATAATATTGTATTTATATACTTGAAAGTTGCTAAGAAAGATCTTAAATGTTTTCAACACAAAAAGAAATGGTAATTACTTGATGCAATGGGGGTGTTAGCTAATGCTATGGGTAGTCCTTTTACAATACACAAATGTATGGAACCAATACATCGTGTATCTTAAACTTATACAATGTTACGTGTCAATTATATCTCAATAAAACAGGGAGGAGCCCAGGGGGAGGGAACTGCTGAGAAGCCCCTATTAGTTATTTACTCTGAAAGTTACTTCTAAGTTCCAAGTACAAGGTACTTTGTTAAGTACACAGCTAAAGAAATCTAGTTCTATAAGCTATAGTTCAAATAAAGGCCTTCTTACCATGACATAGGCCAATTGTAAAGTCAATCCTTGATCCATTAACCTAACTTAATTCCTCAAAGAGAGGAGACATTTTTAGAGAATAAAATTAAGTTCTAGGGGATAAACTAAATCCACTCTGCTTTGTTTGTAGTCATTTTGGAATTATTTTAATTTGAAGGAGGCACAAAGGTTAGTGTTGTAAAAAAAAAAATCCTTAGTCTTTAGTCTGCTCTTTGCTAACGGAAATATTACTGAAATAAATATTCAGTTGTGTTGAGTGCTCTAACAATATTACCCTATATGTCAATGATTTCTAATTTTGTATTATTATAATTAGCATATTTATAGCCATAAATGGAAAGACAGGAAATTATATAAAAATAATTCTCATCAGTGAGAACTATGAAAAGATTGTTCATAGCTCAAACAGGCCTAGCTCAATCTAACCTAAAATCTTATTATTCTGGAATGAATTTTTACTAAAAGACACATGTCTTGACTGTGTTAGACAGCTATTAAAGACAAGAAGACCTGTTAATCATCATATTTAAAAATAATCTTAAATCAAGCCTTAAAATACATCTACCTTATGATATCCATTGCCTGGTAAAGTATTTCAGACTGATCAACTCCAAGAACCTTCTTTGCCCCAGCTTTAGCTGCAAACATAGAGAGAATTCCAGTTCCACAACCAACATCCAAAACTACCTGGTGTAATAAAAAAACAGATGTTATCGAGAAGGTCTAGTATTTTAAGTTCTATTCATATATTATGACATTACTGGCAAGGAACAGACCACGAAATTTTAAAATTTTACAGATCAACTGGTAGTAATTTCTATTAGAAGAAACTGAAGATATCATTACAATGGGTTGTTTTAAATTCCTTTTTCTGGGAGGGGTACATAAGTTCTATGCCCAACATGGGGCTTGAACTCATGACCCCAAGATCAAGAGTCTTGTGCTCTACTGAGTAAGCCAGCCAGGCACCCCAGTTGTTTTACATTCTCAATAGCATATTTGGCCATATTCTGCTACAATCAGAAGCAACAACGTAAATTAAGAGATGTTTTATATGAAATAAACAGTTTCTATAGACTTAATAGGGAAGTATTCTGTTTTTAATTTCCCTACTGTATGTATGCTCTTATTTAGGCTTAGTAATTCTAAATTTTAGCAGAAATAAACTTTCTCAAGTTTAAAAGGCAGAAATTAAGCAGGACAGCATGATCCTATACAACTAAAAACATGTTTATAAAGGAATTCTAGATGTAGTATATTGTCATATCCCCTCCATTCCCGAAATTAAATATTCAACTCATTTAAACAATAGATCCAATAAAAATAAATTGGCTTCTAGAATTCAGAACTTCAAAATATAAGTTTTAAAAATGATACTCGGGGCACCTGGGTGGCTCAGTTGGTTAAGTGTCTGCCTTCAGCTCAGGTCATGATCCAAGGGTCCTGGGATCAAGCCCCGAATCAGGCTCCCTGCTCATCAGGGAGCCTGCTTCTCCCTGCTCATCAGGGAGCCTGCTTCTCCCTCCCCCACTCCCTCCGCTTGTGCTCTCTCTCACTGTCTCTCTCAAATAAATAAATAAAATCTTTAAAAAATAAAGATAAATAAAAATGATACTCATTACCATTGGTGAAAGTAATAAGAATCAAACTTTATGATGATACTGGGGACAGGTAAAAAGCAATTATTTCTAAATCAAGAATTGCATGTTATTTCCAGTATAGTATAGTGAAACCTGCTCGTCAGTAAAAGAGAAAAACAAATTACTGAGGACACACATTAAGCAAAGTACTCAGAGGTCCCCTATCCTATGAACTTACTGAAAACTGTAGTGCCTTAAGTCTTTCATTACTGATGGTCTAAATCCTATGTATTTACCCCAAAATATGAAATGATTTCAGTATTCTCCCATAAATATTCGTGCACTTAAGAGCTGGCATTGATCACAGTGATGGGATATGGCCACAAACAAGACCAAGGCCCTGTCTTCGTGAAGCTTACCATCTTGTGGAGAAGACCAATGAATAAACAAATATAAAATAATGTCAGGTAGTAGTGTTATAAACAAAAATTAAGCACCAGAGTAGAGGTTAGAGCAGGGAAGAGGGGATACATCTTTTCAGAATTTTAAATAGGTCTGTGAATATGTTTGTAACACAAGTAAGCACAGAACTGAAGGCCAATAAAGGAGCATGCCATGCAGGGATCTGGAGGAGTGTCTTCTGGCCATGGAAGATATTAAAGGTAAGGCACAAAATACCGGGCAAAACAAGACCAACGTGGCTAAGCTGGGTGAGAAAAGGTTGCCTGGAGGTAAGGTCAGGGGTTAAGAAGGGGCCATATCACATAGGACTTTTGGATTTTATTCTGAGTAATGGGAAGCTACTGTAAGAAAAACAGAACTAGAATTAAGAATTTATTAAATTGTTCAAGAACTATTTTATTCTTCAACTAGGTAATACAGTCACACAGCTTAAGCATCAAAAACTATACTACTTATTTATCCTTCAAGAGACTCTCATGCAAATATAATGCAATACATTTTTCTTCCCCTTCTTACACAAATGGAAGCATACCCACTGCCCTCGCCACATGCTGCTTTTTGTACTTAACAATGTAACGTAGAGATCTTTCCGTATCAATTCACAGAACTTCTTTCTCTCATACAGTTGTATAGGATTCCATATAATCTACTCATCTAGTTCTCTACTGATGGACATTTAGGCAGTTTCTGAAATTTTACTATGATAATCAAAGCTATAAATAACCTTATACCCAACCCAATTCACACATGAGTAAATCTATAGAATATATTCCTAGAAGTGAAAACACTGTGTCAGAGAGAATATACATATTTGTAATCGTGGTAGACATAATCAAGTAAATTATCTTCAGTAGGACAATTCAACCAGCAATGTTTAAGTGCTGATGTCCTTACAGGTGAGACTAGCCTATGGAACATACAATCAAACTTTTGGCTTTTTGCCAATCTTGCAAGTACAAAATAATGCTATATTGGTCTAGTTAAAACATGCATTTCCATTATCATGAGGTTTAGCATCATTCCTTATGTTGCAGAGCCATCTGTAGTTCTTTTTTAGTAAACTATCTATTTATATCCTTTCTCTATTTTTCCAGTTGTTAGGTTTTTTTCCTTATCAAATTTCTAATCAAAATTTTCTTATCAAATCTGGTCAAATAACAGTTATTTATAAGTTGAGGAGCTTAGACCTCTATAACTTGGAATGTTTCTCTCAGCATATACTTTTGTCTTTTGATTCACCTTACAGTGACTTTTGTTATGTTGAAATTATGGTTTCCTTCTGGATTTTGATCATAATTAGACTGACCCTCCCCATCTTCTTCCCTATTTCATCCTCATATATTTCCTTCTAGTATATTTATGGTTTCATTAATATAGTTTGTTTTCATCATAGTATATACTAAGAAGTATGGTTTCAACTTTACTTCTGTTCAGATGGCTAACCAACTGTTCCAACATGCTATTAAACATTGTGTTTCCCCTACTAATTTGATATCTGATTCCTGTGATCTGAATATTTGTGTCCCTCCAAAATTTATATGTTGAAATCCTAACCAAAAGTGATGGTATTAGAAATGAGGATCTTTGGGAGGTAATTAGATCATAAGGGCAAAACCCTCATGAATGGAATTATTACCCTTACAAAAGAGGCCCCAGACAGATTCCTCTCTGGAGGAAGAAGGCATTTCTATGAACCACAAAACAGGGCTTCACTGGAATTAGTGCAATGATCTTGGACTTCCCAGCCCCTATAACTGTAACAAATAGATTTCTGTTGTTTACAAGCCACTAAGTTCATGGTATTTTTGTTACAGCAACCCGAATGGACTCAGACAGGGACCTTGAGCATTAAGTAAAATTTCTGTATATATTTCGGATTTTTATTCTGCCCTATTAGTTTATATAATCATGTGCCAGTAACTATTCTAATTACAGAAGCTTTACAGAATAATTTAGCATCTAGTAAGGCTGGTCCACCCTCACTGCAAAATTTTTTTCACAGTGTTTCTGGGAAATTTTGTGTATTTCTTTTTTCGTAAGAACAAAAGAATAAACTTACCTAGGTTTAAAAAAAAAGTCTTAGTATTTTTATGGGGATTGAGCTAAAATTCTAAGTTAATTTAGGGAAAATGGACAATTTGAGTTTTGCTACTCAAGAACACAGCCTTTCAATTTGTTTAAATCATCTATCATGTTCTTCAGATTTTAAAAAAGTTTTTTTCATACAAGCCCTGCACACTATTTAAGTTTGTCTGTATGTGTTTTATCTTCTGTATTGTTTACTGTTAAGAGTGGAGTGCTTCATTCCATTATATCTTGAAAACATAATTTACTAGAACTGACGCCAAAAGAGAGAAAATCTAAACAGCCTGATTTTTATTGAAGAAATAAAGTTGTCAAAAGGTTACTACTCTGTGTCTCCTATCCTGTCCTCCTCCAAGAAGGACAAGGCCCAGATGCTTTCATAGGGTGAATCTGTTTCCTGCACATGTGCCCTGTCTGAGTCAGCACGTTTTAACATAACTACTTTAACATACAAAAAAGTTAAGGATTTTAAGGTGGAAACTTACGTTATTGCAAATGAAATTAAAACATTTTCTTAAAGTTACAAATAAAATGTATTAACCATAACAGCAAGAAAATACCATAATAGCATACATGCTTATAGTACATTTGTTTGAAATATTATGTGACATAAAATAAAAATGGAAAAATATATAACACGATCTAAGGGATAAGTTTCCAGAAACTAAGATATTTGCAAAATTTAAAAATTAAACATAAAAAGTCAGTGTGGAATTTAGAAGTTTGATACCATAGTATTTGGCAATGGTGACTGGGAATATCAACAATCACATAGTGTTTATGGGAAGACAGGCTAGCAGCACTATTTATACCATCGAAGGTATAAATAACCTTTTTTGACCCAGGAAGTCCACTGCTAGGAATTTATCTTATTATTATACTCTCACATATATTAAAAACAAATTTAAATATTTTATATTTTTATATGAATTGTTTCTAGTATTAAAAATTAAAACTTATGGACATTCTTACATTGGACGTATGAGCCATTAAAAGAATATTAATAAGGAATCATCTCTAAGAAAAGTTGCTGAATGAAGAAAGCTAAATACAGAACGATATATATCATATACCCCAATTAAAGTATGTGTTCTTTTGTAACACTATACACACACACATAATTTATGTACATATATAAAGTCTTACTTAAACTTCATTTTGCAAATGAGGAACGTGAGAGAGCTTCAGAGAGGGAAGGGAACGGGACCAGGATCATAAAGCTGGTAATTTGTAAAGCAAGCATGCAAACATAGGCCAATCTGCTTCTAAGGCTGTATTTAAAAACTATTTTTAATTATATATTAATTATTTATTACACCTAGCTCAAAATTAGGTAATAAACTAAAACTTAAAACTTGATAGAATCAAAGGAAGGTAAAGATGATGACAGAATAAACTAACATTATTCTATAAAATGATGAAGGAATTGGATTCCTTTNTAAAAAAAAAAAAAAAAAAAAAAAAAGGTAAAGAAAAAAGGTGAATCAATTTAACTGTAGATAATAATCAAAAGCATAGTGAAGGCACCTAACTGTGAATTTCTTCAATGGACTACAAATAGAAATTAATTATGAGTGAGTGATAACACGATTAAATGCCACCCAAAGTTAAATTAAATCTGAGAAACCATATGGCCTCCACAGGAGGTTTGTGAATTCAAACAATATTAAGAAAGGAATAAAGGAAAGAAGGCAAGAAAGGAGGGATGGAGGAAGAGAAGGAAGGAAGAAACACATTTTTAATTATAAACATGTTTTTGAAAAATAAATCTACTATGCACTACATAATATGATATAAAGCTAGTATTGTATAAAAATTTGTCTACCTAATGGAGATAAAAGCAAACAAAAACAATGGTAATAAAACTTAGGAAAACAAGTTATTTCATACATTTAAAAAATAATTAGATTTAAATAATTTTATGAACATATTCTGTCATGGCACACTAAAATCATATGACCTAAATATGAAAAATGTCAATTAAAATATAACTAATGCATCCCGCCCTAATTATTCATTCTATTTTAAAATAATGGTGTTTCAAGTGCAGTGGCATAGGGTTAAGGGCACTAAAATAAGAGTAAAAACCCTCAGGTTTGTTTTTGTTTTAGTTGCCTGTTTTAAGGCAAGTCAGTTAACCCACTGGTCTCAAATATCTCCATGTACAAAAGGAGATAAATACTTGCCCTGCACACTTATAGGTATATTATACAGTGACAATGACACACATGTTTGAAAGCAATATATAAATAATCAAATGATACTTAAATATATGATAGTATATTTTCTAAATTTTCTAAATCTGTAGCCACAGTATAATAAAGTATCCCAAATCATTTAAAAATATGAAAGCTCTAGATTATTTAATATTGTTTATTACAGAAATTAAACCTTGAAAGTATTTTAAGGAATTAATAATTGGCAGGTATAATATTTTACATTGCAGTATATTTTTAAGAAGCCATAAATGCCAAGCAAACTAATTATACATTGATTAACTTAAATGAAAGCATTTTAGAGAAACTGCTAAGGAAAAATACTCCCAAATTATTAATAAGCTGTTTTCTGACTTTGGCAGATTTAGTGTCTTCAGTAAGAGCAGTAAGTAAAACACAAAATAACTGAAACATTATATATTTTCCATGGGCATGTATTTTGTCTGAGAATGTATAACATATATACATAACATTTCTACAATACCATTACAAATAAAAAACTAGAAGCAGAAAGTGACTGTGTATGTCTATGGATCTACTAAGATGCATTCCATGCATGTAGAAATACTCAGAATTACTTAATTTCTCAATGATTAATCTTCTAATTACAAATATTTATGCCTTTTCAGTATATTCTTAAGTATCATAAAACAAGAGTCTATTCAGAAGCATACTAGAAAAGATACTTCTAACTTTGACTTAAATTCTTAAAGAGTATTTGTATCAAAAAGTATTATGAAAAGATGGCTCAAAAACAGTGCTTTTGCAATTTAAAAAAAATCATACAATTTTTTATGGGGTTAAAATGATTTCATTTTACAGATGAGGCCCAAAGAGATCCACCCACTTGTCTAAAATTATTATATATCTGGTTCCTGAGAAGCCAGGCAGGACTAATGATGCCCAGACCAGTACATGCTTAATTTCTCTACAACATATTAATGAAAAAAAAAAAAAAATCTGGGCACAGTCTAACTATAAATATAAAGCAAAATTTTTAATAGTAACATATTTGCTTCATGGGAAACAAAGTGGTTTTTTAGACATATTAAATAAATTGTTCCAGCACTTGGATATAAACACCAACTATAAAAAAATTCTTAGTCTCTGCTGTAATAACATATAAAAAGCACACAAAAAAGCTAAGTACAAAGAACTGATAAAAACTAAGATTTTAAAAATGAAATCACCTATTTGTCTACACAGGGGATCAGTAAACACAAAGAAACACATACTATCATAAACCTTTCATGTTAGGTAATGCTTGGTGAAGATATCAGATTACCATATAAATTTCAACTGTCTAATTCAGCTAAGTCACATGTGAAACACAGCTCTTGGGAAACAGATATGGAAAATGAAAAGCCAATCTGTACTATATTCCAAACAATACACAAATCAGGAAAAGAAGTTTTTCAAAATATAAAGATTGTTAGTCACTGCTGCAATATCATGTAAAGTTTATGAAATAACCTTGGAAAAGTATCTTTTAAAATGAAAGTGAAAGGGGAGTTATAAAAACCTGATATGCCATCAATATCTATGTTTCTGAAGTGGAAAGGGTGGGGAAAAATTCCCAAACAAAGGTATATATGTGGCAGAAATGATAATATTTTTGACTAAATTAGTGGACTAATTTCCAACAAGAAAGAACAAACAGAAAATCTGAACTTTTAGGTAAACATGCCAACACAGAAAGTGAGGGAAGAAGGACGTGAAGAAGAAAAAATGAAACAATTCATAAGGGAGGAAAGACAAATGACACAAATTTCAAACACACACATACACACACACACACACAAAGAGTGTGAAATTTCATCTTTGAAATAACCTGAAATGGTATTAAGACTAACTATAAAATACAAAGCGTCTCATAAAGGGGTAAATGAGGTCTTAAAAGAAAGCACCTAAGTTCTACCTTACAATATTTGACCCTACTTATTAATAATAACTTCTTAAAATTAATTTTTAACTAATTAACACACATTAATCACTAAAAGTATGCTTTGGTACAGGGCTTATCTGATATATTTGAAATTCGCAGGAATCACAGTAAATCAGTAATATGGTTTAAGCAAAATAATTTGGATAAGCAAAGTTTAACTAAACCATGTCACTGTAATTAATGAATTTCAACTTAAAAAAATCTGTACCCTGAATGACAGCACCAATCAACATTTCTGCTATCAGAATTCTGCACCACAGAGAAGCATCATAGAAGTCTTCCACGAAATAAAGCCAGAGTACACTAAATCAATTGCTAGCACAATGAGACACAAGAGAGGACTTCTACTGCCCAAGATTCGCATGAAATGTACAATTCTGTAGCCTATGCTACTCACCTTGTCTTTGAAGATATGTGGATTTTGGTATATAAAATCTCGGTAACTTTCTGTTCGTACTTTGTCCTAGAGTGGAGAGAGAAAAACATTCTGTTTATAGGATAAACTAAAAATATGAAAATTTCTAGGAAGATATTTGTTATTTTATCACATACTGATAGTTTGCTTGGAAAGCTAAGCTTAGTTTTTTTGTCCTAAAAGAAAACAATAAAAAATAGAAATGCCAACAACACACAAAGAAAATTAATGAAAGTCAGATAAGGTCTAAGTTCTTAGAGACGTACACATTTTTGTCTTGACGTGTTATCATTTCAAGACTTCAACTGATAATTAAAGCTAACAGAAGCAGAACATGATGTTTTAGTCCTTCAAACAGGGCCTGGAATCTAGAGCCTGACAACCTGTAGCAAAGGGAGTCTACTGTTAAATGTTAAAACCCTATGTTAAAATATGGGAGAAAAATAACCAAAAGATATGAATGTAAAAGTTACGGTTACATATAAAAAATGAAGGCACATGAGTATGGTTTTTCTAAGAAAGTCACGATCAGCACCTATCTGATTTATAATCCTGTTTTGTTTCTAGAAATGTCTGTAGTAGGAAATGATGCTTAAATGCCTATAATCCCAAAGGTAAATCATTTGAGCCCTGCAGCTCATACTTGAGACTTCTACACTCTGTGGAGTCTCACATGACCTGTGACTGAGACAGGCACTGAACGCGAACATTTATTTTAGTTCATGAATAAAGCCAATTCCCTTTTAAATTACTTCAGTTGAGATATATACAGACTGCAAGTTCAGCAGTAAGGGCCTCTGCTGCCAAGTAAATAAAATGAGCACAATAAAAATAGATTAGGAATTCTAGTTTTGGGTTTTATACTAGGTAAAAAGAAATGTTACAGCAAATCCTATGTTATCAAAACTTATGCAATCCATACTCTTCAAAAAACAATTTTAGGCCAAAACAAAAAACAAAAACAAAAAAAACCAAACCCTTATAAAGGTCTTAAATTAAAAGCCAAGTTGTTTTACTTAATTACAGGATATAAAAAAATGGGGAATTGCAGAACTAATTCCATGTTTTCTGATGGAATTATTTCTAATTGCTTTATAAACAAAATTTTAAATCAGGTTTATTAAACCTTTCCCCGAAATTATTTTAAGAACTACTAAAAGAATCAAATGCTTAAATAAATTTACACATATAAACTAATCAATTTCAAAAGTCTTTTAAAAAATATATACCATTCCATACATCTGTCATTTTTATACTCATACTACAACCAGTGATTTTTGCTGGGTGAATATCAGTCTAGGAGGCAGTCACTTGGAAAGCTCTCGCCAATCACACTGCCTCACCACTGTTCCAACTTGATCACGAGCAACGCAACGCCTGTCCTAAATCCATGCACCACTGCTCTCTCAACTACAGTCCTTCATCCCGGCTCTTTTTACAGATCCATCTGCTTTCATTCACATGCTCACCCTGGTGCAATAAAATCCAAGTATACCAAACAGAGTGTCTTGGACAGAGCAGAGCTTCAATTTTATAACTCAAGTTTTGAAAGAAAACTCACTAAACGTGAAAATGCAAGCAAATAAAAGACTAACACTCATAACTAGTTCTAAAAATGTATTCTAAGAAAAACACTAACACTTCAATACAAAATAAGGTAATAGAAATTTTAAAAATTATCTTTTTCACCAGCCTATTAAAACACAAAAGAAGATAAAATCAGACCTCCAATACTAAGAAGCAATGTAATTTTTTAAGACTAGTAACGCCATGGAATTATTCCTACAAATATTTAAAAAAATTTAAGAATGAGACTACAGAAAAGTACATACCACAAATTTTACGTATATAAATAACAGTATGTTTTAAATGTACAGGCTCATGAAGGTGGAAGGAATGCATGAGTTAGCTGGGGATACAATGAGAAGAATGCAGTAAAGAAAAATTATCTAATGGTATTATGATCTGTGATAAATGTTCACCAGGATAAACAATATTTTTCTTTGAAAAAAAGAGAGTGATGCATCTCAGATTTACAACATTAGTCAACAATGACTGGTACTTCAGAAAGATAAAGTGGCAAAGGATTCTGAAAGTTCATGTAATCCATCCTTCCATCAACTATATCTCTGAAATTCAAAAATGTTATCTTCATCTGAACTCCAGAAAGTAAGATCACAAAGTACCT
Source organism: Ailuropoda melanoleuca (assembly GCF_002007445.2). Lineage (NCBI taxonomy): Eukaryota > Metazoa > Chordata > Mammalia > Carnivora > Ursidae > Ailuropoda > Ailuropoda melanoleuca. The sequence continues at coordinate 52,782,735 of NC_048233.1, read as the reverse complement.
TTATTTATAATTATAATCACAACACATGCCAAAATAGTGTCACTGAAATATCTGAGACTAAGCAACTAAAAATCCAAATACTCTTCTTATAAAAGCAAGGCCAATTCTAAGCATAAAAATAAATCCTATCCATGGTTTCTCAATTTTAAATTATTTATAAAAATCAAGTGAGATTCTGGTAGTAGCCCAACCTTAAACAGATAATGTGAGCTAAGAATTGTTTTGATAAGAAACAGAATATTGGTTGATATATGGAACATTTCCTACTCACCCGCAGTATGTAAGATAGCAAAATATAAATTGGATAAATAGTTCTTTTTGCATGGAATATATCCTTATTTCCTATGAACACTTAATCAAGTTATTCCCAAGGAGAGGTAACTACATTGTGTAACAGCTAACGGGGAGTGAGGCATGGAAAATTTTATTAATAGGGATTCTTAAATGATTCTCTAAAAGGGAAAAGGTAGCACTGGAAACTTCAAGCTGGAACTTCTTAAAACTGTATGTACATCAAAAGGACTTAAAGATATACCATCAAGTGTGAAGATCTTCTAATTATGGATATACAGCTACAAATGTCCAGGACAGACATTTAGAAATAAGTAGTCAAACTGGATTTCCCTGCTGTTTATACCTAGGATACTTTTATGTACTACCTACTTGGAGTCTCAGTAACCTTCATCTGTCTGAAAACCCACACAATTTCCATACCAAAGGCACTAAAGGTTCATGGCATTTAAATTAATGGGGTGATTTAAAATGACAAACATGGGCTTAAGTGAACTCCTTAAAAAAAAAAAATTCTAGACACAATAAAATTAATTTTAACAAAGAAAACAGAGTAAGTCAATTTCTTTTAAACAAACTCACTCTGAACTTAAAATAATTTATCACTTATAAGATAACCGTTATTTATAATGCTATGCCATTACCCAAGTGACAACAAAAAGCATAACCGTGACGTGTCATTAGTAGAGAAATGACATGACATTGCTTTAAAAGACCACAAGTAATTACAATTACTATTAATCAGCAGACCTCCGCTCTGTGATCTGGCAAACCTGACTCAACAAAATACATCCATGTTATTAAGTATCCCTAGTTCTTTTAAATGCATCTGTGTCAGGGGAACACAGTCTCAGGGCTTTCCAAAATAAAACAATCTTGTGAGAAAGGAATTTAGGAATGTATTTTTTGTTGGCTGGTTTTAAGAAAAGGTAGTGGCATCTAAAATTCAGAGATGAACATCTAACCTTTTCAATAAATTTTTTACATTCCCACACTTGTTCTACTATAGATATCTTTAGTTCTACTGAATTAAAAAATTACATCTTACTATTTTACAATCTATAATAACATAATCAAATGTATAATTAACTAAGTATAACTAGAAATCTACTTATATTTTATATGGACATTATCATTATAAAAATTGAAACCAACCAAATTTAAAACCCTGATTTGACCAATTTAGGAAATTCTACATATTGATGATTTCAAATGTAAAAAAGTTATGCCATGAGAACTGTGAGAATTATTTATAATTAAACTTTGTACCAAAAAATTATTTGCCCAAACCGAAGTCAATATTGCTATTTAAAACACTAAAATTAATGATCCCCTTTGTACATTAAAAAGCAAACATATAATTTATTTGTTCCTAATTAATATTTGCTCTTGAGAAGACGAAAAACAGCAGTTTTTTCCCAATGTTCTATTTTAAGCAAAAATAAAGATTTCATGATAAAAATTAGTAATGATCTTAAATAGAATTTACAGTGACTGTGATGCTCCTGTAGTCTTTTCAACCAAGACGCGCGATTAAGCACCAAAGATTTAAAAAGCCGTTCTAAAACACCCCCCAAAAACCCCAGTTCTCCTACAGCATATATATATTAAGAACTTGTTTTATTCTGTTTTTCCTTTAGTATGGATTTGGTGCATTTTTGCTCTTTTCTAACCTTCAGCATTTCTTCATGTATCCCATAATGCCCGTATGAGCTGAAATAAACACCATCCTCGTCTTCCTGGAGGTCTGCAATGGCAGTAGTAGATGACGAGCAGGTTCTGACATCTGCGTTCATCACAAAATCCTGAGCAAATTGTCTGTAATCAATTTGAAATACACCCTTGAGACAGGTTTATTGGACCATGAAAAAAGGAAAGGCTAGAGGTTGAGGGAGAGGAAAGGGGAGGGAGTGGGGTATGCAGTGTGATGAGCCTTCTAACTCAACATTTTACCTTAGCAACTGAAGGCTCCCCCTGCTGGATCTTAAGGAACAGCATATTCAAACCCAGATGTAAACATTCCTTCTGCAAACCATAGAAACACTGCCAACTGAAGATTATAGCTGTTTGTATCTCTGAACTGAATAAAAGCACATTATCTTTATTCAACTTTATTATTTCTATTGTTCTAAAATCTTATTTTAGCAGCTGAATCAATGTGGTATATTTCAACACTATTAATACTCTTTGAAACCATGTAATTTCATGGAAGGGTTATATGCACAGAAAGTTGACCCAAACTGAGAATTATTTACATACACCACCACCACCCACCGTGGCTCTAAAGCCCAATTCCCTCTCTGATCACAACATATTAAGAATCTATAATGCATGCATGAGGGAGAAATGCAAAGAGGCAGATAGTCAAGTTGTTTGTTACTAGATTAACCAGCATAAAATCTCAAAAACAGGGAAAGGGAACCACAATCAGCTATACTATGTTCCCTGCTAGAGATTCTGGCAAACCATCAAATGGGTACTAAGGGAATGACAACCAACTTATAAATCCAACTGCTAAAGCTATGCTTGGTAGAAATGCATAATCTCAGGCCCTAGTTCAGACCTCTGAATCAGAACGTACAGTTTAACAAATTCCCAGGTGATTCATATGCACATTAAATTCTGTGAAGTACTAAGCCAGGAGAAGGCTAATTTACTCACTGGAGAAAACCATCCTATGTATCTGGTTTTCTAATTAAATACTACATAATTATACTTTGATTCTTTAAAAACAAAAATTTCAACACTGTACTGTACCCAAAACTAAAAAATATTAATTACTCCCCTCTAAAAGCCTAGGAGAAAAAAAGCAAATGGAGAAATCTATTAGATACAGAGTGATTCAAAGGAAGGCAATATCAAGGAACAAAAGCACTCAAGAGGACAACACTCCCAGAACAATAACCATTAGTACAAAAGTAATTTTAAAGAAGTATGTGAGAACAGGTAAAACCACAAAATTTTAGGTTAATCAACTATATCTATAACACATAAAAATGTTGCATATCATTAAGTAACTTAAAATAAATTTAAAATTAAATACCTACATTGTGCTTTCCAGTACATGAAATGTTTTACTATATTCCACCTTATTATTAGTGGTATTACTTTTGGGATCTAAATAACTACTTTTCTGTAAGATTGATAAATTACTTCATTCTTTGCAGATCCTCACGTGCTCTAGCTAATGCAGCTTCAGCAGACAGTGCCCTGGCTTCCATATGCTTCAATTTTTCAACGACAGACGTGTTTTCACTGAGCCCGCTGGGGTATGAGAACGGGACTGGCGCTGGTTCGTAAAGATCTTCTACATCTAAAGAGATAAATGGACATTATTATCAGGCCATCTTCTGACAATGAGGCAAATATAAACATGCTATTAATAAATACATACTAAGTGCCTATTATGCAGCCAACTGAGAAATATTTGTAAAAGTACTTCTAATTAAATAAATCTTTAATATCCAAACTGTTTCCATTTAAATTTAAAGAGCATGCTGTTAGTCTAAGTTTTTCATTAGGTGGCCAAACTAACCATATATTAAAGCATTACTTATCCTGAACCAACTCTGCAAGAAACAAAAAAGTGGAAGGAAAAAGCCCTAATACACATTGATCACCAGGTTTCTTTCAAATACACATCACATCTTGTTTCTTCCTCAAAACAAACCTAAGTTATAAATATTTATTCCTATTTTAAGGCATGGGAAACATAAAATTCAGAGAAATTAAGTGACTAGCCCAAAGTCATTTGGCTATTGAATGAAAAAACTAAGACACAAACTCATGCCTGCCCTCCTAGCTCATATTCTCGCCACTACACAAGGTCCCTTCTCAGACTCTGGGTCTTTATCTATAGAGTAACAGGTATTACATTTAGATACTCACTAAGGACAGTGTGTACATAAAGAATTCTATACATCCAATAACTTTTTCATCCTAGGTAAGGGGTGGTACAATCTATGCACTAATATTGCTGGTATTATTAATATCTTAATTCTTAATATTAAAAATTCTTGAGTTAACTTTAATTTCACTATGTATAAACTCATTAACTCCCACTGCAGAACTAATAACTCTGCAAACAAAAGTCAATATATGGAGTTAGTGACTGTAGTCAAAATTCCAGTGTCTATTAACCAGTCCAATTAATTTTCAGATCAATTTAAAGCAATAAAAACAACGCAGATATATTTTCTCTTCAGTACAGCACCAGCAGAAATATGGCTTTTTTTTTCCTTATTCAGTTTTTAGTTATGACACTTCTAAATAGAGTTGAGAAAAAATAATTAAGCTTAACAAACACATGAGAATATTATAACTTAGAGACTAGAGCCTAAGTCGAACTTCTAAAAGCAGTACAGTATGCCACTAATTTCTAATCAGCCTGACAGAATACCGAATCACTGTTCTAAAAAAACTATAGATTCATTCACTATTTAATTCATCAAAAATTAACAAGAGCAACAAAATATGCTAAGGATGGTACACCGTATTTTCTACTTCTTACTACAACTCTGTGTATCTCGTTTTCAAACTTCTTCAAACTGTTTACAAGCCAACTTGTTAGTTTAAGTTACAGATTAGAATGGAACAAAGGAATTGATTTGTTTTAGCAAGTTTCTCTGTTTTGCTTTTTGTTGCAATAAAAGATGGAGTAAAAACTTTCAGCACTAATAATATGTAGGTAATCATATATATATATCAAATGCTAAATGTTGAAAAGGAGAAAGGATTCAGTGAACATTAAGACCCATAACTATCAAAAGTCTAATTCCAAGTCCTAAACCATATTCAGGAAGATGAATTTCCACATCTACACTCTGTCTCGGGATGTTCAAACCACCTGGATACTTCACTTTGGCAGCTGAGAACTACCACAAAGGATGGTCAATTTATCAAGAAGACATAACAATTATAAATGAGTATAAACCTAAAAAACAAAAACTGATAGAATTAAAAGGCAAAAACGGACAATTCTTCAGTCATAGAAATGTAAATACACCTCTACCAACAACTGATAAATTAGAAAAATTCAAAAACATATAAAAGATCAGAACTAAAATATTCAGCACCTTGAACTAACCGTTTCTAGAATACTGTACCCAGGAACTGTATCTGACACTTTTGTGGAGTACTGATTTTGTAGTTGGTCTGTCAACTTGGATTTGTCTGCTGTTTTTTCACTATTGGAATAAAGTTATACATTTTTGGCAAGAACAGCAGAAAAATGATGTTGTGCCCTGAGTGCATTTTACCAAGGTGTTAGTAGGACATATTAATGGTGATGTTACCCTTGATCAGTCAGTTGTGGTAGTGTCTGTTGGAAAAGTTAACATCTCCTTTGTATTTAAACTCCTCGGGGAGATACTCTGAACTATGCAAATCCTATTTCATCTTATATTTTTGCCCACTAATCTCAGCATCCATTGAAGGATCTTTTCTGCCAGTTATTACTGTGGTGTTCGCCTAATGGTGATTTTCTATTTCTCTCTTCCCCTCTATATTTATTAATGAAAATTTTACTTGAAGTTCAAGCTGGTCTTTCTCCATTTATTTATTTGGATGATTATGTCAGTATGGATCCATGGATATTATTCTATCCTATGGGCAAAAATCCAATACTATCACTTTCTGTGTTCCTCAAATTACTCCAGCTTTGGTCATGAAGAGTACTTCAGGTTAGCTCCCGTATAAGTCCCCACCTCCCCCCACCTTTTCTTTTTAAGTACTTCCTCACTTTGTGGCACAAGCTGCTCCAGACTTATCTTGTATCATCCTGCACCATCCATGGAATCAATCACTTCGCTAAAGAGCCTTGGTTCCTTTTACTGGACGATGGTGTTAAAATCTGGGCAATAGGCACGCTCATTGCTACTGGGGTTTTTCTAGCTCTCTCAACAGAGCTAGGAAATACATACGTATATACTAACCCACACATGAACACATACCTATATTTCTGTATCTATCTGTAGGTATATTAAAAACCGTGAATTTATACTGATACCTCTCATTCCAATCTATCACCATAGGACTCATTTCAACCTTCTGCACTTCCTTATCTGAAAGCTTCTTCTCCAACGTTGAGAAACCTACTTCTTATTACCATAGTATATTTACTTACTTGTCCATGCTATTATAGACAAAAAGTAGTCCCAGAATTGCTAAATTCATACCCTGCGAGAAACACCTTTACTGACTAAATTACAGCATTTAAGTAGTCTTTTTACTTGGAGCCTCAGCACAATATCCAGTCAAGATTTTACTCTAACAGCTCTTTCCTTTCCCACCCCCTTCAGCAGTTACATTATTCCTTTGTAATACTTAAGTTCATTTGTTAGTGTTTGTATTCCATTTTGCACCACCACTACCCACACACACACTGGTTGCTTTGTTGTTGTTGTTGTTTTTTATTACATGAAGGCTATGAGAAATAATACTACAGTCCTAAGAGTCGGGGACCCTCAGAGAAACGTTACGCCCTCGTTATTCCTGTTACCTAAACCCCATTGTGCCTTTCTCTCCATCTCTGTCCCACAAAACCCCATACGTAGCTACGCTCTTTAGTTTCTAGCTCATCCTTCCTGTATTTCTTTTGTACAAAAGAGCAGACACAAGCATTTTCTCAAATCCCTTTCTTTCTTACATGAAGAGAATATCATACCAAAGATACTCCTTTGAGCTTTACCTTTTCTTAACAGTATGTCTTGGATATCACTCTATCAGTTCAGAGATCTCCAGGTTTGTTTGTTTGTTTTTAATAGATGGTGTGGATATACCAGAGTTAACTACTCTCCTATGTATGAGCACTTAGGTTTTGTCAATATTTAGAAATTACAATGCTATATTGAATAATCTTGCGTATAGGTATTTTCAGAATCAACGTTGGAGGTATACCTTCAAAACAGATTCTTATCTGTGACACTGTTGTGTTACAAAGTAAGTGCATATACAGTTTGGTTAGATGTTGCCAAATATGCATTCTACTAGCAATGTATCACAGTGTCTGTACCGCCTCAGCCCTGTCAACAAAACATGCGGTCAGATTTTTAAAATATTTACCAGTCTGATAGGTAAGAAATGGTATCTCACTCCTGGTCTACTTTTGAACTGTTTTTGGTAAACTGTCTAATCATGTATTTTCCCCATTGTTCTATCAAGTGTTTGATCCTCTGTCCCTCAATGTTGAAAGGTTCTTTGTTTACAAAAGAATACTAACCCACTGGGGAGTATATTACTACACTGTACTTTAAAAAAAAAAGAACTATTTTCTCAGATTTCATTAATTTTTCCCTAACATCCCCTTTCTGTCCCAAGATCCTATCCAGGATACTATAATTCATTCAGTTGTCATGTCTCTTATTTAAGTCTCTCTTAGCTATGACGGTTTCTCAGATGTTCCTTGTTTTTGATGACCTTGACAGTTTTTGTAGCTTGTAGAATGACCCTTATTTTGTGTGTCTGATGGTTTTTCATGGTTAGACTGAGGTTATTGGTTTTGGGGAGGAAGACTAGAGGGAAAGTGTCATTCTCATTATATAATGAGTTCATAATATCAACATGATTTATCACTGATGTGATTATCTGGCTATGGTAGTGTTCGCCAGGTTTCTCCCTTGTAAAGTTACTTGTCCCCCCTTATCCTGTACTATCACTGCCTATTTTCTTAGTCATCTCCTTTATTAATTCAGTCATCTTTAAATCCTCAAAGCCTAATACTCAGCAGATGCTCAATAAATATTTACTGAAAGGCAGTGGAGGGGCAATGGCCAGTAATCAAGCTTGGAGCCAGGAGAGTGACAACCTTCTCTTCCATCTCTCTTCACCAAGGCCTAGGAGCACAGACTATTTGAGAGAACACAGGCAGTGCACTCAAGGACATGCCCAGTTCAAGTTCTCCTTCTTTTACTAGGCCCCTTAAGTGTTCCAGATCTCAGTCATGGCTGAGATCCAAACTCCTGTAGGCCTTATTTATTTACTAACAACAATAAATTCTCCTTTATTAAGCAGTTACCCTCTGACAGGTACTGTGCTAATATGCATTATCTTTGCAACAATTTCTTAAGGTAGGTGTCATTATCATCTTTTTACAAATTAAGGTTGAAAGAAATTAATTTTATATACCATTGGACAGTTAGATTCAATACCAATCTGTACTCACAGTGACCTGCACACAACATTCCATATCTGTTGATCTGAATAACCTCTTCTTCTTCTGAACTGAAACCTACTTTTTCTACTTCTCATGAAACCTATCATATTTGACCTCATCATACAAGACAGACATTTAAAAACAAAACACTCTTAAGACTATGGGCTCCCTATGGGAAAGATTCATTTCTTCATGTTTCTAAAGCATTTAATGTACTACTTTCATCCTGTGCTCGTTCAAGAAATGATTTTGAATTTAGGAAGTCATGAAGAGCACTTAGTGGGCACTTTGTCATTTATCAAAGGGATCACTTTGATCACTCTGGGGAGAAATGAGATTAGACAGAATTTGTAAAAACAGGAAAGAATCAACCTGGGACTCACCAAATTTTGCAGCCAGAAAGAATCTCAGATGAAAACTTAAGAACAGAAAGCTCTGTCCAGGGTCACATGGTTCCTGAATCCTACATTAAGGTCCTTACTACTACATCACACTGCCACACAACTTAATGATGGTCCTTCTCAAGGAAATGAGCAGCTTTCCACAGTTCTCACTAATCAGAGAGCTGCTCAACTCCACATTGTCAAACTTCTGTATGTAAAGGTACATGTCTGTTTAGAATGGCCCCAATGACCTGAAGACAGCACACCCTTCACTTCATGTGACACAAGAAACATGAAAGATAGTATAAGTAAGGGGGAAAAAAGCATAAATTATTAAACCTCATAAGTTATAATAAGGTGTCTATAAGAAGCCAACAGAATTTTCACAAGATCCCTATTCAATAAGGAATAAGCTGGGGTGCCCGGGTGGCTCAGTCAGTTAAGAACCTGACCCCTAATTTTGGCTCAGGTCATGATCTCATGGGTCCTGGGATCAGGCCCCGCCAAGAGCTCCACACTTGGGGAAGTCTCTTGAGATTCTCTCCCTCCACCACGTGTGTGCATGGTCTCTCTCTTTCTGAGATAAATAAATCTTAAAAAGAGTAAAATAGGGAACGAGTGAATGCACAGAGCAAATAACTAAGTAAGAAAGCTATAGTCAAGAAATGAGAGTGGCCCTGCCACAAGGAAGGCTATAGAGTTAGTGTATGTAGGTAAGCCCATGGGAATTTAAGTGGACTCTGTTCTGCATCAAAACAAAATCTCAGTAAATCAGATGTCTTAAAAAAAAGTCTGATTATCTGATCTAAATATCTGATCTAAATATATCAGACAAAAGCAGCAATTATTAAATCTACTTTAAAATTACTTTGAAGCAGAAAAAAATTTTTAAAAATTTTGAATCAGTAGATCTAAAAATTTTGGTTAATTTAAAATAAATTAAAAATTTAATTTTAGCTAAATTAACTAAATTAAAATTTTAGTCAATTTTAGTAGACCAAAAATTAGTCTACAACGAAAAATTATTTTCTCGAGTGTCCCTACGTTTCAGAACATTTTGTACACAATATTTAAACAAACTCCTATTTCTAAATTTCTCTCTCGTAATAGTGTAACTATCAGTTCTGAAATAACTTTCCTATTGAAACCAACTACCTAGTAAGGTCCTTAGAGAATTAAGGAGATGATATATTTTCTTAGAAAACTTAACTACCATTTGTCATTACAAATGACCCTATGTTTAAGTAGACCCAGTATGTTCATCTTACCAAATTGAAGTAATAGGTCATCTTCTAATACTGGCTTCAAATACTCTTCTTTCTCCCAAGGCACTGGGTTGTATATGGAATTCATATACTCAACTGTAGGATTCTGGATGTAAAATTAATTGCATGTTTTTTCATTGTATATAATCACAACCTGCCCCTCCCCCAGCAAAAAGTAGGAAAATCAAGCCAAAAAAAAAAAAAAGGAACCATGTCATCCTCACATAAAATCTCTATTTAAGGAGTCTATGTTCACCTGTCATTTCATTAACTTGATTGGATGATTGCTAAGATTAAGCAATATGGTTTCAATGCACTTTCTTTATTGTTTGGATTTGGAGGAAGTGGCAGCATAAACATTCATTGGAATACACAATAAAAAAGGACTACATATTTGGAAAAAAGAACAAAAAGACAACCACAGTACTTGAAATCACACTAGAAATTATTTCTGATTTAGGGATATACTATGTATCAGTATTACCTGACACTGAATTACTTTTTCACATAACATCAATTCACCTCTTGGACACAGTTAAAAATGATACTTTACTAAATTTACTTGGTGCTGTATGTTATGTTAGTTCCTAATGCCCACGATTCCCCCAATATGATGATTATTTAAGAGTTCTTTGTACTCTTCTAATAGAAGATCAATGCACCAATAGTCACTGTGGTATTTCTTTAGTTTCCAAACAAAATTATAAATTAAGCTACCAACTTACCTTAAGTCTAATAAAATTTATTAGTTTAATGTATCCATAAAATTCAAGTCCTAATGGGAAAAAAAAAAGATAATTCACCTATTTTAATGAGTTTTGTATAACTGACCTATTCCATAGAGGCTCCTCTGGTTATATAAAATATTTCTGTTCTCTAAACTACAACTTATAATATTTTGAATTTCTTAAGAACTAAAAATAGTAACTTAAATATTTCTGAATATTTTAACTGAGAAACAGCCACATGGATAACAATTTTTAATGTTTTTCTTGCATTTTTAAAAAGTAGGAAATTAATTTTTAGAATTCAAATCCTCATTTGTAAGAAAAATACAAATCAGGAAAATTCGGTTGTAGATTTTACCAAGTTTTTGGCAACTGATATTGAAGCCAAAAGTCTCTAAACCCCTATATTTAGGGTGCCTACCAAATTACAATTTTGCCTGGACATGGAGTATACAAAGTATACTAGCTTTTACATGAAGTTAAATGATACAAATTAAAAAACAATGAGGGTTGTTCTCTTTCCAGCAATGAAGCCCCATTACAGCAAGGAAAAGCAACAGGATATCTAACCAACTGGGTATTATTTGTCGTGAAAAATGTTGTTATGAGAAACACAACAGCATTTAAAATGTTTTATATACATAACAGCATTTAAAAAACCCTCTATTTGTTAAATGAAAAAAAATTTTAAAAATTTTTTGGAAGTATGATTCCAACTCAGTTTAAAAATGCACATTAAAAAACCCAGTAAGTCATTCATGTCTTACAAAAGCAGCTGCAGTTGCATTTATGATCTATAAATCTATTTCATCACATATTTAATGTCTTTTCTAGTTGACAGCAAATACAGGGACTAAAAAATTCTATTTAGTTAATTCTGTATTTAGTTAATTTTAACGGAATATGTAGTTCTTCTGCATCTGTTTAAAGAAGCAGACTTTAATTATAAGGGAAGTATGTTAAAATGCAAGTTTCAAAAGAATCATCTAAATATTCTGTTCATCACCTTAACTTCCTCACTCCTTTTTCCATACTCTTACCAAATTCAACCTTGTATGCTCTGAAGTTCAGGTTACGCTTTGACCTGGTAAGTTGTCTTTTTTCACAATGACCCACCTCCTTTTCCAAAGTTCACCTCTATCCTTGCTCTCCCTAATTCTAACATGATAAAAATGCAATCACATGCCAAGGTCGTTTTTTTTTTTTCCCTTTTAGTTGTGTAGTCAATATAAGCTTAAATACAGTGAATCTTATCTAGAAGAATGACTTATAATTAGTCCTCCCTCAAAAGCCACTTGCCAAAAAAACTTCATACGATAGGATGTTATATTTTTCACTACATTTAACTTGTGCAGGAAAGTTCTGGAAGAATACAAAGTCTAAGCTTAAATTTCACAGCTAAAATTTTCTTTATTCTAGGGGGTGCCTGGGTGGCTCAGAGTGTGATCCCAGAGTCCTGGGATGTAGCCCCACATCAGGCTCCTCCCCTGGGAGGCTGCTTCTTCCTCTCCCGCTCCCCTTGCTTGTGTTCCCTCTCTCGCAAGCTGTCTCTCTCTCTCTGTTAAATAAATAAATAAAATCTTTAAAAAATGAAAAAAATAAAATTTTCTTTTTTCTAAAAAATACTCACCATGTTTATGGACCATGTTACCAATATGAAATTGATGCTCAGACTTACAGTGTGAAAATGTTTCTTCAGCAGACGTAAATAACCTGAAAATTCAAACAATAACTTTATGAAATAGTCCCCTCAAAAGTTTAAATATTGATTTCATGTTAAATATACACTTCCCCCCCATTCTGATTCCTATTTTATATCCAATTAAGAAAAAACAAACATACCTGTAGATGAGAGGGACCCAGCATTTCTAAAGGGAATTAGTACTTCTGAGTCCCGTTCTACACCCTAAACAAATATTTCAAATGTCAAAGTTAATTTATTGGCCAAATAAGAGCACGGAGTTTATCCAAAGGCTTTTAAGGAAGAGAACTCCCTTTGATAGATTGTTTCTCTCAAGATATGAAAATTCCCTACAGAAGATTCTTTTCTGCTGTGTGTCAATGCTGCTTCCAGAGGCTTTGAACTGCGACAGCTCAGATTGCTTTGAGAAATAAAGCATAAAAATGTCCTTTTTCTAGCTGGCATATTCCCAAAGTGCTATATTTCAAGTGATCTTGCAGTATTCTGAAAGTACTTGTGTTACAGACATGGTGAGGACCAAGCCTCTTTTATCATGCGACCCGCAAAACTGCAGGATACTTAAGATAGGAATACACAGAGGAGGAGCTGAATACCTCCTCTGTATGCCTAGCACATATGCTGCAGTTAATTTTCAACAAATGTTTGTTTTTACTCTGCTGTACTCATACAGCCTATCACAAAGAAGTACATCCCTGATGCTCGATAAATATTATTTTATGACAACTGGAGTACACGTAGACATTCTGTACCTGCACAAACGGCCATGTGAGAACAATGACGAATCAAGAGGATCTAATATACTACCAATCAGCACCATGCCCAGATTTATGGGAAACTGGAAAATGCTTATTCAAGTAACACTGGTCAATGCCAAGCAGGCCTCTTTCACGCCCACTTGTCCAGAAAGTCGACCAAAGTCAGAGCTTACTGAGATAAGAGGCAGAATTTTAAGCAGAAAAAACATGGATTTGGATATAAGACAAACTACAGCTTGGTGACCTTGAACAAGTTACTGATACCATAGTTTCTTTTTCCCTAAGTGAAAAATGCATCAATTCAATAGGTGGGGAGCCCCTACCTAAGAAGGTGATTCTTCAAATGGCTCAAATGGTAATATGACACCTGAGAAGCTCTGTACTCATTCATGAATTATAGAAAGATAAAGCTGGAAGGGTCCTGAGGGATTATCTGGTTTAGTGACTTGCACACTTGTATTAGAATCATCTCAGAAAATGCCTTTATAAAAACAGAAGAGGTCCTGGGTCCCATGCCTGATTTAGAAGGGCTGTGGCGCGGGGTTCAGCATCTTTACAAAGTCTCAGGTGACAAGGGTGCAGAACTAGATTTGGTAACCACAGACTGGTATCACACAGGGGGAAACTGAGGCCTGTGGAAGAGAAGTTAGTATAACCTGGCTTCCAGTCCATGGCTCTTCCCTCTACAGCACTGTGCTGCTTTCTTCTCAATAAACCCTCATTCCACACCACTGGTTCAAGGATTTGCGGGCAGGCTGCTCGGCTTGGACTTCAGACACACGGACCCACGGGGCCCGGGCACCCTAGGGGTGGCGCTTGGCACTGAGGTGGACGAACCTGTCACAGAACAGGCAGGGGGTCTGCTGCTTGTCGTGGGGGAGCTCAGTATCGTCCTCATCCTCCCAGGCAGCCTCGTCACCGCTGTCGGACAGCTCTGGCAAGTCGTCCTCGTCCTCCACAGCGCCCCGGCCGCCTAGCACACGCAAACGATCAGCCCTGCCCCGGACGGGCACCAGCGCGAGCCAGGCGCACGAGGAACAGGGTGGGGGGGTGCGCTGCCCTCCGCCCCGCTCGCCCGCGGCCCTCGCCGGCGCCTCCCCCACCCTCCCAGCCAGGCCCCACCGTCCCGCCCCGCAGCCGGGAAGTGCTGGGGGGTTTCTCTCGCCCTGCGGCCTACGCGCTGGGCGAGCAGTGTGCTAAGGGGCCGTGGATACCCACCCGCAGCGCCCGACGCTAACGAGCACATGGCTGTGTTGCCCCGGAACCCCGCGCGCCTGGGGGCGGGGACCGGGCTGAGCAGCGCGCGCGCAGCCGCCGCCGAGCTGTCCGGGCCCGGAATCCTGGGAACGAGCGCGAGCGCGCGGCGGGAACGGAACTTAGGTAACCTCACTGTCGCCTAAAAACGCGAGAACGCGCGCGCGCGAGCTTAGGAGCGCTTCCGGCCTCGAGGCCGCGGTTGTTGGCCACGTGAGCTCGGTGGGCGGGGCGGGAGTCGGTGCTCCGCTTCCTCCAGCTGCAAGGTTGACGTATCGCGCGCCGAGTGGGCGCTGAAAGCCGGACTGAGAGTCGCAGTCTTTGATGTGACTTGTCTGCTCCTCGCGCTGCGCCAGGTCTTAGCGGGAGGCCCTCGTCTGCGCCCCTGAGCCCAGAGGCGCAGAGACGCCGCAGCGGTTTTGCAGTGGGCACCACGCCCTCTGTGCTTCTCGTATTTGAGGAATGGGCCGTTAGTGGAGGCGTCGGCCGACCGGCTGCGCCCTCTAGTGGCGAAGGAGGCGGAACGCAGATAAGGGCCTGAGGCTCGACTCTGTTTCCTGTGCTCCCTGATTCCCTGCGGTGCGCGGGGGAGGGGGGGTGGTAGGGGGGACTGCAGGAGCCAGTGTGGGCGCCCTAGAGCACGCGTAGGTGCCAAAGTCTGGCGGACTGTTTTATGGATTTTAGTCTTTAAAGTCCAGTGGTTAAGTGAGAGCATGGACTCCGATCCAACCTACTCAGTCCGAATCCTACTTGTGTCACTTTGTCACTCTGATCTTGAGCGAGATCAAGACCTCTTACCTTCTCCACTTCCTCACCTACAAAACGGGGATAATGACTGCACTAGCCACAGAGCCACTGTAAGGATAAAATAACATGTAAAGTGCTTAGACATTAAGTGTTAACTTTATTCTGAACAATGGGAAGCAGCTGACCTCGGTTAAGCGAGGGAGTGACGCCCTTAGGTACATTCAGAAAGTGACATTATGGCTGCTAGGTGGGAAGAGCACAAACGTTCCGGTGCTTCATGCCTTCCTAACATCTACTCAAACCACAGAATGCTTTGATAGGTGGGAGTGGGCTGCAGTAATTTCAGTAGGTAATTGATCAAGCTCCAGGCCCACAGACCAGCGTGTGTTTATCTGATTAACTACCTTGGCCTACCAGGCTGCACCTAATCCTGCCTGACTTCGGTGTCAACCCACCCTTCACCCTGGGTCCCACCCTCCAGCCTTTGATTTAGAGCTAATCATTTTCACACCTCAAGGCTTTTGCTAAGAATGCTCTACAAATACAAACCACCGTTTTTCAAGAAGTTTCCACTGTCATTCCAGCAGCCCCCCGGGTTAGTTCCTTTCTTAGCATGTTCCATTTGCTTTTCTTTCTTTTTTTTGCTTTTACCCCCAACCCTGTGCCATGAGGGTAAGGGCCTTGTCTCTTTGCTTTCATTTCTCTGGCACATATTAGATGGCCTAACTCATAGTAGGAACTCGGTAAATTTGTTGAATGCATATGATGCCTTATATTGCTAAACTCTTCTGAATGTACTCCTCTCTCTTATCTGTAAACTAAAGGACAGAATCTATCAAATATTGGTTTTGATTATTTGTCCTTATGTTGCCAGAACAGCTGCTGGCTCCTTTAGGTTATACTTAACTGTTCACTGATGTTTTCACGCTGCCTGTGTGCCCAGGAGCACATAGGAAGCAATCAGTATGCCGAATTAATTAATTCAAGGCCTTTTGTTACCTGGGCCCGTCTACCTTTTTGCCTCTTCCTTCCAACATAAACTCCTCTCCAGCATGGGCCATCTTCTCCCTGTGTGTATAACATTTGCGAGGAAAATCTGCTAAATTGCTTTGTAACACCCAGTCAGTCAACATCAACAGTAAAGGAAGAAACACACAATCTAGAAGGGTGACTGAGGCGCAGAATCTTGTCCCTTGAAGTTTGTGTCTCACCACGATGCTGGGCTTGGGAGGGAGTCATTTTCCTCTCTACTCCAAAGATGAACACAGACAGACCCTCCCCCTAACATCCCATTTCACTATTGAGGCCAGAATAGAAAGCTGAACATGACCTGACACAAGGTTTTGCGGGTAAGGAAATAAGAGAGAGAGAATAACTCAAAAATTTGCCACTGGGGATAGCTGCTTTTAGAGCCCACAGGCCTCAGGGTGTCCTCAGGGGGTCCACTCACTTCATGCCTCACTCCTTGGAACCCATGTTTGTTACCACCCAAATGTGTGGGCTCTTCAGAGTCCAGCCCCAAAGGATCCCTGCATGGCAGGAGGAATGTTCCATCGCCTTCCTAAAGTTCACATCCTAAGACCCGACCCCTTCCTAAAATATGTCTCTCTTCTGGGTGACTGACAATGGGAATGTCCAATACCTTCTACAGATATACACCCCCAATTAAAGGGGAGGACCTTTTATCCCCTGGTGTCCACTGAAGCTTGGAATGTACCTGGCATACTGTAGACCTTGTAAAAATGGACTGAATCATTCAAATCACTGTTTCCCTCAGCACAGAGGTTAAGACAGGTTTCACCACTATCCTTTGCTCCTGGGTGGAAATTAACACTGTATACTCCTCTTGACTTTGACCCTTCCTTTTGCATCTTTCTTTCCTTTTCCATAGCTTTTAAACTGTGGTACCATGACATATACTCCTACTGGCCATGTGAACATTTGTGGTTAATCACTACTAGGATCCTAAACCCTATAAAAGAAAACAAATATTTCAGTTTTATTCATCTATAGCATACGCTCATCCAGTCACCGTTAACTAGAACTTCCTGGAAATATACAGATACCAGAGGCTTTTGCAGAGTGGTTAGAAATAATACAAGCTATGGGTCAGGCTGACTTGGGTTAGAATCCTGCCTTTGCCATTTCCTAGCTTCAGGTCTTCAGCTTTGGGCCCTTGGGCAAGGCATTTAACCACAGTGAGCCTCAGCCTCCCCATCTTAGACAGGCTGATGATTGTAGCACCTGTAAGGACTGTAAGGGTTGTCGAGGGTTACACGACACATAGCATGTGTAAAGGCTGGCACTTAGCCAGCACTGGATAAATACCAGCACTGTTATATCATCCCACCTGCCAAAACGCTGCGTCTAACCACTGATACTTGGACATTTTCTAACAATCACCCAGGACTTGTCCATTTATCTGCCTTCCTACCTTTAATTCTCCCGTGAATTCTACAAGTTGTTATATAATGACTTTTATTATACATTGGAAAGAAGTAGTAAGGCATGATGCCCACTGACCCAAATTCAGCAGTCGGCAGCGGGTAACTCAAAGACAAAAATGACAATTTTAGAACAGGAATCATCTGCATAATATGCAAGGTTTGTGCTGCTGCTCTGACTGCAGACAAGCCTTTCTTTCAAAGCAGGCCTCCCCACCAGCGGCACCAGAAGCCCGAGGGGAGGCTTTAAAAACACCTAACAGATTCCTGCGCTGATACCCTGAAGATTCAGCGTCAGAGGTTTGAGGTAGAGCCTACGAATCTCTATCTCTGAAAAGCTCGCTGGGTGATGCATGTATACGTCCAACCAGGCTCTGAACCAGGCTGGTGCCGAACACAATCATTTTTTTGTTGGATCTTTGCGGCTGAGACAAGTGAAACCACAGTTAACCACAGTTAAAGCACACTGACTATTTTTAGACCCTGAATGTACCAATTAGGTGGTGGGTGTTGAGCTTTACAATAGAAAGCATTTCTCCAGCGTGGTCATGGCGTGAGAGAGCTGTCGGCTTTCCCCAGGTCATGGATGGCCTTATTATCCAACAGTTCCTTCTTCTTGCCGCTTGGGCTCACTGCGTTGTTCAGCATTGCCCTAACCACAGTCGCCACTGGCACAGAGTGCCCACTCGCCCAAGATTCTGGTAAGGAGCCAAAGAATTTCCTAACCAACCATTCCCCTGGGCGAGATTCTTGCCTATCACACAGTAGAACTCTAAAGGGAAAAAGAAAAGCAGAGGAAGAGATGGTTTACTGTCTTCAGACCATAGAGGGTGTTATGAACTGCACTGTGCCCACCCCACCAAATTCATGTTGAAGCTCTAACCCCCAGTGTGGTTGAATTTGAAAACAGTGCATTTATGGGGGTAATTCAGATTAAATTAGGTCACAAGGGTGGGACCTTGATCTGATAGGACTGGTATCCCTACAGCAGAGGGAGAGAGATCAAATACCTCTCCACATGCACACAGAGGAAAGATTACGTCAGGACACAGAGAGAAGGCCATCTACAAACCAGGAAGAGAGGCCTCAGCAGACACTAACTCTGATGGCACCTTGACTTTGGACTTCGAGCCTCAAGAATTGTGAGAAAATAAATTGCTTATGGCTTCTAGTCTGTGGTGTTATTCTGTTATGGCAGCCTGAACGGATTAATACAATGGGTGAAAGGTTTTATTTGGTGAATGAAGAGGATTTTTTTTTTAAGGCAGCAAAAGCCACCCAGGAAATTCCAGACTACTCTGAACCTGGCACCAACAAATGGTCTACCCTTTCCTTCAAAGCCAGAAGGATGCTTCGGAGAAGCAATCCACCTCTAGTCAACTCCTTTCATATCTTAGGTATCTTGGTTGTCAGCCTCCTCAAATGAAAAACTAACTTCTGGGGAATAACGAACAGTAGTGTACTGTTAGGCAGTATGAATACTTACCCAGGCCTAAACACAGAGTAACGATCAAACTGTAATTCTTCAACCCTAGCTTCCACTTCTCCCTGTTAATAAAAACCAAATTTTAGTATTTAAGCAAGAAGAGCAATTTACTGTAACGCCTACGAGGGAATAACTTGGGGTTTTGAAGATAGTCTGCTTCTGCGGGTCTCAGTAATTGTAAATATCCTTATCTAGAATTTTAGACTCTGGGAAGTTAAGGAAGAGATGGTTTATCCTGACAGGCAGTAGAGAGTTAAAAAAAGATGTCCTGACTGAGAGGATGGCTGCCTAGTCAGTGCGGCCTCTCACGTGACTGCTTTTAAAACAGATCCAGAGACTAAGGAACATGTTAGGAGTTCAACCATCAATGAATAACGTCCCCTTAGGCTAGAATTAATGTTGCAGGCTGACGAACAGCAAACTTTTTTGGTTTTCAGGTAGTTCCAGCAGCTCAGAAGACCCACAGATGCTCTGTATTACTGTCTTCCTAACAAATCCCGTCAAATTTCAAGAGACAGCAAGATTACATCTATATGATGGCTTTAAATTAAATTTGTTAAACCATGAATTTTCCTGCCAGGCGTCTCTAAGAACAGAAATGCCAGAGGAGCTCAGGCCACAGAGATATCCGAAGGCCTTGTGAATTCAGTGGCACGCTCTCCTTTTTCTTGGCATGTTCATACTGTTCATTTGGCACCTTGCCTGATTCATCATATAATCTTGGGTAGCTTTTTAAAAAACTTTTTAAAAATTAATGTTTTTTAGTATATTTACAGAGTCCTGTCACCTTCCTTACAATCTACGCTTAGAATTGTTTCTTCACCCCCGACCAAAAACCCTATACCAATTAGCACTGACTCCCATCCCCTCTCCCCAAGCCCTAACCAACCATTAATCTTTCTATCTCTATAGATTTGCCTATTCTGGGTATTTCATACGCATGGAATCAAAGTAGTTGTGGTCTTTTGGGACCAGCCTCTCTCTTTTAGCATAATGTTTTCAAGGTTTACCCACATTATAGCATGTATCATGCCTTTTTACAGTTGAATAATATTCTATTGCATGTATATACCAGATTTTATTCATCCATTCATTAGCTGATGGGTATTTGGGTTGTTTCCACTCTAGCTATTATGAATAATGTTGCCATGAACATTCATATACAAGTGTTTATGTGGACAAATCTCTTAGCTTTTACAAAGATATGTTTTGTCTCTATTAGCAGGGTGCATAGAAGAGTTAACATAGCAGGCTGAGACTCTATGATCTTAGAAAGGCCTGCCTGCAAGGTTGACCTTTGGCTTGTGTCAGGGAACTTGGATTTCAGGAGTGTCCTGGTCATTACCTAACTGATAGGGTAGTTTAGTGCCTAAACTAGTTGTACAAACCATGTGGCTTATGCTGAACACTTGCTTTCCTTCTGGAAGCTTATAATTTTTTCCACGCTCAGGGTGCCAACGTGATTGACCCCATGAAAACTCTGAACTCCGGGGCTCGGGCAAATTTCTCTCATTTCCTCAACACTCAAAGCTGAAGGCATTAAGCGACCCTACTGAGAGAAGACTCTTGGAAGCTCGTACCCATTTCCTCTGGTCTTCACTCCATGTACTCCATGTACTCCTTCCCTTTACTAACTTTGCTTCATAGCCTTTCATTGTAATAAATCATTGCTATGGCTGTAACTATATGCTGCATCTTGGTGAGACCGTCTATCAAATTGCCAAACTTGGGGCCAGACTTGGGGAATCCCCAAACATGCTGATTAGAGATACCCTGAGGGCAAGAGCCACCATACCCAATACTAAAATATCATCTACTCCGGGAAAGTTTAAGAATCACTGCCTCAAAGTCTCTTCTAATGCTAAGATTCTATGCTGATTTCATGATTACTAGATAATCAACAGGGGGAAAGACATTGGAAATTATCTTTAAAATCACTCCTGTTTACTAAATATATCTGTGCAAAAAAAAAAAATCCCTGCTGCTATAAAAAAATGCACAATGTAATGCATTTAATGCATTTCTGTATTATTAAGCATTTTACATTATTTAGGTGCTTAATGACTGAGCCACCCAGGCGCCCCTACATTATTTAGTATTGCCAATTAGCAGGGTCTCCAAAGTACAGGAAAGATAGAAATGTGCACAAACCTTAACTTGCAGATATAAAAAACTGCTTGACTTATCAGCTCCCCTAGAGGACAGCAAGTTAAAATGTTTGCACCCTCCAGCCTTTGCCAGCTCTGCAGACTTGAGGACATAATCCCGATCCACACGAACAAATCCTTCCTAAGGGGGAAAAGGATGAGAGTTATTTCCAAAACGCTGCGAGTTCATCTTAAAGATTACTACTCAGGTTGGGTGGCAGGCTAGGAGGCCTGCAGGGGAATGGAGATCTAAATAAAATGCATCCAAGCATAGGCCCTGGGAAAAGCTCCAAGTGTGATCCTCAGGACAGACCAGCTGCGGCAGCAAGGCCAGTGAAATAATAAGGGCAGTGACATTGAGACACAGACACCACACAAATCTGCAAGGAACAAAAGGAACAATAAGACCAGGATAAGAAACGGCTTGAAGTCACACATCTATTTGTCTTTTAATAACTTCCGATTCTCAATTTTCTCTGTGTCAGCTCTAACAGGCAGGAGTCTCAGGGCATACCTGAGAGCTCTATCCAGGCACTAGCAGAACAAAGCCTATTTAATTTCCAATTTTTGTGTATGTTTTACAACATACTTCATATATCAGTAAAGAGTGAATCCTCACTTTTTTTTTTTTTTTTTTTTACTGACAGGTATATAATCAAGAATGTTTGGGGACCCCTGGTCTAGACTCAGTCCCGTGAGGGTCGTGAGTGGTAGGGACTTTCTTCTTGATTCATATCTCAGCATCAGTGTATACCCAGCACATAACAGGTACTCTAAAAATACTTGAATGAACGAAGAAAAGTCGAATGAAAGCAGAGAAAAGGCAAATCTAGTTAGAGAGAGAGAGAGAGAGAGAGGGGAGAATTAAGTGGCAATAAATAGGAGGAGGGGGGAGAATGGTGCAAACAATAGACTGTAAACTCATTTCTAGGGCTTAATGGAAGGACACATGCCTGTACCCAGACAAGGGAATGCCACGAAGCAACAGCTTCTGGGGACCACCACAGATGCTGGCATCCTCAAACCCCAGAGCGCTGGAGAGGAGTCTAAAGCCTAGTGAGCTGAACTTCAGAAATACCCGAAACTACATAATGAAGTTTTCTGTAATTTCAAATCTGAATTTCCTACGATTCCAAATCTGAAGACTACATTACCACCCTAATGATTTTTTTTAAGTTAAATATTTGCCCTAGGGCACTTATTGATCCTAAATGTTTTCTGTCTTAAGGAGAGGTGTGTCTCGCACCTCAGGAAACATCACATCCAACCCCTTCATTAGGGAGATGTGAGAACAAGAGCCAGTGATCTGGTGAACTTCTGGCTCAGAAGAGAAAGCTGAGAGTGGAATGCATATTCCTGCCTCTGAGCCGTGCTCCCCATCGTACCCATCTTCCTTCTCATCTCACACTGCCTCCAGCTAATGAATAGGACTCATTCATAACTGGGGCGGCCCCACAAAGATGTCCATGTGCTGATCCCCATACCTGTGAATATGTTAGGTTATACAGCAAAGGGTTATCAGACTGCAGGTGGAATTTAGGTTGCTAATCAGCTGACCTTAAAATACGATTATTCTGTATCATCCACCTGGGCCCAATGTAATCACAAGAGTCCCTAAAGGTGGAAGAGGGAAGCCGAAGAGAAGGGATGGGCTATGTGGTGTGAGGAGTACTCAGTCACCTGTCCCTGGCTCCCGAAGATGGAGGGAGCGGACCATGCACCAAGGAGTGCAGGCGGCCTCTGGAAGCTGGAAAACGCAAACAAATGGATGCCTCCCCAGGGCCTCCGGAACATAGCCCTGTCAACACCTTGATTTTATCTCAGCGAAATCCATGTTGGATTTCTAACTTACAGAACTGTAAGATGATACATTTTTGTTGTTTTAAGCCACTAGATTTGAGGCAATTTGTTACAGCAGCAATAGGAAACTAATACAACAGGCCCAACCTTTTTCAGATTTTATGGAAGTCGATCATAAAAGAAGAGTAAACATACTGTAAGTATAGAGCTTGGTGCCTTTGCATCAGCTGAACACCCTCTGCAGCCCACTCCCAGATCAAGAACTAGAACGTCACCCTCACCCCAAAGCCTCTCCTGTCCTCCTGTCAGTGGTGATAGCACATTTTAACCACACCCACTACCTGCAGGGCAGGGTTAGGTTTCTGTCTTTCTTGACGTAACATAAACGTCACTCGTCACCCACACATCACCACCG
This sequence comes from Ailuropoda melanoleuca, assembly GCF_002007445.2. Classification (NCBI taxonomy): domain Eukaryota; kingdom Metazoa; phylum Chordata; class Mammalia; order Carnivora; family Ursidae; genus Ailuropoda; species Ailuropoda melanoleuca. Next base: position 52,759,166 of record NC_048233.1, on the reverse strand, counting down.
TCTCCTTCGTCACCCACACATCACCACCGTCTCCTTCGTCACCCACACATCACCACCGTCTCCTTCGTCACCCACACATCACCACCGTCTCCTTCGTCACCCACACATCACCACCGTCTCCTTCGTCACCCACACATCACCACCGTCTCCTTCGTCACCCACACATCACCACCGTCTCCTTCGTCACCCACACATCACCACCGTCTCCTTCGTCACCCACACATCACCACCGTCTCCTTCGTCACCCACACATCACCACCGTCTCCTTCGTCACCCACACATCACCACCGTCTCCTTCGTCACCCACACATCACCACCGTCTCCTTCGTCACCCACACATCACCACCGTCTCCTTCGTCACCCACACATCACCACCGTCTCCTTCGTCACCCACACATCACCACCGTCTCCTTCGTCACGTGTTGTACAACTGCATATTCGATCCTCACAACGGGCTCGCCTACACCCTGATTCCAACTCACGACGCCGCTCTTTCACGCCTGTGTGAAGCAAACCGAGTTTACTACTCTGCTCCATTCTCTGAATGGAGATTTTACGTGTGCTCAAGGAATCCCCAAACTCTGATTTCGAGAACAGGTTGGTTATGCACAATGAAATCACAGCATTGACTGGTGAAATAAATTCCTTTTCGTTGTTGCTGCTGTCTTAGCACGACTTCTTGGAAGCGTTATCACAGTTGCCTCTGTTAAAATGCTTTTTTTCTTTCATCGGTTTCTTGAAAAATAAAGGAAAGATTCAGCCAATCACAAGTCCCTGGACCGACGCTGTCTCTCTCGCTTAATCCAGGGCCAGTAAAGGGATAATTTGATTAAACTGAGACCCTAATTTATTTGGCTTTAGTGCTGGATCAACCTCTCCTTAATAGAGTCCTGCCATCTCCAATTGTCTGATGAAAATTAGAGTGACATAAATGCCATGGGACTTTTCCAATCTGATTAGTCAGCTGAAGCACATCAATACCACCCTAGCCATCAGACTCTGGCGTCCTTCCTTTCATGGGCTTGGCTAACAACTGACAACCGCTCCATGAAGGACGAGCACCCACGCTGCTGCGGAGACCCCCACGCTTAGCCCGTCATCCCCACTCAATGGGCCCTGTTGACAAGGTGCCCGTACCTTTCTCCACTGCTGTTCTCTGGACAAAGCTAAATATTGTTTTATTAGCAATCAATGGCTGTTAATCCAAAATGATTTCACAAATCCTCTGAGCCCCCAAGCTGATTATAAATACCCATTTTTCCAAGCCCACAATTTTTGAATTTCACTTCCCCCACCCCGATGCATGGCCTTTTAGCTGGTGAATGAAACTCAAAAGCAAAGGGGTCAACGGCTTCCAAGAACTTAGAAACCGAACTTAAACGTGGATGCTAGTGACAGACTTGGAGACACCAACACAGGCTAATTTTCTCTGCAGTGAGGAAGATTCCGTTTAGAGATAGAAGGAAGTTATCTTTAAAATCTTATTAACATCCTTTCTTGTTCTCTAATGGTGCAAATAAAAAAAAGCAATAGAAGAAACAAGCTAAAACAAGCTGCTTCACATCCCAGAAACAAAGTTTCCATGTGTTTTCCCAGAAAAACCATATTTAGTTTTCCCTAACCATATGGCAGGAGAAAAGACATCTCTTCTGAGAGCATTACGTCCATTCTGTTACAGTGTCTTTATGATTCTATAGTCAGTGTGTCTTACTTTCAGCTAGGCAGAGTTCCTTCTAGAAAAAGGAACTGATTAAGTAAATTCCCACTATAAATTTCCTTTCCCAGCACCCACTCAAAAGAATATACACAATGTAATGAGACTCAGCAGAGATACCCTCACAGGCTCCACAAACACCTAAGGAGACAAATTCTCCAATGACTCTTTAAATCTTATTAAAATCCAAAGCTACTAAGTATTTCTTCTAATCTTCTTTACACAATCCTGATAACTAGGAACACGCTGGCTTAAGAACAACTTCTCCCTACAAGGTATTTCAGCACAGACGGGCATGACGAGAGAGCACGCCGCAATGACTCAACGTCCCGGGGCATCCTTCTCCAAGGAGGGAGGACCTGTCGTTCTGTAAAGGGGTGCACTTAGCCATACTCCTGCTTCAGATTCTTTCTCCTTTATTCCCATTTCAATGCAGCCCAATAAATTAGTCTAGAAGACAGAGATGCCGACAAAAAACAAATAGTATAATCTGAGACCCTATTTGCTTGTGTTTCTGGAGGCCATCTCTATATTTGATATATAGTGGTGGAACCAAGATCTTGGTTAGAGAAAAAGCTCTGGATAGAAAAAGAAAATCAAACAGATAACTGAGATTCCTGAGTCCATCTCTACGTTCTCACAAAATATTTCCATTTGGGGCCTTCTTTTCTCTGGGTGATGGAAGTCAAAGAATTCTGCAGGCTAAAGGGGTCTCAGTGGTCACCTCCTTTCCCAGTACCAACGAGGAGGCACCGGCCCCCGGGAGCAACCCAGCACACTCCAGGACCCACAGCTATTTGGTATCCAAATAGAGCCTTAAGCCACTGAAGGCACTTTGACTTCACAAGCCCCTTCCAGATGTCGAATCAAACAGTACATATTACAACAGGAGGCAGCAAGCTCTTCCTGTAAAGGATGAGACAGCAAACACTCAGACGTGCAAGCTTCTGCTACAGCGACACAGCTCTACCATCGAGGTACAACAGCAGCCGCCAATAATACATAAAGTAACGACAGCAGCTGTGTCCCAACAAAACTTCATTACGGATACTGAAATTTGAATTGCTTATATTTTCACACGTCATGATATATTATTCCCCTCTTGACATTTTTTAGCTATTTAAAAATATAAAAACATTCTTAGCTCAGTGGGCTATCCAAAAACAGGTGGGCTGTATGTGGCCCACGGTCTCTGGTCTGCAAACCCCAGGATTAGAAGAATGTATCATTAGAATCAGACGCCAGGGGATTCTAACGATGTCTAATAAATGTTACAAAGGCTGCTTTAATCACATTACCGGCATTGTCCATTCAACAGAATCCAAGAACCTGGACCGTGAGGAAGCCAATGGAGAGGCGAAACCATATTACTCCTCCTCAAACTGACTAACCACGTCCTTCTCTGAATACGAATAAGGGGAAAGCGCTCTTCTCAGTGACATCTGTGAGTTTCTGCTCTACACCCCAGGCCAATGTAGATGTGGTTTTCAAAGGGTATTGCAACCTTCACTAGCAGACAAGTTACTTCTTCAAGACTGGTGAAGGCCACCTGGGACTCCAGTATCTAGAAAAGCAGCAGGAGAGGAAGACCAACACATCTTACTGCCTTGCAAAAGCAGGTCCAACCAGAGGAGGGTTGGCTGCCTCTGAATCCCCCAAGATGCTAAAAATAGTTGCCAGGCTTCCAGCCTTAGAGATTCTGACCCAGTAGATCCGGACTGGGGCCAAGTAAGGAAGCTTCTGCACTGACTGGACAACTGGGGCCTGTGAGTGTGAAAGAGGACATCAGCATCTAACATGACTACACGAAATGGTTTTCCAAACAGCTGAAAAAGTGAACAGACCTATCCCTACACCAGTTTCAGGGGAAATCTGAGTAGACTGAATTTTATGGGTTGTAATGTTTTCCCCCAAACTCATATGTTGAAGTCGTGACCTCTAGTACCTCAGAATGTGACCTTATTTGGAAACGGGGTCATCGCTGATGTTATTAAGTTAAGGTGAAGTCAAACTGAGTAGGGTGGGTCTTAATCTACTTGGACTAGTGCCGTGGTAAAAAGGAACAATTTGGACATAGCCACATGCACTCAGGAAAAACGCCAAATGAAGAGACACAGAGAGAAGGCGGTCATCTATGAGTCAAGGAGAGAAGCCTGGAAGTTCCTTCCCTTACAGCCCTCAGGGGAACCAAATCTGCCAGCACCTTGATCTCAGACTTCTAGTCCCCAGAGCTGTGAGACACTAAATTTCTGTTGTTTAAGCCACCCTGGGTATGGTGCTTTGTTATAAGAGCCTCAGAAAATTCACACACAGAAGATCACAGGGAAATAAGATGGCTACTCAGAGGGCATCAATAATGAGACAGAAACCCTGAATTTCTTGAAGTTTCTCTACCGGAAAGTCCTATCGCTTAGGAAAAATGTGGAACGTTCCAGTTACAGAACAGCTACAGAATGACACCAGGCTTGTACCAGCTTCTCTGATGAGCTCTATTTCTTTAGACAGGGCTGTTGACCCAGAACACCAGGTAGGGTGAGCTTGGAAATCCACGATCCCCCATCATACAATTGCTATTACCTAGCCACCTGTGAGCTGTCACCTCTTTTAAACTGCCTAAATTTACCACAACCATCATCCAATCTAAATTAGTATCAAATTTTTTTTAAAAAAGACTTTCCAGTGGAAATGTCAGCTTACTTTCTATCATTATCCTCTTGAACCATTTAAACCCCAACTCATTTCTGAGATTATATTTGGCTTACTAGTTTTTTTCTCTTGCTTACCCATTAATACTTTTATCTTTTCAAACTGATTTTGGAGAATAAAAGGTATTGAGTAGCCTGAGGGGTGGGGAACCAACTCCACTTAAAAAAATATTCTGGATAGGGAAGACATCCAATTCCTCTGATTAAAATTGCTTTACACCATTTGGATGCAACAAAGCAATTTAGACTTTTCCTTGGAGCACCCTGTAATGGGATTTGCCTCATGTCATGAAAATCAACTGCTCTATGCCTAATGCAGTGGTTTTTATTTTGCTGAGTCACCGCCAAAATCAGGTTGGCACTTGAGACAGCTGAACCTGCAGTGTACTAGAACAAAAGTTTTCCAATGCTTTTTAGAAGGCACACTGCTTGTGACTGTCCCTGGGACAGAAATGACCGCACTAGCTGCTGAGCAGGAATATGACCCTTTCTAGGAGACACAATGTGCCAATTCCAGGGAGAGTCAAACTTCTCTATAATCCATACTTCCTAGCACAGAGCTCAAAACCCAGCTGGGTTCCAAAGTGGACATAACAGAACTGCAGAAGATTTGGAAATACATCCCTACTAAAAGCATAAATAGAATTATTCTCTGGATCACCAACAGGGCCAGAGAAATACATCTGAGCTGAACTCCTTAGTTGGTATAAACCAGTAGTTCTTAACCATGTGCCCTCCTAATGATTCTGATACACGGGCCTGTTTATAAATCTATGACAAGGCCCCATGGCAGCATCGTGGTACTGCATATTTAATAGACACATTTAGGAACGCCTAGGTAGTTCAGCTGGTTAAGTGTCCAACCTTGATTTCGGCTCAGGTCATGATCTCAAGGTTGTGAGATCGAGGCCCACTTTGGCTCCTCACTGGGCGTGGAGCCTGGTTGGGATTCTCTCCCTCTCCCTCCACCCCTCCCATCTCCCTCCGCTCACTTTTACTCTTGCACTCTCCCTCTAAAAAAAATACTAAATAAATAAACGCATTTAGCTCCAACAATCCTCTGCCAGAGGAATAAACTATAGTCAAGGTATGAATTAAGATAGTATTACCACTTGCTGAGGATATATATAGTAAGCAGTGACTTTTGACTAGATAGGACTTCTGGACGGAGGCTGATGCGATCTGGAATACCATTAAAAAGAAGATAAAATGTGGATCAGAACAGTCTGCGTCAGGGCTGAATCACCACTGGGGTTGAATCACCACTGAAGGCTGAGTCATCACTAGAGGCTAGCTGAATCGTGCCTGTTCTGATGGTCTATATCATAAGTTTAAAACTTGGCATGAAAATAGGTTGCAAATCATTCATGTGAGAATGCTTTGAGTTTAAAACATTTATAAGAAAAAAAAAAGCTTATTGCTAACAGCATGAGCCAGTTACTTTTACTCAGACATAATGGTTTGCCTTAGTCAGAGGACGGAGTGACAGCAATATTTGCAAGAGGCAAGACCTTGTAAATATTTATGATGTGACCAGCACAAAGACCTGAACTCCAGGACTGTTTTGAAGGAAAGATGAATTTATCCATACTATTCAAAGTATAGCAAAGGATATGGCAGCACACGAAATTATAAATGATAACAGCTTATTACATGTAAGCACTATGGGATGTAAAGAAAAAGAGTCAGCAAGAAAGGAATCGTTGACATTACCAGCCAGTGAAAGGGAAAGGGATCTATGTCTTCCTTACCGCCCCGGCCTTCTTTCTGGTGGTACCCAGGCAACAAAATCCAACATCATGACCTTGAAAGGCAGAAGCGTAGTCATCCAACTTTTCAAAGTCCACCACTTCTTGATTCTAAACAACAAGGACACAGTTGTATATAGCTTGATGTTATTAAAAGAGAGAGACAGGAAAGGACCCCTCTAAATTTAAAGGGTACAGAACATTACTGAAGAGGCTACTCACTTATCAAGTTTTGCAAGCTCTTTGCCCTGGCATGTCTTCTGCCATTCTCCTTCTATCTTTTCCACGTTAGTCTATTTAGTAGGCAGATTCTTAGGGCATGGGAATCGCGATTCCACACGGTGCTTATTTTATTTAGTAAGAAACCTCTGATAGAGTTAGAGGGGCACTGGCAGAGGGGCAGAAAACTGGGGGGTTAGATCTTAGGCACGGATACACTTAATAATTTACACAATATTAATAAGGTACTGGGTAGTTTTTAAGACCTATGACCAAGTGACTGTTACTATTTACCAAATGGATACTTTGCTGGGAGACAAACCAAGTTTAATAAGATAAATAGAAATTAAATTAAGCAGAATGCATAATCATATTACAAAATTTTTTTGCAAGCTCCTTTTTTTCCCACTAAAAAGCAATTAATCTGAATTCAAAATCAACAATGCTCTTATATGTCCACAGTACACATAACTGGACTATAAGTGATTCAGATCTCTAAAGTCAAGTTCAAATATAATTTTCTCTCTGGAAAAATAAAAGGCCTGTCTATATTACCAGGAAGGAGACCAATGAAGTACAATGTCAGGGCAAGGAATGGTGTTTGGAATCTCAAAGACCTAGGTTCAACTCTTGAGCCTGCTACTTACTAAGCGTGTAATTTTGGCCAAGTTATTTGGTCAAGTCATATGCCTCAGTTTTTCCAGCAATAAAAATGGAAATGATAATCTCTCCCTCAGTCCAATTCATGAACCACCTGTGTTAGAATCAGCCTGCGAGTGCTTGATAAAAAAAGCATCTTCCTAGGTGTCGCACCAATACTTCTGAAGCAGAAAGTACACTTTTAATAATTCTCATGCTCACTCAACTTTAAGAACCTCCATGTAGGGATGCCTGCGTGGCTCAGTCAGTTAAGGGTTTGTCTCTTGGTTATGGCTGAGGTCATGATCTCAGGATTGTGAGATCAAGCCCAGTCCAGCAGGGAGTCTGCTTCTCCCTCTCCTTCTGCCCCTCCTCCTGCTCACGCACTCTCTCTCTCTCTCTCTCAAATAAATAAACAAATCTTAAAAAAAAAAACAAAAAACCTCCATGTAACCTCATAAGTTTGTTGTGAAACTTAAAAAAGACAGATTGAGAAATGCCCATCATCCGGGATTTCAAATAAAATGTAGTTTTCCTTCCTTACCATCAGCTCTTTCAAAAGGATTTTTCTGGCACTGTGAGCATGCCGAAGAAAAATATGTTCCCATTAAGTGCATAACCAAAAGACATGCCAACAATACTCGATTATCAAAGCACAGGACTCAATTTCAGTTTCTAATTACTGGAGGTATTTGACACACTCCATGAAGCCAGACAGTGAAGACCACATATTAACTAAGTCTGAGCAAAGATGTCCATTTTATTTATTTTTTACTTTTTTAAAGATTTTATTTATTTATTTGACAGAGATAGAGACAGCCAGCGAGAGAGGGAACACAAGCAGGGGGAGTGGGAGAGGAAGAAGCAGGCTCATAGCGGAGGAGCCTGATGTGGGGCTCGATCCCATAACGCCGGGATCACGCCCTGAGCCGAAGGCAGACGCTTAACTGCTGTGCCACCCACGTGCCCCAAGATGTCCATTTTAAACAGAAAAGTCCTGATGGACATTATATGTAAAATGACCTGACCATGGACCTACAGAGGTTAAGAACATTTATTTGTGAGACCACCTGTGATTTGGAATGTTCCACCGGTGAAGCCTGTGGGACCAACTTCTATAGCTGTGGGGTCTCAGGATTACATTATAGTTTCATTTACTGCTTTTTACAACTCCCTTTACATGGGGAAAGGAATCTCCTCAAAGCTCAGACTTCAACTACTTAGGGAAGTCTGGCACATCATTTGGTTAACCATGAAAGTATAAGTGACGATGAAAAGGATATTCCACTTCCAAGGCTGCAGCCCTGGGAAGTTAGGCAGGGCAATTCTTGTAAGGGAATAACCTCACCTTTATTGCCATAGACCTTGCCTGCAATTCACTGACATTAATACTGAGTGCACAGGTAAATAAAACAAGCAAAGTGGTTGAGAAAATGGCCTGGAGTTACAGGCCTGTCTCTAGAACCCAGCTTCAATGGCCCTGAAAACGTGCTCTTCCCCATCTTTGGAGCCCTCATTACAAGCCAGGCCGGCCTTATGGGGTCTACATTGAGAGAAGGACTTTGCCCAAGGTCACACGGTGAGTGGGGAGGCCAACCTGGGCCTGTAACCAGGATTCCAGCTTCCAGGGGGCTCTCACAGACCATTCTCGGCCACACTGTGATCACCTCTCCTCCACTCCCCGGCCAGGCAATGTTCAGCCTTTAGGCATGGAAAATACGTTCACCCCGAAGAATCACTGCAAGTCCAGTTTTGAGTCCCAGCTCAAATACCCACCACATTTTTATAAGCGTCCTCATCGAAGGTGAGCTTTCTCCGGCCAATGAGCGTGACTTTGGAAAACAGGCTCTGTTCCAACATTTCTTTTAAGAGCACTCTGCCGGTTTCCCCGCTGGCGCCCAGAATAAAGACGGATTTATTCTGCATCCTGAAGTCTTCCCGAAGCTTTGGCAGCGCCTCAGTCTCGGCCATGCTACAGAAATAACACCGACAGTTGCTGGTGTTGGGATGTTTAAGGGATGGCCCTTGCTTACTCTAGGGAACAATGGTGGTTTATTTGCTCTGGAAAAGGGTATTGTTATTCTCCGCAGTCTGGGCCCAGGGGAAAGTGCTGAATCACCTGCAGGGCGTGGCACCCTGGCCATCCCTGCACCTGAGCCAATCTACAGCTCCGAAGGGGCCCTAACAGCAGAATGTGCCCAGGTGCCATGGCACCCAGAGGCCTCGTTCCCAGACGGTACTCCCCGTTCCAACCCCTCCTTCCTCCGACCACTGGGGTGCGAGGGCCCAGCTCGGTCCCCTGCGCAGAGGGGTTACCTGGAGCCAGCCTCCAGCCCCGCGTCCTCACGCCGCAGCAGGAGCAGGGCGGCGGCCAGTGCCACCGCCGCCGCCACCACCGCCGCCACCGCGCTCACCGCCGCGGGCCCGGCTGTCCGGGCATCACCCCTTCCCCGCGGTTCCACGTGCCCTCGCCCCATTCGGCGGGTGCCCCTCCCAGGTGTGCCCGGGGGTCGCAGACTGCTGAGCCCCCGCCTACCCGATTACGTCTTCCGGTGACTTCGCTGCGCCGCTGCCTCGCTCCGCCCAGCGGGGGCGAGGCCTGAGGGACAGCGAGGGACGGGCGGGTGCCTGGGCTCCCGGCCAGGCCGGCCGCGAACACGTGCGCAGCGCCAGGCGGTATCGCAAGCTTGGAGACCGCTCCCTAAACGTCATCAATCGCGAGCACCCTCTTTCCGCACTTCGTGTCACCACCTAGGCTAAGCTCGCCCTTATCCGTGGCCTCAGCCAATAGACTGGATCTTCGCTGGTCTCTTTCTAAAACGTGTTATTTCAGTTGTGTATTGGACATCTCTGTCTCAAGTTCACCACGTCAAAACCTTAAACTTTTCCCACCCAACCACCCCAATCAGAAATGAAACAAACCAGCTCCTTGCCTCTCTTGGGCCTCAGTGTGCCTATGCATTCTCACACTCTTCACCCCTCCCTTCTCTCTCAAGTCAGAAATTTAGGCTGTCCCCTTTGATTCCTTTTTCCTGGATTTTCCTCAGCCCAGTTTAATCACCAAGTCCTGTCCCATCTGCCTTTCAGATACTTCTCTTGTATAAGTCTTGCTCTCACCAGAGCTCACCAGCGTAACTGGTTTCCTTGCTCACAACCCCAGTGGTGAGCCAGGGTGATCTCTCACACGTGATTCTGTGGTCCACTCTCCCAAGCCACATCAGTGGTGTTTGGCACATAACAATCTACACTGGACATGCCCTGGACCTTGGAAGTCCTGGACGGGGAATTAGAATCACAAGTAGGAATCTGAACAACAGAGATAGATTGTTGGGGCTGCCCAGCATTCAAATTCTATCCCTATTTTGGGGGATTCCAAAATAAGTGGGAGGCAGGACCCCCACCTCCCACCATAGAAGCCAAGTAAAAGCTTTGTTCCCTCACCCAACTCCTTGGGAATTGTTTTATGTAGGTGAGACCTGGGCTCAGCTCAACAGACACCTCCATCCAGGTTGTTCGCTTTGGGGTGAGTAATAAATGTATGCAGTGGAAGCCTGAGATAGGGTTTGGTTGGGTGGGGCAAAGGCATAGGATAGGACAAGGGCATCCTCTGATCCGTCAGCCAACTGATGATGTGATCGTTTGTGTTTTGCCCCCTCAATTCTTGCCTGTTTTCAGAGCCTGTTCTTTATAGTTTGTTATTCTTCCAAAAATTTTGTTTCCTGTTTAAATTACCCAGAGCTACCTTGTCTTACTTGCAATAAAAAACTTGAATGATACAGAGCAGAGTGATTCGTTCCACACTGGCCTGTCACGGTGCTTAGACCCTTCCCCTTGAGTCCCTACAGCTTTTCTACTAAAATGTAACTTAAAATCTTGTCAGCTAGCGCTCTCTCAAGAATTCATTGATTAAATCTGTTGCAGAGATTAACTTTCCTCTAGTGTCCATTCTTCCCTTTTTTTAGTTGTGGCATAATTGCTATATGATAAAACGCACCCGTCCTAACAGTTCAGTTCCATGATTTTAGACAATCGTGTATACACCTAGGTAACCCACCGAAACAAGATATAGAACATTTCTGTCATCCTGGAATCATACCTTCATTCCTCTTTCTAGGCAATCCCTCCCCATCCCAGAAGCAACCATTTTCTAATCTCTATTAATACAGATTAGTTTTGTCTGTTACAGAACTTCATTAAATAAAATCATACAACATATACTCTTTGGTGCCTCAAGTTTTTTCTGCTCAACATAATACTTTTAAGACTCATCCCTATTATTTGTAGGGCTGCATTGTGACCTCATGGATCCCTTTCTTAAAAAATAAAGTTAAAAATTTATATAACTACATTAGTATAAAAACAAATATGTCTGTATTAATTAACATATTAATAAAATGTTTTAGTCAGCCTAAAAGTTTATTTTTTTCTCCTGATTTTGGAGAAATTAGAACATTCTCATGGGCCTGGGCACTGTGCCTGCTGTGCCAAATGGGTAAGCCAGCCCTGGTTGTTTCATGTGTCAGTACTTTGTTCCTTTGTATTGCTGAGTGACATTCTGTTGTTTGAATATCCCATAACATCTTGCACCATTCTCCTGTTGATGGACACTGGGTTTGTTTCCTGGTTTGGGCTATTATGAATAAGGCTCCTATGGACACTCTTGTACCAGTCTTTCTGAGAACATATGTTTTCATTACTCTTAGGTAAATACCTAGGAGAGGAATGACCAAAGAGTTCGCTCAGGTGAACGTACCATTTTATTCTCCTACCCACTTGGTATCATCGATCTTTTTAATTTTAGTCTTTTAGTGAATGTTATATAATCAAATGGCTCCTCATCTTTCTTTTAGCAATAGAGTCCTGTCTGACCACATGGCTGTCCATTTAGATTCTGTATTTCCCAGGATCACTTGCAAGTCAAAGTGACCATGTGACAATGTTTTAGCCAATGAGCTGCAAGCAGAGGTAATATGTGCCTGTTTGAATCATATTTTGTTTATTTTTGCATTTTTTAAAGATTTATTTATTTATTTTAAAGAGAGAGAGAGAGAGCATGAGCAGGGGGAAGGCCAGGAGAGGGAGAGAAAGAATCCTCAAGCAGACTCCCCGCTGAACACAGAACAAGTCTGGGGCTTGATCCCATGACCCCGAGATCATGACCTGAGCCAAAATCAAGAGTCGGATGCTTAACTGACTGAGCCACCCAGGCTTCCCTTGAATCACATTTTAATAAGGAAGTTACCTGCTTTCCCTTCATTTTCCCTTTCCTCCTATCATTAGGCCAGAACATGAATGTGGTACATTCTGAGCCAGTGAGCCAGGTGAGCCAGCTCTGACTATGGGAAGAACAATACCCTAGAAGATAGAGCAAGAAGTTAGAACCTGAGTCCCTGGATGACTTCCTTAGAACAGAGACGCTCACCCACGCTGGACTGACTGCCCTCCTGTGGGCAGTGGGAGAGAAGTAAACTTCTGTCATGTTGGAGTCACCTTAATTTTGTTTCCACAGCTTAGCCAGCAGTTGCCTAATATAAAATCCGTTTAGTCGATCTTGCCGATGGGTACTTACTGATTTTTTTAATGTGAGCTAAATACTGTGCTAGGCACTATAGATTTTTCCAAGATGAATCAGATACCAGATACATTTACTCTCACCTGAGAAGGCAAGTCATGAATACTTGAGGAGCTAAATAAAAGTACATGTTAATATTATTAAGCATCCCCCAAAACCTTCAGAGGGTTTTGCACATGTTAAATGCCAAGTGAGTATAAAGACAAGAGATGGAAACTCTGAGAAAGACAAGCCCATGACTTTTCTTTTCTGACAGTTGGCAAGCATCAAGGTCTTGAGGTAATGTGACATGTCCTAGGCCACAAAAGTCCATGGCAAAAGGGAAGAGAAAAGCATAAGGGAAGGAAAGATCCTGCCAAGTTCAGGTTTGACATTACCTTTACGTAAATGAAGTTTGTTCATTTATCTTGGCCTCCATTTTGTTATCTGTAAAATGAGAAGTTTTTATTATGTTCATTTTGCTCCAAGAAGCAGAGACTCACCCATGCTAGCTTGAACAAAGATGGTGAATATTGTCAGGATACACATATTGTGTAAGGGAGACAGAATCTCAGAGAAACCTGAAAATAGGATCTGCTGTAGGATCGGGCCTCATGGAGACAGAACTGGAAGGTAGTTCTGTGTTTTGGTCCAATGGAGATTCTTTAAGATTGGAGATCCGTGCATCTTCACTTTTCAGCTATATTTTTAGATACACTTTAATTAAGACTCTTTCCATTTGAAGGAATTGAAACATCAACTCAAACTGCTTGGAGCAAAAAAAAAAAAAATGAAGTTCTTCTCATTTTTAGCTGATTTTCCTGTATTTGTCGTATTATTCAGGTTCCCTAGCATTTTGGAGTGTATTCTGTCAGTGATCTATGTTGAGGGAATGTGGTAGGTGGGAGTGTGGCTGGTTTTGAGGGGCCAAAATCAATATGGCTGAAATGGAGGGATGAAAGCATGGGGCAGGGGCAGGGGAGAGGACACTGGAGAGGCAGATGGGGTCTAGACTGCACAGGATCTCCTAAGATAAATTATTATTGTAATATTTTTTTAAATTTACTTAACTTGATTTCTTTCCATGTACTTTCGACGGTTGTCTTCAATTTAAGGCAGTGGCATATTACTTTAATTACTATTAGTACATTTATTAATACTCATTACTATCAATACATTTCATATAGTATGTAAGAATGAGGAAATTTTAAAAGTTTATTAAACATTTTTTAAAATATTAAGAACAAGGGAGTATATAGTACATGTGGGATATGACAAATTCATGATGATAGTATTTAAATGAGTAACCTTTGGTAAACACTGGTGTACTGCGCAGTTTTCATTTGTCCCTTCAGATCTACTTTTCACCCCTGCATCCTTTTCTGTAACCCCAGACCTGACCTCTAAGTCATGCATCATCTGGTCTCCCTTGGCCTCTGGCTTCTGGTGGAATTTCACCAGTGGGAAGCACAGGCAGGAGATGGAAAGGGGAAGAAGTGTGAAATTAGAGTCTTTATCCTCCCAAATCTCTTCTTAAGCGTTGCTGCGTGTTGACCCTCTGCTAGAGGGCACAATTCCTGCCCGCCCACCCTCCCTTGCAGTTACAGTACTGTCTCAGGTTTTGGCAACCCCCTCCTGACATCACCCATTCAGACCCAAGTGTGGCAAAACCTCCCTGCTGGGGCTAGCACTGGGACACAGTACCATCCCTCGTTTGGTTTTTCTTGACCTTGTCCACACCCTTTTGAATCTTCTCTGATTAAATGCTCCTCAGTCATTCCATCTGAACACACTATCATTTACTGCCAAAACTCTGCCCAACGTACCAGTTATGGTGGAAATCCTGACCTTTGAAGTCAGGTAGAAGTAGAGCTGAATCCTGGCCAGCCTCCTCATAGCTGTGTGGCCTCGGTCAAGTCCAAGTGGGCAAGCACAGTATCCATCAACCCAATAACAGTCTACCCTATGAGGTCAGCCACCATATCTATCTTATCACCATAACCCCAGCTCTTAGGGCAGTGTTTAGCACTTAGCAGGCGCTCAAGAAAATTTTTGGTGTACATGGATTTTGCTATACTTTATATAGGAGACCTAGGAGAGAAAGAGGTCGACTTGTCAAATATCCTTGCTTTACAGATGATGACCAAGGATGAGGCATGACGTGTGCAAGCAGTAAGCCTCAGGTGTGCTCTTTAATAGTGACAACATGGGAAGGGTAAAAAGAGGAGAAAATATGACAAGGAACTCATGAACAAAGGTGCCCTGCCCACACCACCCCATGTCTTTGCAGAGCTCATCTCCTTCCCCACATCACACCACCTCAAAAGACCTCCCTTCTGAGGGAGAATTCTGTTGGGATAGCATGTCTGCTTTCCAGTAAAGAAGAAGCAACAAAGGGGAAAGCACATTAAAGAGCTGAGGGTCCCCTACAGAAGACCATGAAAGGGGCGCTGCGCCTGGAGCAGAGGGTTTATTCGAGACATTGGGCTGGGTGAGTGGGGAAGCCACAGATGTCTCAAGTCCTAAAAGTCAAGAAGAAGCAAAGAGACGGTGCACTAGTGTTCTAGGGCTGCCCTAACAAATGACCACAAAGTGGGCAGCTTGCAACAACAGAAATTTATTCTCCCCCAAATCTGGAGGCCAGAAGTCTGCAGGCGGGGTGGCAACAGGGCCACGTTCCAGCTGGAGGACGCAGGGGAGAACTGTTCCAGCTTCTTCCAGTTGCCAGAGGCTCCAGGCATTCCGTGACTGTGGCTACGGTATTCTCACTCTGCCTCTGTCTGTACGTGGCCTTCTCCCCTGTGTGTCTGTGTCTTCTCTGTCTTACAAGGATACTTGTCCCTGGATTTACGGCCTGCCCAGATAATCCAAGACGATCTCATCTGGAGATCTTTAACTTAATTACATCTGTCAAGATCCTTTTTCCAAACAAGGTGACATTCATGGGGGTTAAGATGTGGACGCACCTTTTGGGGGGCCACCGTTCAACCCACTACAGATGGCAAACGGGACAAATGTTATTTAAGCAAAAGAGTTGCATGATGAGCTCTACACTTAGTGGATGAAGATGAAGCTAGCAGGGCTGTGCAGAGAAGGGGTAAAGACAGAAGAGGGTTTGTGGTTAAAGCCCTCGCCAGAGTAACCCATGGGATTAAGATGTGGACCAGAGAATCACTGCAGGAAAGAGGAGGAAGTAATACATATGAGAGACTTCTTTTTTTTTTTTTTAAGATTTTATGTATTTATTTGACAGGGAGAGAGACAGCCAGTGAGAGAGGGAACACAAGCAGGGGGAGTGGGAGAGGAAGAAGCAGGCCTCCAGTGGAGGAGCCTGATGTGGGGCTCGATCCCATAACGCCGGGATCACGGCCTGAGCCGAAGGCAGACGCTTAACGACTGACACCCAGGCGCCCCGAGGGACTTCTTAAAATAACTATCATCCTTGGTTATTTAAAGTTCTGTGCAATACAGAAAGAGCACAGGAGTTCAAGTCATAAGCCCCAGCTGATACACTGACCAGCTGTACATTTGGTCACGGTTTTAGTTGCAGTCTCCTCATCTATTAATTTTGGGGGGGGGGGTTAATGGCAAAACCAGCTTACCGCACAGATCGGTGGTGAAGTCCCAATTAGACAGGACCTGGGAAGGCAGTGGAGGCTAGTAGTTAGGTGCACCTGCCTCGGCATCGGGGCACCTGGTTTAAAGTCCCGGCCCTGCCGCCAGCCGGCTAAGTGGCTTTCAGCAAGTTCCTCAGACTTTCTCTTCCTTGGTTTTCCCATCTGTAAAGTGTGACTGATAATATTTACCTAACTCATGGAGGTTCAACGAGATGATGTGAATAAAGCACATAGTGTCTGGCATATAGCAGACACTGAATACACGTCTTATTACAGGGAAGAACTTTGTTAAAAAACAAAATCTAAGTACTATGACAGTGACTTGCCATCCTGACTACACTGAAAAGCATCTCCCGAAGCTTCAGAAAAATGATGATGTCTGAGCCTTGCCCTAGACTGACTGAATCACGATCCATGGTTTTTAAAGCTTCCCGGATGACTCTGCTGTACAAAGGAGAAATTCACCACAGCAGAACACGTTATCAGGACCCATTTCCTAATATCCATAAGGAGAACAAACACAGTGTTTACTTAAAGGAGACCACATAAGTGGACTGAAGTATCCTGAGCTTAACAACTCCTTTAAAAAAGCGTAGTACTTATTACATGTCAAGTACCGTTAACGACTTTGTACATATTGACTCATTTAATCCCCACGACATCTTTATGGAGCAGGAATTTTTGATATTACAGATAAGGAAACGGAGGCTCAGAGAGGTTAAGCAGCTCACCAAAAGTCACCCAGTTAGAAAGTGGTAGGTGGAGCTGGTGTTGGAACAACAGTCTTCTGGCTCAAACAACGACACCAAACGGATTCTCTCAAAGCTGTAGTGTCTCTCAAGCATGTAACCTCTCTAAACCTCAGTTTCCCTATCCGTAAAATGAGGATTATAACATGACTTACTTCACAGGGGACTTGTGAAAATTAAGTGAGACGCTGTATGCAGGGTACCCAGCAATGTATTTAGAACCTACTAAGCACCAAACGAATGTCAGCCATTATTATTATTCACACTTTTAATACATCATCACTAATTATTCAGTTACATGGAAATATAACCAGCTTCAGTGTTTCCCAGCTGCTGGGGCAGGACACCTGCTTCAAGGCCCCGTGGGATCTGTCACTTGCCTTTACCTCCTGAAGCTCTGTTCGTTTCCCACACTGGGGTCTGAGAGTCCTTTGGCGCGCAGGAGGACTCGAAGAGCTAAAAGGCCCATGTCATTTGTGAAGAAACACAAACTCTGCAAGACACCGAAGGACAAGCCCGTTGAAGTAAAGGGAAGATGAACTGAGAACAGGTGCGTCTTCTTCAAAGAGAACTTCCTGCAGCTTCAACTTCTCAGGAAATTCAGAGCCTTGGCCTGAGGAAGAGGGAGAGATGAGGGAGGCCAGCGAGACCAGTCTTGCCAGATAACTCACATGACACACACTTCCCCTCAATGCCTTTTGTCCGCTTTGTGAGTCTCCAGGAACAGCAGCCGAAGGAAAGTCAAACTGATAAAGGAGATCACAGGCTGGGGGACTAGGGAAGCCGAGGTCGCGTAGTATTTTACAACTCCGGACACTGGCACTGGTTACAGTAGCGTGCAGAGAGAGAAAACAAAAGGGTGATCTGTCAGGGTGTGTGCTTACTACGTAGAAAACAAATGCAGTTTCGGTTTCACGCCGCTCAACTCCAGCCAGCTTCAGCACCCCTGATTAGTTTCCGCCACAAAGCACCAGGGGGCGCCAGAGAAGGCGGAAAGTTGTTTTCCCTGGCCACCCCCGCCCCAGTGTTAGAAAATCATCTCTGATCTTTATGTAGTATAAGGATGCTCACTATTACTTCTTTTGATTTTTTTTTAAAGATGAAATGACTTTATGCGTAAGTTTACTGGCTAATACTTTTAGGTAGTTCACCAATGAAAAAACAATTAAGCAATGTTGGAGAATGCAGAAGAAAAGGAGATTGCTAGGGATGAATTAATCCGTTGTCAAACATCTATTAGCTGCTTTCTGTGTGCCTGCTGGTTAGATGCTGTCGGTGCCACGAAAAGTGAACACACGATTTTCCACTGAACTCCTTAGTAATTCACAAGTCAAAATGTTCATAATACTCTTTGGAACTCTCCTTATCCTCTTCATCTATTCACCATGAACGTCTTCAGAGGAATCTGTGGAAGGGAGAAGCACAAAGGCCTTGGAGTAGGGCAGCTGGGTTCGATTCCCAGTTCTGCCACTTTCTAGCTATTAAGCTCCCTGTGCCCTACTTTCCTCGTGTGTAAACTGGGGTGGTTACAGTACCTACCTCAGTGGGTGTTGTGAGGATTCACTAAGATAATTCATGCAAAGTGTTTGGAACCGTGTCATATTTAAGACCTCAGTGTCTACTCATTCTTGTTCAGATACTCCCCATCCTTGGGAGTCCAGCTGAAATCACAGAGATTAGGCCAATATATTCTCTTTTGGTTCAATCACTTGCAACCGAAAGAATCCTAATACGGAGCCATATTTATTAATTCTTAAATTTGTGTCAGTTACTGTGCAAAGTACTTCCCATGTTTCTTCTGTCTTATCTTTTAATCCTTATAATAGCTCTGTGAGATAGAGATGAGATAGGTACTGCTATGATTCTCATTTTATAGATGAGGAAACAGTAAAAACCATTAAGTAGTCCATCTAAGGTCACACAGCTAATAAATGGAAGAATCAAGATCTGAAACCATTTTTAGTCCTACTCTTACTATAAAATTGATATTCCCAGAAATGACAAAACTATGTGCTTTTGTAACATGTTTAGAAAGTATGACCTCAGTCATTTGAGGCTCCAAGTTACAGGCACACTTCCATACCCTAGAACTTTAACCGACTTCCTTTCCCTGAGTATTGGTCAGGGTTAGTATCCGAGCCCCCACATTCATTCCTCAATTACCTACGGAGCTCTCCTGTTTATTAACTGTCTTACTAGAATGAACAGTCCGTGAAGGCAGGATCTTGCGTTGTTCACTGTTATAGCACCAACACTTAGGATGATGCCTGAAAAATGCAGGCAAAAAGAAACATTTTTTGAGTGAATGAACAAACAAATGTGGGTTTTCCTTGACTGCATTGGACAACTTGGAGACCAGATTACTTGAAAACATTATACATTTGACAACATTGGACAAAATCCCTTTTTGGGCGTGCCTGGGTGGCTCAGTTGGTTAAGCATCTGCCATTGGCTCAGGTCATGGTCCCAGGGTCCTGGGATTGAGTCCCTGCTCAGCGTGGAGTCTGCCTCTCCTTCTCTCTCTGCCCCACCCTCCACTCATGTGCTTGAGCCTGCACTCTCTTTCCCCCTCTCCCTCAAGTAAATAAATTAAATCTTTTTTAAATCCCTTTTTCTTTCTTTCTTCCACATCATCACATCATAGAAGCTAAATGCACACACACACACACATTGACTGATAGATATTTCAACTCTATCCTTAAAAGGTGCTCCTTTCCTTCACATTCTGCTTCAGGATCCTGTGAAGGCCTGCTTAGGACACCTCAACTGAATGTGAATTTTCCCAGCTCTGTTCCAGGCTCCATCCCTAAGGACAAAGCAGAGTTTACATTCTTGTCACTGTTGTGATGGAATTGGCCACTGCATAGAGCCTAAAAGATCCAGGCTCTCATCCTAGCCTTGCCGCTAATCCTTTAGCCTCAGGGAATCTCCATTTCCTCAGGTGTGAAGTAGGAATGATCTCTCAGCTTTTTGTGAGGATCAAGTTATATGGTTATGAAAAGGCTGAAAAACTAAGCAAGATATGCAAAGGAAGACATCAATTTAATACATACGTACCATTTCTGGGTAAAAGAGGTTTTTAAAAAATCTCATTTTGATGACTGAATTTCTTATATTGACTGGGTCGTGAGGGTAGCATAGGATTTGGCTAAATGGAAACTGGAAATAATTTAGCTACATATGATTTGGAAGAAAGCAATTGGGTTGAAATTAAGTTGGCTCCTAGGACATTTTAGTCAAAATAATGGTCCGGTGAGCAAACTAATTTTTCTCAGTTATTGGTTTTACAAAAATTGATTGTTTTGGTTTACTTTGGGGAGAGTGTTTTGTTTTTTTTTTAACATCCTTTAGCATTTTTGTCATTTTGAAGAATTTCTGTTTCTTTTCCTCTTAATTCATTTTAAGTATGCCTTTGAGTTGGGGTTTTCATCAGTTTGGCCATTTGTCAAATGTTTCCTCTCAGGAGATCCATTTAACATTGATTATTTAGAATGGGAATTCATAATTGAGTAATTATAAAAATGAATTGTCAGAACACAGTCAACTACTTAGTTTGATAATTATTGCAGTTTGTCTTTCAAACATCTGAGCTCTTAGACACTGGCTGGTTTGGGGTCTTTTTACCACTTTTATGCAATTTACTGGTAAGAGAGCAATGAAGGGAAGAAAATCTTGAGTGCAGGGAAGGGAGCATTCTGGATTCCAGTGTGGACAAAGACACCATTATCTGCAAAAAGCCTTAGAAAACCTCAATTTGGGGCGCCTGGGTGGCACAGCGGTTGAGCGTCTGCCTTCGGCTCAGGGCATGATCCTGGCGTTATGGGATCGAGCCCCACATCAGGCTCCTCTGCTATGAGCCTGCTTCTTCCTCTCCCACTCCCCCTGCTTGTGTTCCCTCTCTCTGGCTGTCTCTATCTCTGTCAAATAAATAAATAAAATCTTTAAAAAAAAAAAAAAAGAAAACCTCAATTTAAATGTAAAACTAGCAGGCAAACTCAACTGTTGAAGTGGAAAAGGAAAGATTGCATGGGAGGAAGGCAGTGAGGGGATTTTACTAGTCTTGATCTTGTCAACTCAGAGGAAAGCACAAGAGGGCAGTGCAGTGCTAAATATCTCAGAGCTGACTGCAGGAAAAAAGTCAAACTCCCAGAAACAGAGAGCGGGATGGTGTTTGTCAGGGGCTGGGAGGTAGGCGACATGGGGAAAATTGGTAAAAGGACACAAACTTTCTGTAGAATGGATGCCTTGGGACACACGGTTTTTGGGAAGATTGGAAAGGACAACGGACGGGAAGAGCTTGGGACAAAATAGTTGCAGCAGAGCTGATCACTATTATTGCCAAATTTTATTTTCACAATGCTTTCCATTTCTGAACAAGACAAGTAATACACAATCTGATTACAACAGCAGACAGTTAATTTCCCTCCCCATCCTGGGTGAAAAGAGTAATTAGTTTAGGTCTGCCACATTCATTCTCATGCTGAAAAACCATTTAATGATTAGGGAGATCAGTATAACTCATTGGAATATAGAAATTAGAATTCTTGCAGAGATACAGCAGATGAAAATGTCCTATTATATGTTGAGATGTGATTAAAGAAAGTTTATGAGGGGTACCTGGCTGGCTCATTCGATGGAGCATGTGGGGTTGTGAATTCGAGCCCCACCTTGGGTGTAGAGATTACTTAAATATAAAATCTTAAGGGGCACCTGGGTGGCTCAGTCAGTTCAGCTCGGGTCATGATCCCAGGGTCTTGGGATAGAACCCCACCTAGGGCTCTCTGCTCAGCCAGGAGCCTGCTTCTCCTTCTCCCTCTGCCTATTGCTACCCCTGCTTGTGCTCTAGCTCTCTCCCTCTCTGTCAAATAAATAAATAAATACAATCTTAAAAAAAAATCTTAAACACAATGACAACAACAAAGAAAGGTTTATGAGTAGAGCCCAGCAAGCCAAGAATTCATAATCCCATTTTCCTTGTCAAATCCCAATACCTGATCTAATAACAGTAGTAACGATAATAATGTAGTCCTTATTTTTCCAATATAAAAGACTGCCAAGCCTTAATTGGTGAAAAGAATTCACCTGGGCATACAACAGCCATCCTGCCATGGGGTCAATCACAATAAAGCACTACGCTAAGGATAAATCAGTCAGCAAGTCAATGTTGTCTGGTGAGAGTTTAAAGATAGGAGAACCAAGGACCAGAAGGAGTCACTGAAGCCCCCTGGTCCCCTAGAGATTGATGCATGGAAGTCTAACACTCCATAGCAGTAAATATTCTGCAGGGTCAGACAGATTTCTACCGTCACTACTGGCCTGGACACTTTCAGGCTGAATCAAGAATTCATTTGGGAATGGGAAAGTGGAAAGACTTGAGTTTATATTCACATTGTACATAAACAAGAAGATGAGTGCAACGTCAGCTGCTAGTAGTTTGGGTTTCTGTTGATCTGAAATATTCTGTATCTATGCATTTTAAAAATGTAGCATCCTGCCTTATATCCTTTTTGGTACAAATCCAGCTACATGTAAATGACTGGAATGAAATGCAAACATAGTAATTAATTTTTAAGATAAACATGTGCTTGTTGTGTTAAAATAATTTTACATGCTTATTAAGATAAAACATCCCAAACACAAGCATTTATTTGAAGCTAATTTTGGTAATAGTCTGATTGTGCTAATACAACAAAAAACGACCCCCCCCACATCCATGTTATACTGAAGATGATTTACCACCCTCCCCCGTAACTTCAAAAGCATCTGCTTTAATTTGCTCTGCTTATTACAAAATCATCAGTTTTCTAATATTCTACAAAAATGGATATCAAAATTACTATCTTAAATGTATTGTGCTTTGGTAACGAAATGTGCACTGTGGGGATGCCTGGGTGGCTCATTTGGTTAAGCATCTGCCTTTGGCTCAGGTCATGATCCCAGAGTGTTGGGATCGAGTCCTGCATCAGGCTCCTTGCTCAGTGGGGAGTCTGCTTCTCCCTCTGCCTGCCACTCCCCCTGCTTGTGCTCTGTTTCTCTTTGACAAAGAAATAAATAAAATCTTTAAAAAAAAAAAAAAGAAGAAGAAGAAATGTGCACTCAGCTATCTGGGTTGCAAGGACTAGATGTATATAGGAGTAAAGATGAAAACCAAAATATGTTCTTTGCAGGAAAACTAGTGATTTAAATCAAACCTATGCTAAGTTATCTCTGGATAACTATGGTTAGTAGCCACATGAATGACTTCATCTGACAACCAAATTCCTCAATTTAAAGTTGGATGGCCCTTTCCCTTAGAATTGCATGGAGGAGATCACACACTTCTGAAAGGGCCAACACGAATTCATTTGGTTGGTATTACTCTTTCCCTGGGATAAGACGGACTGCCAGAAAACATTAGTTCATTCTGTGGTCATGGTTCAAAAGTGAACCTAATTGTTAGTAAAACACAGTTAGTGAAGCTAATTGTCAGAAACAGATGCTTTAATATGGGGAGGTCATTCTTAACAGTGTAATCAAATCTCTTGGAATGATGATCTGCCCTTGAAATCTGGATTCTAGAATTCCAGAATTTAAGAATTGGAGTTTTAAGCCATTCCTGCAGCTTCTTGGGATTAAGGCAGAGACTCTTCTGACCTTGTAAAACTCCCCAAGATTCTATTCCTATCTTACTCATTGATTCTATGCTCTTACTAACACAAATGTTTAAGTCCTTTCCTGGAGTCCAAAGTGAATCTGATATGCATGTAGAAAGAACATTGAATTTGGAATCAAAAGATCCGGACTTGACACTTTCTATTTGACCTTCAGCAAGTCCTTCATCTTTTCTGGGGTTCCGTTTTCTCATCTGTGAAGTAAAGCTAATAAACCTTACCTGCCTCAAAAGAGATTGTGAGAATCAAATGAGCTAAGGTATGTGAAAACATGCTATAATTATAAAACTGCAGACATTTAGGAAGCTTATAAAGAAAGAAAATTGGGTTTAGATCTTAAATACGCTACTAGGAATTTTGGTTACGATTGTTCTCAGTCCACACTAGACACTCCACTCACTCAGGGATCTGACACCTAGGACTAAATTCTACAGAACTTCCACATCCATCTATTGCTCCTGAACTTTCTAAGCAGTTTGTGGACTGTCAGTCATTATACAAATTAAGCTGTTACCAAGATGACTAGTATTATTATACCGAAAGCCAGTGAGCCACCTGTTTCAGAAAAGCCTGAGGCTAAATTGCTTAATAAGGCCTGGGCTGAGGAGTTTTGTCTTGGAACCTACAATGCATATCCTTTATGAATAAATCTAGCTTCCAAGGAATGTGACCATCCAGAGATCACACAATCCTAACATGCTAGTCAGCATCCCCAAAGTCAAAAGGCCCATATTGGCAAGCAAAGTAGCAGGGAAAGTATCTGCCATTTGCACAGGGCTTTCTAGTTTTGTATGCATTTCCATATGCTACAAATCAAATGTGTATATGACTCTCATTATGGGAGCACGGCCAGTAATTTGAGAAGTGGCAACAAAAAGGAAGGAGGAAATAGCATGAGTTAAACCACTTAAGTGTCTTAAAACAAAACTGTAAAATAGATTAAATACGCAGATGTATACCAAATTGAGCTATGATACTAATATCAATCAAAATATAAAGCCATGCTTGTATACAATGGAGTAAAGATTTGTTTCCACTCAGTGTGTGTTTCCTCCTCCCCCCCAGTGTCCTAAATTTCCTTTGGGAAAACGTTACTCATTTTCTAGCGCCTATGTACTTTTGGTAGTATTGACCTCATCCTTTGGTTTTGGGATTAGCCCTCATTGCTCTACACGAATTTGAATAACCCTGACCTCTGTCATTATTCAGGAGTAGTCCAATCACAAGAAAACTTAGAACTTTTGTTTGAAGGTTATAGGAAGCATCTTTTCCCCCAGGATGTGAACAAGAAAGTCCAAGCCCAGCATCCTGCCGCAGCCATTGTAAAACTAAGAATGAAACCAACCTAATGATGAGTTCACCGACACAGAAGAACAGAGCACGGGTGTACAGAGAGAAGGGGTAGAGCCTTATCCATCTTAGGTATTTCCAGTTAGAAGCCGACACCTTCTCTCTGTATTTAAGCTACTTTGAAATTTCTGTTCTTGCCACACATCACCCAAAGTGATATATTTAATAAAGTACTTTTACATCATACATTGCATAATTGCACCCTCACAATGACTCAGTGGAGTGGGTGTTAGTGTCATCTCTATTTTACAGAAGAGGAAAGAAGGCTCAGGTTCATGACCTGCCTCAGGTCTGTCCATACCATGTATGTGTTAGAGCTGGAAATGGAATCAGGTGTTCTAGTTTACAGTAACTGCTTTCTAGTCTACTGTGTCATGTTGAAACACCAAGTGAAGGGCATATGTTTGAACTTCTATGACTTAGGCAACATATAAGATTTTGTAATTATTAGTATTATTAAAACATGGTAGGCACATATTGTAAAATCTAGAATCTCAATCTTTGGTTCTCAGTAATGGTTAGCTTCCTTAATTTTTTAATCCTTTTGCCATATGGGTTCTAACTTGTGGCCTGAGTATGCTGTAATTTTTATAGAGTGTAATGCAGTTTTTGCTCTGTACTGTACAACAAAACAGAAATACTGATCTTAAATTATGTGGAAGTTGAGCTATAACTATCTCACGGTTAGTGCTACTAGCACTGATGCTAAAAGCATCCCCACAGAATCTTCAAATTGCTCAATCTCAAAGCATTTGTCAATCTCAAAGCATTATTTGAAGACAAGGTGGGAACCTATATTAACCTACTGTTAGTTTCTCAGTGTTTTGCTAAAAAGCCCATTCTCCAATATCATGGATGTGGAGTCTCTTTATAACAGAAAGGCTCATTTGATATTCATTCAGCAAAAATTTATTAAGGACAAACTATGTGTCAGAAACTACTGGAACTCAGTTACACATTTGAATAAACCAGTTAATTCTACCCTTGGGTTTACCTGTCCTTTTGTTTTAATTTAGTCAGCTAGTAATTAACAATCTTCTAGACCGAGCATCTTCTAGGGAATGTGAGGGATTCAAGACATGGTCCTTATCTTTGAGACACCCACAAGAGAGTTGGAGAAAAAAAAGAAATACTGAAACATAAAACTATGTAAGAAAAACTAAATTGCATGCACATAATGAGTATCAGAATGGGCCCAGTTTTCAGAAAAGACTTCAGGAAGGTAGTGGAACACAAAATCAGTATCAATAAGGGTAACAATCCTATTTTCCTTAATAGAGGGTCACTATGCCTCAAGAAGACCTACCTCCATGGATCTAGCTCTAAATTATGCTCAATTTATGCAAGGATTCCAGCTCTTTTCATTGATTTCATTATCTGATAATAGGAATAAAACTAAAACCTTCTTCATGGGTGGTTGTGATTATCCAATAATATGTATGAGATGAAAATATTTTCATACCAGTTAGGATGCTCTCAGTCGTAAGTAATAGAAAACTGATTTTAATTTTGGCTTAAATAATACAAGGAATGTAGGGGCACCTGCATGGCTCCATTGGTTAAGCTTCCAACTCTTGGTCTCAGCTCATGATCTCAGGGTTGTGAGATCGAACCCCACATTGAGCTCCACACTCAGCACAGAGTTTGCTTGAGATTCTTTCCCTCTTCACTCTCTCCCACACCTTTCCTCCCCCCACTAGCACTCCCTCTCTCTAAAATAAATAAAGTCTTAAAAAATAATGCAAGGAATGTATTCTCTTTCTTAACTCTATAGGTGGATTGAGTACTAGGCACAGCTTGAATAGGGCTCTCTCGTTGTTTCTGTCTGAATTTCTCTAATTTTTCCTTCTTTGTGTAATGGCTTCATCTTTAGGCTGGCTTCCTGTGTTTTTCAGAGTTTAATCCCAAGACCACCCTCATCAGCATCTCCTATTGAAGTAGAATCTGGGGATGTAGGGTGGGGAGAGGGTGTCCAGAATGTTTATGTTTGAACAATATTTCAGGCAACTCTTAGGCACACTGAAGATTGGGAACCACTGGACAGCCCTGAAAAGGGAAGGTTGAAAGCACATAGTCTACCCAGATTTTCCTATCACAGCGTATACTGACCCTTTAGACCTATATGTCTAAGCTCATCAACCTGTAGACATTAAATAAGTGCACTTTAGCTAACTAACTACTTGGTAAACTCAAGCCCATTTATTCCTTTTTTTTTTAAGGAATTTTTTTTAAAGATTTTATTTATTTATTTGACAGAGAGAGAGAGACAGCCAGCGAGAGAGGGAACATAGGCAGGGAGAGTGGGAGAGGAAGAAGCAGGCTCCCAGCGGAGGGATGGGGCTGGTGTGGGGCTCGATCCCAGGACTCCGGGATCACGCCCTGAGCCAAAGGCAGATGCCCAACGACTGAGCCACCCAGGCGCCCCAAGCCCATTTATTCTTATTCTAAACGTACTCAGAAAGAAACTGAGGTCTGAGACTCTGTAAACATGATGTTTAGCTCCGGTCTCTTGCCTGTATCTTTCTCTTCAGACACATATGCCATTTTCTTCACATGGGAATCTATAGTGGGAGAGGCAGATGGAAAGTGAACTTACAGAGAGTATCATTGGAATTTTTTATTGCAGCAATGAGAACAGACTCTGGCTATATTAGGGAAAAAAGAAAGAAGTCCATTAGGGGGACACTAGGTACTCACAGAATTGATAGGAGGCTGAGGGACCAGCCTTGGAGACAGGGAAGGAAGCGTGAGACTCCTGGAAGGGTAAGCATCAGGAATGGCCATCCCGACAGTCTAGTCCGAAGTCTACTCTGCAATGCACGCGACGCCCGTCTCTCCCAAATCCTTACACTACTTGCTCAAGATTGATCCACCAGAAGTCCCACGTCTATTCCATTGTACGTGAAATGAAGAGTGAAATCTAGCACGTTGGGCTTCTAGGATAGGAGCTAGCTACTACCGCCTACCAAGACTGCACACGAAAGAAAAATATCCAGAAAGGAAATAAGAAGTGAGATTGCCTACAATTCAATAGCGAAAAAACAAGTAACCTGATTAAAACATGGGTAAAGAGCTTGAATAGGCATTTCTCCAAAGAAGATATGTGAAATGGCCCCTGATGCATGAATACATGCTCAACGTCACTCATCATCAGGAAAATGCAAATCAAAACCACAATGAGCTATCACCTCACACCAGTTCGGAGGGCAATTATTAAAAAAAAAAAAAGATAAACATTGGTGAGGATGTGAAGAAATTGGAACCCTTGTACAATATTGGTGGGAATGTAAAATGGTGCAACTCCTAAGGAAAACAGTATAGGGGTTCCTCAAAAAATTAAAAATAAAATTACCATGCTATCTAGCAATTCTACTTCTGGGCATATATCCAAAAGAACGGAAATCAGGATCTCAAAGATATATCTGCGTGTCCATGTTCACTGCAGCGTTATTTACAATAGCCAAGATGTGGAGGAAATCCAAGTATCCATCAACAGATGAACGGATAAAGAAAATGTGGCATATACATACAGTGAAATATTATTCAGCCTTAAAAAAAGAAGGAACTCCTACCACTTGCAGTAAGACAGCACATGAAGTGCAATAAGCCAGGCTCAGAAGACAAATACTGTAGGAGAGTCCATTTATATGCATCGTCAAACTTACAAAAGCAGAGAGTAGAATGGTGGTTGCCAGGAACTGGAAATGGGGAATTGTTGTTCAATGGGTACAAAGGTTCAGTTACACAAGATGAATAAGTTCTAAAGGTCTGTGATACAACATAGTGCCTATAATTAACATGGTATTGCACACTTAAAGATTTATTAATGGGTACATCTCATATTAAGCATTCTTACCACAAGAAAAAAGGAGGACACAAAAAGCTTTTGAAGGTGAAGGATATTTATTACCTTCATCGTGGTGATGGTCCATGGGTGCCTGCATATGTCTAAACTCATCAAACTGTACACATTAAATAAGTGCAGTTTTTGGTTTATGAATTATATCTCAATAAAGGTATTTTTAAAAAAAGTAGTGGGACTAATGGTCGGGCAAGCAAATAATGCCAATTGCCTAGTACAGGCAGTTCTTCACTAAAGCATTTTCCAAAGAACACTGAGCCTGCCATCTGGAAAAGACCCCCCTAGGTTTAAAAGGTAGCATGATATGGGCGGCCAGACAGCACCACTAATGAGCACCGTGAAGGGACCAAATGAAGTTCCAAATTCTCATTCGTCCCATTTGTGTGACCGGCAGGGCGTCTGATGAGCAGACAAAACTTCTGCAGTTCAGGGAAGGTCCAGTGGGGAGGGCTGTTTCTCCTTCCCTGTAGTATTCATTTCTGGGATCCCCATTTAATTCTAGCGACACTTAAATTCAGAACTTGGGAGTTTTCATAGGGTCCTAGAAACTCCAATCTGTAAAAACCATGAGACATCAAATAGCACACTGCTTTGAAAATGTTTTTGCTTCAGACGCCCTTCTTCAAAGCCTGGTGTGTCAAGTAGATAAAAGCATGGCTGCTGTGGTTGGAGCGGGGTGCAGTCCGGAGCCACTTGCTTAGCTCCCTCCACTTCATCCACACCTGCCCTATCCCCCCCACCCCGCACCAGAGCAGCCCCTCAAGGCGCCCGCACCACTAAATTAGTCATCTATTGCTGCAGTAAAGCTGCATGATAAACCACTCCCCAAACTCGAGGCTTTAATGAAGGGCATTTATTTTCTCTTACAGTTCTGCAGAATGCACGGGGTCTTGCGTGGATTAGGTGAAGAAAGGGTAAGTAACTGTTTGGGGTTTAAGGGAAGCCCAGCAGGCCCTGCTGCCTTAGTATTTATTGCAAATCCTTCCACTGATGATACCCTCCTTTGGGTCCTCTTCCTCTACTCCTATTTCAATCAAATTCTACAAATTTATAGATAGTCTACTCAGTGCTTGGCCCTACCCCGGGCACTTGAGAAGCAGAATTCAACCTGTGGTGGGAGCTTTTCTCACTAATTTACACTAAAGTATGAATGACTGATTGGATCCGTTCACCTCATAACTAGTAGGACTTATAACCAGAGACAGCACAGATGTCCAGGTGAAGGAAGGCAGTAGGGTCCTTTTGGGCAAAAGGGCAGGACGCAAACAGCGTTGTTGAGGACTCCCTCAGCCTATTTCACAAAGATCTATATCTTATGCTTTTTTAAAAATGTATTTCCCGGGGTGCCTGGGTGGCTCAGTTGTTGAGCGTCTGCCTTCAGCTCAGGGCGTGATCCCAGCGTTCTGGGATTGAGCCCCGCATCAGGCTCCTCTGGTAGGAGCCTGCTTCTTCCTCTCCCACTCCCCCTGCTTGTGTTCCCTCTCTCTTTTTTTTTTTTTTTAAAGAATTTTATTTATTTATTCGACAGAGATAGAGACAGCCAGCGAGAGAGGGAACACAAGCAGGGGGAGTGGGAGAGGAAGAAGCAGGCTCCTAGCCGAGGAGCCTGATGCAGGGCTCGAACCCAGATCACCGGGATCAGGCCTGAGCTGAGCAGACGCTTACCAAGTGAGCCACCCAGGCACCCCTAAGTTGGCTCATTTCTAAGTGCATTTACTTAAAAGTTACTTTCCCCTGATTTTGTGAAAATGTCTCCAGTGAGACCTTGTCCTCAGTAACACACCACTCTGGACATCAGGTGTTTGTTGACAAATGTGGTTGACAGTCCACTTATTTTCCTGTTTTAACTCTGTCTCTCCTAGACACTGTTTACCAACCTGAACAATGACAACTGAAATAAGAGAGAATGTGGAGGAGAGAGAGAGAAGAAGGAAGAGAAGGAGGAGGAGGAGAAGGAAGGAAGGCAGGCAGGCATGGAGAGAGGAAGGGAAGGAGGGAAGGAAGGGATAAGATGCATTCCAGAGACATATTCATTTGGAGATTAGAACCCAGTGCAAAAGAAACACTAGTTTTAAAAAGGACAGGCATGGCCCAGCACCAACTGAGATGTGAGTCAGGCAGGTTCAAAGAGTCAAGAGAAAAACAACCAAAATAAAGCAGCTGAAAACAACCTGACAGGAGGGAGTCAGAAAAGACAGGTGATGGAGCAGCACCCAGAGGAGGTGACCTAATTCCAAAAACAGGCAGAGACTAGGCTGTTGCTCTACTTACTAGGAAAAAAGGTAAAAAGTATATAAAATTTTATCCCTGTGCACATGATCACCTAAAAATAAAAACTGCTTCAGCAGAAGGAAAGTAGTTAAAAATTGGCTGTTTGCAGAGAAGGAAAATGACCATTTCATATCCTGTGCTCAGTGAGCAGGCTGAAAACTGTCTCCCCAAAGCCAGCTAAGAGTGTGCTTTGAGGGCTGTAATGGCTGACGGGGCGGGGGGTGGGGGGGAGGTAGTTTCCCCGTCCCTCTGCTGAGCTTTTGGCCCAGAGCAATTTCCCACTTTGATGGCAATTCCTGCTTGTCACTAGCTTGGGTTCCACTAAGAAGTCTTTTCCAGCTATTTTGCAAGAGAACCGTTGGAATAGATTCCCAGGGAAGATGACAAGTCCTATTTCTGATTGCTATAGCTGACTCCTAGAAAGTTCCGTTCCTTGAAATGTTCGGATCCCAGGCAGCTGCACAGGACTTGATTTTCAAATACAGTCCTGGGACCGTCACTTCCCCTGGGGGGATTTGCCCTTTAAGCTGCAGAGCGACAGGCGACAGGCGTCAAATGATACCCATCCTGACGTGGGGAGCCCAGGGAGAATTTTTACGTTTCACAGCTGAACCAAACTTCACAATGCGCCAGGGAAGAATTGGTAAAAGGTTGAGCTAGAGCGAGGGTCTTCAAATTGGAATACTAATGATGACCCTTAATGAAGCCTGACAGTACAATCTGTTTCTCATTGTTGCTTAAGTGCCAGCTCCCAAGCACACCCTGGCTTTCAAGGAAGGGACAGACTGGGATAAATGGACCCTGCTGGTGAGCAGGCCTGAGCACAGCTGATCTTTCAGCCGGGATTAAATTAATTAAAGTGATTCTCTCAGCCAAAGAATTAGTCTTTTTATCTGTCATTATTGCATTGTTTATTAATCTCCAATGGGGGCTAATTGGTATCTGAGCTTTTGGGGATGAGGGATCTTGGAGTGATAGGGATGAAATTGTTCTCATTTGGAATGAGGAGAACAGGAAGGGTTGTCTTAGTTCTAGATGTGAAACGAGCTTGTTAATTTAAGACCTTCATCAAAAGACTACAACAGCCCAAGGCAAGAACTGTAAGGCAAAATGAACCTATACGGAGAAAGGTTTAGCTGTGTTGGCTTTGCCCCAGATTAGTAATCAATGGAATAGTCACTAAGAAACCTACTGCAACCATGGCATTGTGCCAAGGAATTAGAGGGACCCATTCATATGCCATGGCTTCTTAAATAGGGCGCACTTTAGTTAATGAGATGCCTGAGTCCCATGCCCCAGAGGAATCTGGAAAAAAAAACTTGAATACCCATCTAGTTCAAACTCCCAATTTAACAGATAATAAGGAAATTGCAATCAGTCGTGAAGAAGTTTCTCAGAGCTGCAGTATTTCTTAAAGTGGGAAAAACGTTATCAGGCCAGGCTTGAACATCCAGATGTCAGCTGGGTCCAAAGGTAATATGGTCCCTTCTCCTTCTCTGCTTTCGGTTCTACTCTCAGGGCTGGGATAAACTTGGAGGGATGACCCCCAGAGGAGATCTTGGGCCTGGGAAGATATGGGAGGAGGATATACACATCTTAAGACGTCCTAGCCAGGAAAAGAGAGAAACAAAGTTCTCTTTGTCTTAGTAAAGGCTAAGTTTGCAAGTGATAGAAGCTCTATTGTCCTTTGCCTCATGGCTGCTCCAGGGAGGTATATTCTGGGAGAATTCCTGTTCTGAAGGCTGCACTGCTTCAGCAGTTCTCTCCTATTGCTCGGAGCTCTGGCATCTAGGGATTGCAAAAGAAGCTAATCGATTTCAAGACATTATTTTGCAATCTTGCGATCTCTCTCTGGCAATAACAACCCTTAAAACCATGGTAGGCTGCTGGACTATTAGTGTCCTGTTAGTGAAAGCGGACGAAGACGCAAAGCCAGAAATCCTGTTCCTGATTCCTGAACATAGACGCTATCCTTGTGGTTTTTGTCTCTTAGCAATCATCTTGCTACTCTATTCCCACTGTGATCACTAGTTGCCACCTTGGTCTCTGCAAGCAACATAATAGTTACAAGGTCCCACCAATGCCAGCGGGGCTCACCTGGTAAAGGGTGGGGAAAATTTCAGAAGCTTCACACTACAGGGGCCACTTCTGCTGCTGCTGTCACTGGAGAGGAGGTGTGACATGCTCTTTCCTTGCTTGCTCTTATTCAGAGGGGAAAAGTTGAAACACTTGTGTCCCACAGGACTCCCTCTTCTAAGCCCTCTAGTTACAAAGCATGGGCTTTTCTTCAAAACGTTCCTGTCTGCACCTACTCATAGTTCTAGGTTTTAGACTGCCCTAGAGCCTGAAACAGGGTATCCTGGAGGGAAAAGAGAAGCAACCTCAGAGGTTCACTGCTGGATTGTCCCTCAAACACTGGGTTCCCACTGCAGTCCCCTGCTCCACCCCCCCTCCCAGAGTCCTCTGATAGTTGCTTTATACCTTCTGTCCAGGGCTGTAGTTGTAGTCAATAGAAGCAATAGAATGAAGGATGGTTGTTCCACCTTGATCAAAACCAGAACTCCTCTGTCTCTTTTTTACATGTTTCCATTATTCTTTGAACACATCCTTGCTTTCTGATTCAACAAGATACTCTGGGCTACTCTTATATCTTTTTTGCCCCAGGCTTTGAATCAGTCATTTCTCAAAGAAGCTCTGGTTCCTTGTAGTAGAGAACGGTATTAGGGAACCAAGATCTGTGCACTAGGTTGCTACTGCTTTTGGGTTTTGCTTCTTCCAGGCCCTTTCCTGCTCTCCGGTTCTCTTGGCGGTCAGACCTTAAAAGAAGCAGCCACGGAACCACAGATGATAGTGCTACCTGGCTATTTAAATTTAAAGTTAAAATAAGTAAAATTAAAAATTCAATACTCTAGTTGCACTAACCACATTTCGAGTGCTCAAGAACCACATGTGGACAGTGACAAGCACGTAGAATCTTGCAGAGAAGGAACATTTCTATCATTGCAATGCTGGTCTAGAGCGTTTCAGCCAGAAAAAGTCTGCGTTACCTATATTGTTTGTGAAAATAAAGCATAAAGCCTACATCGATGTTATCAGAATATCTAGTTATTAGGTTAAATACACAACATCACCTATAACAGACATACGTACAACCCAGGATTTGCTTTAGAGCAAAAGGATGATCAATACCTTCAAACAATTGAGTTGCTTTGGAGGCTAGCAGTTTATCTAGTGAAGTCAGCTTTAGTTCTCAAAGAAGACCAGGGATTATAATTGAGCATCTTCTCAAGAATTCAGTACAGGGGCGCCTGGGTGGCACAGCAGTTGGGTGTCTGCCTTCGGCTCGGGGCGTGATCCCGGCGTTATGGGGTCGAGCCCCACGTCAGGCTCCTCCGCTATGAGCCTGCTTCTTCCTCTCCCACTCCCCCTGCTTGTGTTCCCTCTCTAGCTGGCTGTGTCTGTCTCTGTCGAATAAATAAATAAAATCTTTAAAAAAAAAAATTCAGTCCAATCACTTTCTTACACCATACGCAAGAATAAACTCAAAGTGGAATTAAAGACCTAAATGTGAGACATGAAACCATGAAGCTCCTAGCAGAAAACACAGGCAGCAATTTCTTTGACATTGGCTTCAGCAACATTCTTCTAGATACGTCTTTGCAGGAAAGGGAAACAAATGCAAAAATAAACATTAGGACTATGTCAAATTAAATGTTCTGCACAACAGAAGAAACCACCAACAAAACAAAAAGGCAACCTACTGAATAGGAAAAAAATATTCACAAATGATATATCTGATAAGGGGTTAATATCCAAAATATATCATAACACCAAAAGGACCCAAATAAGATGATTAAAAATGGGCAGAGGACCTGAATAAACATTTGTCCAAATAAGACATACAAATGGCAAAGAGACACATGGAAAGATGCTCAACGTCACTAACCATCAGGGAATGGCAAATCAAAACCACAATAAGATATCATCTTACACTTGTCAGAATAACTAGAATCCAGGGGTGCCTGGGTGGTGCAGTCGTTAAGCGTCTGCCTTCGGTTCAGGGAGTGATCCCAGAGTTCTGGGATCGACCCCCACATCAGGCTCCTCTGCTAGGAGCCTGCTTTTTCCTCTCCCACTCCCCCTGCTTGTGTTCCCTCTCTCGCTGGCTGTCTCTCTGTCACATAAATAAATAAAATCTTTAAAAAAAAAAAAAGAATAGCTAGAATCCAAAAGACAAGAAATAACAAGTGTTGGTGAGAATGCGGAGAAAAAGGAACTCTCACGCACTGTTAGTGGGAATGTAAATTGGGATAGCCACTGTGGAAAATAATATATAGGTTCTTCAAAAAATTAAAGTATAAATACCATATGATCGAGGAATTCCACTACTGGGTGTTTACTCAAAGAAAATGATAACACTAATTTGAACAAATATATGCATCTCTATTTTTATTGCAGCATTATTTATAATAGCCAAGATATGGAAGCAGCCCAAGTGTCCAAAGATAGACGGATGGATAAATAAGACGTGATATAAAGATACATATAATGGAATATTACTCAGCCATATACAAGGAGGAGATCTTGCCATTGGTGACAACATGGATGGACCTAGAGGGTATTGTGCTAAGTGAAATAAGTCTGACAAAGATAAATACCATATGATTTTATTTGTATGTGGAACCTAAAAAACAAAACAAATGAATAAACTAAGCAAACAAGCAGAAACAGACCCATAAATACAGAGAACAGACTGGTGGTTGACAGAGGCGACAGGGATGAGGGGGTGGAAAAAATGGGCGAAGGGGAGTGGGAGATACAGGCTTCCAGGTATGGAACAGATAAATCACAGGGATAAAATGTATAGCACAGAAAACATAGCTAATGATATTGGAATGGAGTTGTCTGGTGACAGATGGTAGCTACACTTGCGGTGAACAGAGCATAAAGTATGGACTTACTGAATCCCTATGTTGTACACTTGAAATTAATGTAACATAGCGTATCGACTATACTTTAATAAAAAAATAATAAAAGAGAGATCAGTCCAAGATGTATTAGCACTTAAAATGAGACATTCTTTATTTTCATTCCCCATGTGTATTTTTTCCACTGTGCCAGTAAGTAAGCACATTGTTGACTACAGAAAGCATGTTTTAGTAGCACAGTGCATAATGTCCTTCCACTCTGAGCACCTTAGGATGGAGACTTTGATGTCTTGGTGAAAACTGTTGAAGAAACTGACACAGTTCTCACTTTTTCAGCATTCTTACTAAAGCATCATAAGTCCAGGTCAGCTGACAGTGATTGTTTAGAGGAAAAGAGAAAAAACCGATCTCAAACTTGTGTCATAGAATAAAAGATGAGAGAAATATACCAGGAGTGAGATATCTATATCTATATCTAAATCTATATCTATCTATCTATCATCTATCTATCTATCTATCTATCTATCTATCTATCATCTATCTATCTATATATCATTATTAAATGAGATAATGCACATACAGAGCTTAGTATAAGACTTGGCACAAACAGTAAGTTTTTGTTACATTTTAGCTATTCTTTTGATTCCTTTTTTTAAAATGGAAGTTCAGTTTCTTTTTTTAAAAAAGATTTATTTATTTGTTTTAGAGGAGAGAGAGCGTGAGGGGGGAAGGGGAAAGGGTGAGAATCTTAAGCAGACTCCACATGGGACATGGAACCTGATGTGGGGCTCGATCCCAGGACCCTGAGATCATGACCTGAGCCGAAATCAAGAGTTGGATGCTCAACCGACTGAGCCACCCAGGCGCCCCTGGAAGTTTAGTTTCTGAGTGCAAGTATATTTCTCTTCGTTCTTCTCTTATGCTGATGAATTCCACAACTATATGGGGCCCTTTTGGTAAGTTCTCTGCATATATTATCTCATTTAAGCCTCAAGCAACCCAGCGAGGTAGGTACCATTATTATACCAAGCTCCAGTTAGATTCAATAACTTGGCCAGAATCACACAGCTTGCAAGTGGTAGAGGAGAGATTATGTGCATGCAGTCTGGCTCTAGAGCCAGGACTCCTAATCCCTGTGTAAGAATTTCCAAAATGAGTTGCAAAATCCTTTCGCATCAATTTATTATGTCGTCAGGAAATATTGACCCCAAACTATAAAGCCTTATACATCACAAGGCACACCTTGCACTCTAATACCTAGTAAAAAGAGAGGCTGGGGACATAGATTCAGAAACAATGTTGATGTATGATGATGATGATGATGGTTATAGCAAACACATACAGTACTTATTTTGTATCGGACAATGTTCCAAGCACTTTATATATACTAATTCATTCAATTTTCACAATGACCCTAAAGATAAATACTATTATTATAACTATTTTTCAGAAGAGGAAATGAAGCAGGGAAGTTTAGTGACGTATCCCAAACTCCACACAACCAGTAAGTTTTGAATTTGGGATTTAAACTCAGGTAGTCTGACTCGAGTGTCTACACTCCTACCCACCATATTATATTGTCCCGAATGTTGCTATCACATAGCTGGTGATGTCTGTTACTGAAGAAATCATCCAACCACGTCTACCACCACCATGCCAAACTTAAAAATACTTCAAAATTGAGGCTGCTAAGTCTTTAGTCTTATCTGAAGAGAAGCATATAAATAGAAAATTTAGAGAGCAAATCCAGTTCCTATGTGTATTCTATTCCCATAGGCTACTGGAATTCTTATTCTCCACCACTCCTTCCCGCATTTGCTTATTATTTCTTAATCATTCACATAAACACACACACACACACACACACACACAGCTCCTTTAGAAAAACTCAACCATTATGTTTGTCTTTCTGAATTATTCTGACTCTTCGCACTTGAGACTTGTAGCTCCTTGAGTCGCAATATGCCTGAAACAAAAGAGGAGATAAGTTGAAAAACATGAGTGGATTTTCTTAGAAAATTGCATGCTTCCATCACAGGGCTGTTGTGAGGATCAAAGTGAGAATGTGCGTGATCTCGCTTTGAAAATTCTGAAGGCCTTCAGAAATGTAAGGGATCGTTATTGTCACCATACTAAAAACAAAACCCCAAGCATCTTCCCAAAACAATTCCCCAAACACAAGTATCAATGGGAAGGCAGAGTTGCAGTTCACAGTCTTTCTTTTTATTGTGTCAGACTTCAGAGTTTTTGTGGTTTTTTTCATAGCCATTAATATTTGTTTCCTTGGAGTTGCACAAGGCTTGCACAAGCTCATGAAGACTGCAGTAAGATTCGTTTATGAATTGGCCAACAGATGACATGTTTTTTTTTTCAAGGAAATTTGCATTTGTCATTGCAATAATTGAATTCACTGCTCAACACATGAATAAATTCCTCAAAGAAGTCTTTGTGTTGTGCTTGGGATTAAGAGTACTTCTTTCTGTCAAAGTAAGGCAAATTCTGCCTGAAATGAGTTTCTTTTTGCAACACAAAAAAAAGTGAGTTGGTGAAAAGATGTTAAAACGATCCTTTGCATATGATGACCTCAGTTGAACCAACTTGCCCTATGGTCTGAGTAAAGTCAGAATATTTTTCTGGCTCTTAGTTTTCCTAGCTACAGAATGGGGAGGATGGCCTAGGATTTTGTGATCCCTTCAGACGCTAATATTTTATGATCCTATGATTCTTCCCTTCTGAGGGGCCCCAAAAAATTAAATATGGTGTACCTTGCCCTAACAATGGAAAAACCTTTATGCTCCAGAAGGAAATGTGAGACTTCATCCTACCTTCATTATAACAAAAAATACGTACCTCTGACTTTATCGTTCACAGAGTGTTTTCACATATATTACTTCATTCGATCCCTACCATACATCTTTGAAGTAGCGATTTTTATTCCATTTTACAGATGACGAGATTGAAACTCAGAGCGAGTTGTTAAAAGTCTCTTCCAAAATTCCGCACTTAATAAATGGTGAGTCCATGACTCAAAATGTGGGTCTGGAGTAGTATAATTTCACCTCCTACTCCACAATGCCTGACAACTTATTATAGGAGATTTTTATTCCTTCCTTATGGATTGCAGATGTTGGTATCGAAAATTGTGCCGGTGACACATATATTCTTGCATGAAGCAATGATAAGAGGTTGGCTGAGCAAGAAAGTTGAAATCTTATTGAGCCTATTTCATAAGCATCGTAAAGACAAAAGTCCCACAAGCAAACTAAATGCTGTATCTCAACATTCACGCACTTCCTCATTCATTCATGAATTCAGCACAGATTTGCAAGCACTTAGTATTGCTCGGCATAGCATTGAATAAGGCAATGTATAGAATGTATTCTATAACAGGAAGAAGAGACGAATAGGAATTGTTACGAATCTTTTGCTGGGGAATATTTAGAATGCTATAGGTGCGTAGAGTACAAGCATGTGACTGTCTGCAGCCATTCCCAAAGAACTGGAGGCAGACCACTGCTAACATAAAACAACAGGGGATGGTCTACGTAGAAAGAAAGGCGCGTACAAAGGCAATCCTTGCTTTTACTTTTAAAAAGTTACTGCCGCTTTTAAAAATATGTCTCTAAGATTTTTAAAGTACAAAAATGATATGGGTGTGTTGTGTCAAAGGAAATGATACAAAGGTCTATAAAGAATAAGTTAAAATTCGAGCTCTGTCCTCATCCCATTTCTACTCAACCAGTAATAATTGTTCTTGTATGGAATACCCCACCTCCTCCCTATCATACTGTTATGATGTAGCTAATTTGTTTCAAAATGCTTGAACCCAGACAATGTGATATGTGTGTGTGTTAGTTGGTTTAAGTCACAAGCCAAGAAAAGTCAGTTGCCCTAATTCAGATACTATAACTGCATTAGTAATCTTCATCTTTGATCAATACAAAGTCATTTCGCTGATTAGTATAATAAATGTCAGAAATGGGTTTCTTACGGGTGAAATTAGCAGCTTGTTAGCATGGTAGATGTTTAAAATGGGTTCTCATTGGTGAAATTGTTGGTATTCAATTATATATGACTTATCTAAGATCTTGTAGAGACACCCCCTTCCTTGCATGGATAGGGTTTAAAAGTCTAGCAAAGTCTGTAGCCTGCTCCATCAGGGATGGTATCTAAGACTTGATCCTAAAGAGTACTGGTCCAGGGGCGCCTGGGTGGCTCAGTCGGTTAAGCGTCTGCTTTCAGCTGGGGTCATGATCCCAGAGTCCTGGGATCGAGCCCCGCATTGAGCCCTGCATCGGGCTCCCAGCTCAACACGGAGCCTGCTTCTCCCTCTCCCACTCCGCCTGCTTGTGCTCTGTCAAATTAATAAATAAAATCTTAAAAAAAAAAAAAAAGAGTACTGGTCCAGTTTGTTTGGGTTTTGATGGCCTGATATAGACGGTAAGGAGAATAGAATCCTGCCCCTACCATATTGTCACATCTGGCTCAAGGGAACCTGTCCTGCAAGATGGTGAGTAAAACAACTAAAAGACTGAGCTGGACTTAATTGAGCTTCTAGAACTGGTGATATGACCCGTGTGTGCTTGCTTGTTACAAATGTTCATACATGCAGTGGGATTGAGTCTGAGACTTGCTAACAAAACCTACCTAAAACTTCCTTTCTTGAAAGATTTTCTTTATTTATTAAACATTATCAAATAGAGAGAGAGTGCACAGGCACGTGCTTGCTCAAGCGGAGAGGAGCTGAGGGGGATGAGGAGGGAGGAAGACTTTGCAGCAGACCCCACAGTGCCGTGAGTGCTGAGACCGGACTTCGGGCTCCGTCCCACTGACAGGAGATTTCCACCTTCTGATCTCCACCAGAGCCGAAACCACAAGTTGGATGCTTAACCAACTGAGCCACCCAGGTGCCCCAAACCTACTTAAAACCTTTAAGAGGTTGATATTATTTACTAACATGACCCTAGTCACATTTAGTGTATGACTAAACTGGCTTAGGTAAGTTCATAGTACACACAGATAGCCTCACACGCACACCTGTAAAATTTTATAAAGTAAAAATGCATCATGCCAGATTAATTTCTTTCTTTTTCATTTAATAAGTACACAGGATCCACCTAGGTTAAGAGATAAAGATATAATGCAATTTGTTTAAAGACTGAAAAAATAGGGGCTCCTGGGTGGCTCAGTCTTTAAGCGTTCACCTTCAGCTCAGGGTATGATCCCGGAGTCATGACATCGAGCCCGCATCAGGCTCCTCTGCTGGGAGACTGCTTCTTCCTCTCTCACTCCCCCTGCTTGTGTTCCCTCTCTCACTGGCTGTCTCACTCTCTGTCAAATAAATAAATAAAAATAAAATCTTAAAAAAAAAAAGAAATTAAACTTAACTTTAAAAAATAAAAAAATTAAAAAAATAGAGACAAAAAATATTCCATAGAGTGGATATACTCATTTGTTTTACCATTTACCAGATACTACTATTAACAAATACTTTTGGTTTTATTTTTGTTTCTATGATTATAAGGTTTGCTATAATAAGCACCCTTGAACTTAGAACCTTATTTTAATGTTTTTATTCCTACGCAATGTATTTTTTTAAAGCGGGATTATTAGAAGTAATGGAAGTTTAATACATTAAAATGAAGTATATTTTCATATGTATTGCCAAATTACTTCCCCAAAAGCCTGTAGTAACAGACAAATTCCCATATCCCATTAATTTATGGGAATGGCAGTTTTCAAACATCCTCTCCAATTCACAATGGTATTGCTCTTTTTATGTTTTGCCCATTTGATGGGTCAAAATGGTATTTCATTGTTACGTATTTGGCATCTCCCTGGTTGCTGAGGTTAAGATTTTTGTCTTATGGGGGCGCCTGGGTGGCTCAGTCGTTAGGCATCTGCCTTCGGCTCAGGGCATGATCCCGGCGTTCTGGGATCGAGCCCCGCATCAGGTTCCTCCGCTGGGAGCCTGCCTCTTCCTCTCCCACTCCCCCTGCTTGTATTCCCTCTCTCACTGGCTGTCTCTCTCTGTCAAATAAATAAATAAAATCTTAAA
The DNA here is from genome assembly GCF_002007445.2 of Ailuropoda melanoleuca. Lineage (NCBI taxonomy): Eukaryota > Metazoa > Chordata > Mammalia > Carnivora > Ursidae > Ailuropoda > Ailuropoda melanoleuca. The sequence goes on along the minus strand of NC_048233.1, from coordinate 52,717,105 downwards.
AAAAAAAAAAAAGATTTTTGTCTTATGTTTTAGGACTTTTGGATTTCCTCTTATGTGAATTTCCTGTTTATATTATTTGCTCAATTCTAAGGTTTGCCTTCTAAGATTTATGGGAGCATACAGAACAGTAGAGACAATGTTTTGTTTGCCAAGTAGTTCTCATTTTTTTCTAGGTTACCACTGCTTTTTAAATTTTTCACGGTATATTTGTCACATTAAAAAACATCTCTCTTCCATCATGGCCTCAGGGTCCTGTGAATACGAAGTTTTCCCTCATAACAGGTTTCTACAAATATTTTTCCAGATTTTCTAAAATTTTAATTTTATTTTAAAACATTAAAATATTTAATCCATTTGTAATTTTTCAATAAGGTGTGAGTTAAGGGGGTCTTTTTCTTTCAGGAAGGTAGTCAATACCATTTATAAAATTAAACATATAGTTTTCCTGAAATAGAATGCCGCACCTCATATCTTTTTTTTTTTTTTTTAAGTAGGCTCCATGCCCTGCACGGGGCCCAACAAAGGGCTTGAACTCATGACCCTGAGAGCAAGACCTGAGCAGAGATCAAGAGTCAAATGTTTAACCAACCAACCCATCCAGGTGCCCCACACATCTCATATCTTAAGTTCTCAAATGCACTATATCTTTTTATTTGAATTTTTCTATTTGACTCCAATGCTTTATTTTTCTCTTATTTTTCTACTCTCTTGCCAATCACACACTGTGAGAACAGTAGGCTTATGATAAATCCTACTTTCCTTGGCTGGTTGTCATTTATCAAGAAAAAGGAATGAATCAAGTGAAACAGCAAATTACTTAAATTTTAAAAGTTCGCTATTCGAATCAGAAAGGAAATGGAAAACAGGCAATAAGTCAGGTTTACCTAACTAAGCGACTTTGGAAATGTCCCTGACTTCCCTCGCCGCCGTTAGTTCACTCATCTGCGAGCTTGGCATTTATCATTGCCACTTACTCCACAGGTTTATTTTAAGTAGCTAAGGAAGTTAGACATCAAAAATAATGTGCAAATTCTAAATGGTGTTACAGATGTCAGTTATCATCCACGTACGATGTAATACGCAGGATGCCTATTTCTTTATGGACTATGTTTGCATCTGTAAGCATGACGACATCTTATAAAGTGCCATGAGCCTGCTCGCGTTTCTCCGTGTCAGAATAGAATGGTCCACAAGGCATTAAAATCACATGTGTTTTCAAAGCCCTGGCCAACTAATTGGGAGGAACCATAGAAAACAAACGGCAATGATGAACAATGCAGGGTGGAAAAGCTGCCTCCCCAAATCCCCAGGTTAAATAGACTTAAGAATCCCATGTTGTGGCCTTGCCTGGGGAGGATTCTAAGAGGATCATTCCCCCAGGGCAGCCTGGGTAAAGGGTGAAAGGTTAACAGGCCAATCCCAGGACAAGGTGTTGGCCCAAATTAGGTGTTTAGAACATTTGCTGAAGGACTTAAGTCTGCTGAGTTCTTTATTTCCAACAGCAAAAGTATTTAGGGAACAAGAGAAGACTTTTGTAAGGAAGAATTCAAGAAATCTAGTTGGGTCCTCTCTTCTCCAAGGGAACCAAAAAGGTTAAAAATTTCCCCCCTATTTCAAGGAGACGATTACAAACAAAAAACGATACAGCTTGTTTTGTGGTCTGGGAACGAACGTCAATTGTAACGGCTCCCTGTTCAACACCTTTCATTTGGACGTACTCTTCCACTGAGACCAAGCAGAACCGCCAAGAAGTACCTCTGATTACCTGGCACTCTGGCATCTAGATGCTTCCAATATCTTTCCTGCATTTTAGGACAATGAATTCTCCAGAGAGATCCAGGTTTGAGGCAAGGGCAGGAAGAAGGAGACAATTTAAGAGTTGGACGAAAGAAGTGTAATTGGACACCTGCCCCCACACCCTAACCCCACACACTCCAAAGGCCAGAGAAATTTTCTGCAGTCACCCTGTAAAGTACTTAAGCACCGACTGGCTATGCTGTTATCCAAAGATGGAATTCTATAGCAATGAGATCATGCACCTGGAAAATTTTTGAGGGGAGAGAAAAGCCTTTCTTCAGGCATTTGTACAACATACACTGAAAAAGCGTCTGGCCAATTTCGTCTAGCACCAGAAAGTTCATATCACCTCTCTGAATTCTGAAGATGTCGGCATAGATAGAACACAAAGGATCACAGCAAGTTCATGAAACGGGCACCCATCAAACAAGAGCCTACCTCGATTTTGCAATGACAGGCCAGAAAATTTTAAAAACCAAAGCTCTGGTACATGGCATTAACTCCAAACTCAATAAACTACAAAATTAAGAAAATTTAGTGTATAGGCTAGATAAAAATGTAAATGGCGGAGGGGTGGTGGTGGTGGCAATTATCCCGTTTACAGAAGGAACTGCGAATAGAATTCTTCCAGAATCCAAAATGCCTTAATGGATTTAAATGTGGTCTACAGGAAACCAAAATGTGAATTATGCCCTTCTGTGCAAGATCAAATAAAATGCCTCAAAGGCAGACGGCAAGCCTGAAATCCCAGCCCTTAGCAACATGAAGTCCTCATCTCTGGTCTCCTGTTACCAAGTGTACATTTTCAAAAGATGGCTGGCGAAGTTGAGGTGCTGTCTGTGGAAGACGGAACAAAGCCGTCTCTCCAGGAGAGCCATCCCAGATGGCCCCACACATCCCTAGCTGCTTCTCCCTCTGTTGCTGCCCTCAGGCATCTGCACAGAGCACTTCCCTCCCAGTATCCTGCCTTCCCCCTCCAGGGGGCTTTTGGTCTTTGTTGCCCTGTCCCTCATCAAGGGCCCAGTACCTGCTAGTTTTGAAGTAGAGAGCGGAAGGGACTCCTTCTTTACTTTATTTTTAGATCTTATTTATTTATTTGAGAGAGAGAGAGTCAGAGAGAAAGCGCGAGCGGAGGGGAGGAGCGGAGTCAGAAGAAGCAGACTAAACAGGAAGCCCATCGTGGGGCTCGATCCCAGGACCCTGGGATCCTGACCTGAGCCGAAGGCAGATGCTTCACCAACTGAGCCACCCAGGTGCCCCGGGACTCCCATTTTAGAAAAACTTTGACTCTGCTGTTTTTCTGCTAGGCCCCATTGACTCATGTTCCGTATTTTGCCTCTGAATAAGCTGTGTTCCCACTTCACGGGGGAAGCAAGAAAGTTAATCGTTCTCTGAGTTTTGTCCTAAGCTCCAAACACCTGACAACACCTAAGAAGAGCCAGATCCCAAACGTGTTCCAAGACATTAGCTTCAAAGAAACCTCAGCTGACACTGGCATCAGTGTCCCTACCTTCAGCAATTTATGAAATGACACCTCACCTTTGATAGGATCCTACCCTAAATTCCCAATCGAGCACGGACCCTAGACCCTTTTCCAATACAAATCCCTCATCCCAAGCAATGATGAGACTCATTCTTCTCTCCTTTCCCAATCTCCCACATACTCTATCTGCTATTCTCTGTCACTCATGCTACTTAATAAACTCTTCCCACTTTCTCCGGCTTGTGTTTGATTTCTATCCTGTGTGAAGCCAAGGACCCTCTTGGCTGGTCCTGTGGTTGTCGGACCAGCCTGCCTGCAACAATTAGATTAAATTTTGTTAAATAAAGCAAGCAGGGAGGAGGAGGAGGCCCTCATTAGACCTAAACTCTTCAGGAGTTCTGGGAAGGGTGGGTGCATTTATTCAACAAATATTGATTACATGCCTATGACCTGCCAGACACTGTGCTAGGTTCTGGGGAGAAAGGCAAGTAAAACAGGGTTTCTGCCTTCAGGGAGTTTATAATCCACTAGATTATGGTGAAGCCAACACAAGTCACCGTGATGATGGAGCAATGAGGAGAGGAAGGGGATGTGCAGCCAGAGAAAGGCGGTCTGGATCCTTCCCCGGTCATTCACAAGCTGGTTAACTTGATAACCAGTTAGTACTAGTGTAGCTTCTACCTATGTCACATGACCCCTGTGTCGAAGTCTGAATAATAGCCACTTTAATAAGTAACTTGTAAGAATCAATAAGAGAAAGCAGGCTACAAAATCTAGCCATCTCTGGCACCCCACAGGCACTCAGGTGGGTCCATTATTCTCTTCGCTTTAACGAAAAGTGAGGGTAGAATATAACATTATTTTTATGCTATGATGACAGCTATGTAATCACTATGCATGCTTCAGGGCCAACCCTGAGCAAGAACATGAAAAAAAATAATAAAAGCCATGTGGAGGGGAATTAGAGGTGATTTTTCTTTCTTTCCTTCCCCGGCTTTTTGTTATGTCTCACTGATCCTTGGAAAATAAAAGAGTTATAATTTTTAAAAGTCCAACATATTGTAAGATGAAGAGAATAAGAGATATCCCTTATGATAACAGGCATGCAAATTTACTATTTTCCCAGAAGAGACAGTTTGTAGAAAATCAAATCATAACACGTAAAGGTCTTTCTTCACCACGAGAAAATTAAAGAAATCTTAGAGAGATCTAAAAATCTCCAAGCCTGATATTGCTCTTTACACAAACCCTCCTCCTTTTCTTTCGCTGGCATTTCAAAAGCCCTCAGGGCGAAGAGAGTCCTCACAAAGGACAGAGAAATTCCCGGTTTTGCCCAGTCAAGAGAGTGTAGCTCTGGTTGAGGACGTCACCATCTCCCCATTGGGGCTGTTCTCAAGTCTGCACCATCCTCGGGACAAGGAAGGTAACATAAATATGGGGTTGGGGGAGTATGAAACCACAGGGAATGAGGGGGCCTGGAACAATCCAGCTGTCAAATTCTAAATTTTCAGAACACAGTGGCGGCTAAAGAAAATTTCTGAAGTTGGGCTCTCACTCATCAGCCTTTGGTCCCTGGATAAGACGTCTGGGGCCAGAGTGACGGTTCTAAGTTGTAGATTAGGTCTTGGCCCTGCTTAAACGTTTCCTGTGGCTCCTGGATGCCACAAAATATGTAGGCAGGGGAAGAGGCTCCCACCTACCCCTGCAGTTTCACAAGCTTTGCTTGCCCCCCACGTCTCAAGTCCAGCCACACTGACTCTTCTGGGGAAGCCCAAGTCCATGTCCTCTTGGCCATACCCATCTTGTTGACCTCTCCTTCCCATTATCTTCATCAAGCAAACTCTGATTCATTCCTCAAGACAAAAAGTAATGTTCCGTTAGACCAGTGGTTGGTAAACTTTTGGTCTGAGGACCCTTGTACACTCTTAAAAATTACTGAGAATCCTAAAGGTTTTTGTTTGTAAGGGTTATATCTCTTGATATGTGCAGTATTAAAAGTTAAAACCAAAAAGTTTAGAAATATTTATTCGTTAAAAAAACCCGTAACATATCCATGGCAAATCATCTTGCATCTCCTCTATGATCAAGAATATAAATAATTTAATGAAGAAGAAAATGCTAAAGAAAATGAAGGCATCCTAAAAATATCTTGTTTCTACACTGACCGCCATTGACAGTGAGCATCTATCTGGTTTTGTAAATGTGTTGTTCAGTGTTCACAGGCATGAACTGGTAGTTGACAGTATTTTAGACATATAAAAAAAAAAAATCATGTTCCTGTACTGAATGTAAAACTAAACAAATTTGTTTAATGAAAACAATATATTTACTAACAATAGTTAATTTTAAAAATGAAGCTTCAGGTTTGTTTTGTATCTCATAGGTTTGTTCCTTGATGGTGATATATGGTTTGGGTCAAATATTGATGTTACACTAGATGGTTTAGTATTTTACATTTGTCAATCGCTTATTGCTATTTATTGCCTTACAACATACATTGCTCATCTTTGCTCATAACTGAACCTTCTATAAATGACTGTACATAGTCTTCTGGGCTTGCTTTTTTCACTCAACATTATATCTAAGAGTTGTTTTCTTTGCTGTATCAGACTTTATGTACATGCCTCAACTTATCCACTCTGTCAGTAGACACTGGAGTTGTTTCTAATTTTGTTTTTTTTTTTTTTACTATTATTAATAAAGCTTTTCTGAATCCTAAAAATGTAAATAAAAACAACATAAATAGCATGTTTTTATGAAAAGTAACTGTTTTCCAGAACAAAACATGTTTGGTAAAGAGGGTGACTTTGTTTCACATTTTTGCAAATCCCGTTAGTGTCTGGCTTTAGTAGACAGCTGCATTCTCCTATCTGCCTCTGCACTCAATCTGTTGGCATATGTTACTTTGGTTGAAGTATATGAAGAATATCTGGCCTCACAGATACGTGGTTGGGAAAAAAATAAGTATTTTAATAACTGTTTCTAGATAACTGGACTTGATTCTTCAACATTATACTTAAACTAAACAAGTAGTAATTTCTGAAAGGGTAGTTGCAGTGTGGAATTTGAAACTATTTTAATGGGATTTTCATACTCTGTTACAATAAAACTCATTAGTTTATCTGGCATTCTCAATGGATTTTTTTTATCCATGCCTGATTTTGTAACATCATGCATTGGTCGTTTGGAAAATATTAGTCCACTAAGTTATGCAAATCTTCTAAATGTTAACACATTTCATTACTCAACATTGAAATATCACTTGCATTAATATCACCGCTAATCTCACTGAAAAAGTCTTTAAAATGGGATGTGTCAAATTCACGAAGTGGGGATACAGCTTTCTAAAGTTTTAATTTTTGCTTGAAATCTCAAATTTACTATTAGCAGCAGATGCCGTGAGTTGTTTTCCTTGAAATGACAGGCTTATCTTATTCCTTCGCAAGAAAATGTCAGTCAAACTCCCAAGTCTGAATAAGCAGAGTTTGTCGCTCTTTCAAGTAAAAATGGCATTTCATGAAAAAGCCGCCAGTTCAGCTCAGAACTTGAACCACCACACAGGGCTTACCTTGAAGTAATCATCACGTTTTGGTATGAAGACGTGCTTCCTATGCACTTACTAGGCCATCACACAGGATATTAAAAAGACATATATTCAAGGCTCAATATTTGACCAAATGAATGATTTTTACTCTTTATTCTTGAGACTGGATTTTTTTTGTTTTCCTGCAAGTGAGCAGTGGTGAGGAACACAAAGATTGTTCTAGCCGTGCTGTGGGCTGATTTGTGCTAAGCCTCTGGTTTTACCACCATTGTTTTTGCACCATCAGGGCAAATGGCAACTTATGAAAACAGGCAAATAGCATCTTAGCATAAAGTAAAAGTAATTTTGGGGCACCTGGGTGGCTCAGTCGGTTAGGCGTCTGCCTTCAGCTCAGATCACGATCTTGGGGTCCTGGGATGGAGCCCCATGTCCAGTTCCCTGCTCTGGGAAGCCTGCTTCTCCTTCTCCCCCACCCCTGCTCATGCTCTCTCTCGCTCTCTTTCTCTCTCTCAAATAGATAAATAAAATCTTAAAAAGAAAAAAGTAAAAATAGTTTTGACCTCACAGACTCGGTTTGAACGACTGTGTTAGACTGTAGGTCACATGAGGGCCAGGCCTGTGTCCCGCGGTGTGCTGGAGCCAACTCATACTGGCTTGCGAGAGCTGGTGGTTAATTTTTTAGGAATTTTTGCAAGATGCTTGACGTCATATCGGCAGTTAGACATGATCCATGGTGGGAGACTTTACTCCACGGGAATCAGTGGACTTACAAATCAGGGTCTTCTTTTCTCTTCCTGAGAGCTGACTGTCAAATGTCTACCAATATACCACTGTCTATGTCCCTATTTCCTTCTGAATCCAAGTAAGTGGTGAATGATGTTGTGTACAACTCCCTCTCACTGTTCGCCAGCAGTTTCTCAGGCCCTTCCTCCTGCGGGCAAAGAAAAGAAGCCCCTACCAGAGGCCCCTCTCATGTCTCTGTGTATGCCTAAACACCCAATGGTCGGATTTATTAACGTCATATCTTTAGTGAGGAGTTCATGTCAGACCTACCACAGGCCTAAAGATGGCTCTTGCTGGGCCCCCAGGATGAGGACAAATGTTTAGGCTAAGAGTGCGGGCACGGCATGAATAGACCTAAATTAGGCCGGGCCTAATAACCCGTTTACTAACACCTGTATTAGTCCTCTATCACTAGGGGTGAACTGCTGTCAGACAAGGCATAATCCCATAAGCTTTTCATTTGCATATCCCTCATTAGCTGATTAAAACCTGAAGAAGGCAGGTTTCTGCAGCTGGTGGGCCCATTCCTTCACACTGTCTGCCTGGGTGGTTTGGGTAATGAAGTCATGTGGGTGGATGTGAGGTTTATATGTATGGAAGGGATTAAGAGTATTAGGATTTGTGTGAGCTGATGTTGCCATATTCTCTCTACTGGAACCCAGTAATTGGATGGGAGGAGAAATGGCAGACCCATTAGTTTTGTCTGTTTACTCAGGAGCAGGGTGCTAGAGATTCAATTTTGCTTTCTTTGGCTCCCTCGCCTTTGTGCGTCGGGCCTGCTTTGTCTCCTCCAGCCCTGAGCACCTCCAAACGCCAGCCCCGCTAAGGCGATTCAACCACAAAGGAGAGACGTCGGTGGCTAGGGGCCCAAGGAAGAGAAAATGCAGCCCCGATTCAAGTGCTACTTGAAGGCAGTCCCATCCTGCTAGTCCAATCCTGGGAGACAGAGCAAGACATAATTGAAATTTATCAACGCTTCTGGGGCCCTTGTTTGATTATTTTATTAGTTCTCCACGTTTGGGATTAACAATCCTCAGCATCAAACGCACCGAAGGCTCCTTACTTGGGAAATGAATGGTTAGACATTTCGGGAGTCTTAACAAAGCAATTGTTGTATTTGCCGGGTTTGCATAATTTTAATAGACGAAAAATAACATGAAAAAAAAATCCATTTCCTGTGCTGTTTGTACAGCTGGAGACAGAGCTCCTTGTGCTTGATGATGTAAGAGATGGGCCATTGTCTCGCCCCTAACCCCGACAATGCGGTCCCACTAATGTCGTTAACAAAACCGGACGGGCAATTCTGAAAACTTTGAAGCTGAACATTGTCTCCAAAGTGTATGGGGCGCCACAGACAGAACTATGTTTATTCATCAGCAGTGCTGGGGTTTGCAAAGCCGGGAGAGGACTTGCACCAGCAAAGAGTGAAGAAGGGAAATGTGGGCGGATCACAAGGCCAGAGTTGGAAGCCAGAGAATATAGGAGGGAAATGTGGATGAGGAATTTTGTCTTCCATAAAAATATGAGAGAAGTATAGAATATTTCAACTCACTTAGATTCTGTGAAGGTTTACTTTGTATTTTTAGTTTTCTTTATTAACAGCCACAGCCCCTACACAGTGCACACCCCCCCAAATTCTGATGTGAAACTTGCAGTGCAAATACGTTTATCAATTGCTAAAACATTCCATTTTGATTGGGTTTATGCTACGATATGTCTTTACTGAAGGGACACATTAAAAAATCCACCAAATGCCAGTCTGAGTGTCCGAGTTTGGTCATTTGCAGGGTTTTTAGTGATAAATTGTTTAGTGAGATTAAGGGATCCAAAGAGACCCCCATAAGCAACAGAGAATCAGCAATATCAGTCATAATAAAGGGTTTCCCATAGTAAAATCAAACCTTTAAAAACAAAACAAACAAAAAACCAAGCCAGCAAGCCAGAAAAACAAACAGATGAATAAAAACACCACATCCTAATCATTCTATGAGCACATTTATGTGTGTTCTACCAATTTGCAAAACAAAACTCTCTATCGCTATCTCCTTCTGCCTTTGTTATTTTTAATTATTTTGTCCATTCCTGGTAACATTGTTAGTAAAAGCAGCTGGATCCTCTGTGCTACATGCTCAATTCAGCTAACATTTTTGAGCCCCTACTCTCTGCTGTGTTAGAATTAGAAACACACCCACTCAACAAAGCATGTATAGTTTCAACCCGCATCAGACATTACCAGTGTGCATTAAAGGAAATGTACTTAGAAAGATAGAGAGGAAAAGAGAAGAGGAAAAAGTTTTAACCTGGCTCATATGATCCTTGATATCTCAAGAACAGAATGAACCTTAAAGGTCCTCAAATCCAACCATGCAACCAACACTCTAAATCCCCTCTTAGCAAAAATTCAATATACCCCCTTACTTGTTCCAAGCGTTTGTGACCTATCATGTCTTTACATCTGTAATCCTAATCTACAAATTGATCTTTTAGCCACTTTGCATCCCACTAAAGCTTATCTTTGCATAATATATTCCTCACGGGAGAAAAATTTAACATTTTTTGAGCACCTACTTACCACGCAGCACGCCAAACATGCGATATTCTGTGAAGTGGGAATAATCATTCTCATTTGTAAGTAATGAACCTAAGGTCAGCGAGGCTAAGTAACCTACCCAAGAACACACGGCCTCCAAGCAGATCAATCCTCCTGTTACATAACAAACCACTTCAAACCTCATGGTTTAAAACAACAGCCATTTTATTATTTCTCATGATTCTGTGTTTTAGCTGAAAGGTTATGATGCTCTGGGCTGGGGTGGCTGGGGCTGGATGGTCTAGGATGGCCTCACTTACAGGCCTGGGCCTCAAGTGGGATGACGAGGATGTCTGGTCCTCTTTCCATGTGATCTTTAAGGAGGCTAATACTGATTTGTTCAGCTGGTGACAGCCTTTCAAGACAGTGAGAGCAGAAGCTACAAGGCCTACTGAGGTCTAGGTCCAGAACTCATAGTTACTTCCCTGCATCCTGTTGAAAGCAAGTCACAAAGCCAGCCCAGGCTCAATGGGTGGGAAAACAGATTCTGCCTCTTGATGGGAAGAGCTGTAAAGAATTGTTGGCCATTTGCACTTGAACACATGGTCTGTGATCCACACTCTTAGCTCTAGAGCAGGACAGTCTATGTGCAAAGCTTGGCTTTGCTAGGTGTTAGCATGATGCCTTGGGAAATGTAACTGACCTCTTCCTGTTTCCTCATCTATAAAATGAGGATAATAATAGGACTCTCCTAGAAGGGTAGCTATGAGGATTAAGTGAGTGGATATATATAACACACTTAGAATACCACTTGGTGAAGAGTCTGCACAAGTATTGATGATGACTATTGCTGTTGTTAATAATCCATATGTTGAACTGCCTGTCTCAATATTTGCTAATGTTTAGTATGTGCTAAGAGCTGGGGACACAAAACGAAGGAGTCAAGTGGGAAAGATTTAATATTCATTTCCCACCTCTTTATGTAGGCTCCACATTGGGTGCATTACAGAGATTTCTTCCACTTAATTCTTATAAAAATCTTGTAGTTATTCTCCCTGGTGACAGGTAAGCTAAGGTGAATAAGACATGGTCTCTTTTCTCAAGAAGCTCAGATTCGAGAGTGAAAATCATTACCACAAAATGACATTTGTTTGGTTATTTCACAAGACACGGCTGTACATTACTAATTCACTGGGGCTCAACAGCATTTTGTCACCTCTATTAAGCAGCTGAAGACACTAGTGTGCAGAGAGGTCCACAGCTAGCACAGAGAAGAGCCTGGACTAGGACTGGTGTTTCAGGCACTCCATTATAAGCTTGTCCATGATGTCCCAATGTCTCACTTACTTAGATCAGTAATTGTCACGTGGGGAAAAAAAAAAGATGCCCAGAAATTGCTAAGAAAAACTTGGCTAGAAGAAGGCAGAACAACCAAAGGAAGCATAAGATGGCTGCCTCTGGAACCTTCTACACCCTGGCATAACACTTCCAGGTGTTTGCTGAGATCAAGTTTGGATGTGGTATGCCTACTGAGCAGATATGACAACACTAATGGACCATTGCCTCTTCAGGACTAGAGTCAGGGAGCCGAGTTCATAAAAGGAAACAGTTCCACAGCCACCTTGGTCTGGAATCAGCTCAAAGCATTAATCAAAAACTAGGATGGTCATGACTAGAACAGCTTTTGAAAAACTGGGGATCTTCCATTTCATTTAGGGTTACAACAGCTCCCAGTCCACGGCTGACTGGCACATGTGGGTTCCCTTTGCACTTTGGAGGGGACCGATATATGCCATCAGATAAAGCAGGGTTAGAGTCAGACAGATCTGGATTTTGATCCTGGTGGCATGGCCATGCACTGGCAAGTCCTTTGCTCTGTGACTCCTTTAGACAGCTGATGTATGGAGTGTGTGAAGTCCTGCATATAAAGTGCAGGTGCCTGGCACATGTTAAGCTCTTCTTATTGGTGAAGGAAGAATTGATAATATCAGAGTGAGGAATCCAGGCATCAACAAATCCTGCCCTGCACTCTCCCCTCCTTCTGAGGGAGTTAAACTCGTGAGGAACAAAAGTGGATGGAAATCAAAGTGTCCTTTTGGCATTATCTACTGGCACACCCTTGTTCTGAGTTCCAGAAAAGCTTTGGTGGAGCACATGGTTTCAGCTTGAGGACGAAGCAGAGACTGCACTCTCCTCTCCTCCTGAATTTCAATCTCAGAATCATCTACCTTCTGGGGGACTCACAGGAAAAGAAAGTCAAACAAGAGAAAGAAAAAGTTGCCCAGGTTTGGAAAGAAGGTAGAGAGGGAAAAAAAAGGAAGAGAGAAAGAAAGAGGAAGAAGCAACAGAGAGAGGAGGAGGTAAGGGGAGAGGGAAAAATATAGGAAGAGAGAGATGATTGGCCCCAGGCTGATGTGCCGGGCTCTGTCTGGATCTGCTCACCACACAGAGGTAGCAGGAAATGGTAGCGGTATTTTAACAGAGTGACCCTGTCTATTGATAACTACGCCCATTCAGTGTTTTAGATTCTTGTTATTCATTTAGCAATGCTTCTTCCCTTGACAGGGGTCATGGAAGATGGTGAGAGGAGGCAGGCATTGGGAGACAAGGCTGGAGACTCACCTACCCTATGGCACCCAACACACTGTAACTATAATCACTGTTACTGCCGTGGTTGCCATTGTTACGCTCCTGTGCTTCAGTGTCCCCACTACCCATGGAAAGGAAATTGAATCAAAAGGACCTCCGTTCAGCTCTGAATTAATTATAGCATTATTTCAGAAAAATTGTGGGTAAATAAAAACCTATATAAATCAAAATGTATTTTCTAATGATACATTGAGAGAGAGCATGACATAAAGATAGAGCAGAGAATCTTGTATAAGCATATTATTTAACCGAAGTCTTATTTATTATTTAACCTCTCTGATCTGTAAATAAGAACTAATGATAACTATCTCCCAAATTTGGGAGAATTAATGAGCTAAAGTTTTATAGGTGGTCAAGATTCAAGACATGGTAATTCATTGTTACTATAAATATATGGTCTAAGAGTTTATTTTATCATCAGTTCATACCTTCATTATGCTAGTCAATGTACTCTTATTTTTTCAGCTTTAAGTTTATCATTCTTTACCCACCACCAGCCCAGGTCCAAGTGGAACATCAGAGTAGAAGTAGCATCAGGTTCAGATCTAGTAAGAACTTGAATTGAACCTAAGCTCCACAGTTTTATGGTTTATGACTTGGAACAAATTCATCTACCTTCTCGGAACTGCTTCCTCACCTAGATGATAATTGTGTGGCAAAACTTCTAGTTGTCAATCCCAGGATTCATTCTCTTCCTTTTTATCTGAGCACATTGCTGCCTGATTAGAAGACTACATTTCCCAGCATCCTCTGCAGCTAGCTGTGTACCCATGACTGAATGTGGGCCAGTGAGGTCTAATTAGGAGTGTTCCATGCCCTTCCTTAATTTTTCCTATTTCTTGGAACAAATCCATGACAGCTGGAACTCAACAAATTCCTGAGGATGATTGACCAAAGAGCTAGAGGAGTCTCAGTCGTGAGACAGTGTGGCTCCCATGACAGCCCTGCAAAGACTACCTCTGAATATCCTTATGATTAATTAAAAATATTCCACCTATTTAAGCTAATTTTGTTTTGAGTCTTCAGTCAGCTGTGGCCAAATCTTTATAAGATAGTGAATGTTAAAGTGCTTGGTATGTTGTGGGCTCTCAGTAATTTTAGTTTCCTTCTCTTATCTGTCCAGCAAGTTTGTTCTTCTTACAAAAGCCAGAGAGCCTTTCTTAAACTCAAATATTAAACAACAAATTCCACAGATATGCTCATGTTATCCCCATTTCAAAGCCATTGATGGGGTCATGATGAAGGTCAGAGGAAATACTTCTGTAAAAGTACTTTGTATGTTATAGAACTCCATCTAAACAGGAGGCATGGAGGCCTTTCTCAGTATGGCCATATCCCCTCTGACCAGCCTTGTTCCTGCTCTCTCCTCCTGCCCGTCCTAACCATTTCTTCCAGACATCTCATTTTCTAGCTACAGCAAACCGAACACCTCATGCCTAAGTCTCAAATGTTTCTACTTATGACAAAGAAGAATAAGCACAAACCCCAAGAATATCTGGGGACAAAGCCTGAAACAGCCTTAAAGAAAAGCCCAGAATTTCTTGGAAGCATTAGACTTTACCTCAAAAAATTAATTTGAATTTTTGTTTTCCTTTACTATATACTCATGTTTACATTAATAAAACTATACTATTTAAATCACTCACCCTTGAGTAGCCTGTGGTATTGAGAACTCAGATCCAGATCTGGGAAGGAAGGCCACATTTGTCATATCTGTGCTTTTTGTGCTGTGTCTTCTGCCAGAAATGTCTTTCCTTGAACTTTCTCCACCTTAGCCTCCTTTGTAAATGTGTTCTTGATTCCTGCAAGCAGACTGAGTCACTCTCTGGCGTGTTGTACATCCCTCTACTATAGTACTTAAGAGATTACATCTAAACTGGTTTGGGGGCACAGGGTGTGAGTGGGATGGCTGCATCTCTCATTAGTCTATAACATCCTCTAGGGAAACGACCACAATTTTGTACCATCATCACCGCTACAACCACCATACCCAGTATGGCCTAGCACTGTGCCTAGTCCATAGCAGATACTTGTTCCAGATTAGATGAAATGAACAAATTGGTGAATGTTCAACAAATAAGTCAAAAGAAGAGGTGTCTTTGTGGACCTTAGACTTCAAATTTCACCCTCATGCACCACCTAGTTTGGCTTAGGTCAATGCCAGCTGTGACCTCCTCCATGTATATGGCTTAGTATACTTCTAAAATGGACCTTGAACCCTTCTACATGTACAATGGAAAGATAAAGGCAACCATCTCCAACACAAGTCAGCCCAGGCAGGAAAATCCACTGCCAATGTCCCAGTGGTCTCCGAAATGTCAATACTATGAAGGTTGACGCTAAGCTCCGCACACCCCCACATTATCAAATGCCCGTTTGCTTCATGTTTTGTCTGGTCTGTCAGCACCATTTACTGCTGAGCAGGTCCCTTATCTTTATTGATCACTTAATTTATCTTTTCTTAACTTCCCTTGCACCGTCTGGTGCCGTGTGTCCGTCTGTTGAGGCTGTCATGACTGGTTTGCTCTTGAAATAATAGGGGCAGCAGGTGGTGTGACTAAGTCGACCCTTCGCAGAATGGGGGACCATTCCCAGTCCCTGTCTCAACCTGCCAGTGTGTCTACACCCTCCCAGCTGTTCCACATTAAAGCAGTCAACTGTGACTTTACAGTCCGAGTTTTACACAACTGTTTTACAAACCGGGAAGAAGGTCTTTTGTCACAAATCCTTTGTCAGGCAGTAGAATGGGGGGGAGAGAAAGCCAGTTCTGAGACTTGGTGCATTTTAATGACTATGCAGATAGATGCATACTCCTTTGCTTTGGTAAAAAAGGGTGTGGGTTGGGGGTGGGAGTCTGGCTGGGAGGAGAGAGCAAACTGACTTCTTGCTCTTGGAACAATTTAGTAAGAGGAGCAACTGCTCTTTCAACACTACTTTTGGCTTCAAACACTACTCCGGGAAAACCTTCGTTCCTCTTGTAAAGTGAGAATAAGGACAATTAGAGCCCTATGTCCCAGGGTCAGTACTCTGGGGGCAAGTGTTTGCAATTGAGAAAACAGCAAGAAAATTATGCCTTTGGGACTTGAAAGCCAAGTGCCTTTATGACTTGGGGCTTGTAATCACCTGCGAGAAGCACTGAGACAAAGTGAAAAGAGTACAGAGTTTTGAGTTAGACAGATCCCAGCTCCAAAATTCAATGACTTTGACATATCTCACTGTTGACAATATGGTATATTCGAATTCCTATTTCTTAATACAGAAATCTTTGATATGACATTTATCTCCTTTAACCAGAGGTTGATTAATCAAAACCTTTAAATAATGAAAATCCACATCTCTCTCTTTTTCTACACACACACAGACACACACACACTCCTTTCACTTTGATTATAAACTAAAAGACAAGGGAAAGATAATTTAAACATACCATTATGGAAAGAATATATTAAGCTAAGAGTCAAGAAATCTTTCATTCTCTCTTTTTAACACTAACAAGCTGGTTGAGTTTATGCATAGTACTTAAACACTGTGAGCTTAGTTAGGAATAAGTCAATCAGAGAAAGACAATTATCATATGATTTCACTCATATGTGGAATATAAGAAATAATGCAGAGGACAACAAGGGAAGGGAGGGAAAACTGAATGGGAAGAAATCAGAGAGGAAGACAAACCATGAGAGACTCTTGACTCCAGGGAAATAAACTGAGGATTGTGGATAGGGAGGTGAGTGGGGGGATGGGGTAACTGGATGATGAGTACTAAAGAGGGCATGTGATGTGATGAGCACTGGGTGTTATATGCAACTAATGAATCATTGAACATTATATCAGAAACTAATGATGTACTATTTGTTAGCTAATTGAACTTAAATTAAAAAAAGGAAACTATCAAATGTAGTTTTTTCCTAAGGTGGTTGAATCAGGAAAGTGGATGGTAATGGGAGAGTGAGAAGGAGAGTAGAATCATTGTCTTTCTTTCTCCTCATTTACATAGGCTTGTAGAACCAGAATTTCTATTTTCTTCTGGATGTTAGAATGACAGTTAGCCCTTCCTCCTAAGGACTACTCCCTAAGGTGGGAGAGGGCTAGATTCCTTGCAGCCATTTCCCTCTCCTGGGTGATGTGGGGCATTAAAGGTTTCTGTTTCCACAAGGCCTGTCCTTTTCTCTTTCTAGTTGGCTGGCCCATAGGTCACAGGTACTATACTCTCCTTCCAGCCCTCACCTCTTAATCCTTTTGGTGAGCAAACCTGGGTTAGAACCCATGTCCCATCATCTAAAGTAGAGATACTCAAATGTGAGCTGCTGACCAATATGTTTATTGATCAATCCATGATAAGACATGCAGACACTGTCATGAAGCATTTAGAAATCTGTCAATTCAACCTAAGCATGAAGCAAGTTCATTTTTCACATTAAAAACTGTAGCCAAGAGGAAAATATATAGCATTAAATGTTTATATTGGAAAACAAGTAAGTTCTTTAATCAATAATCTAAGATTCCATTTATGAAAGTTAAAAGAAGGGATCAAATTAAAACCAAAGCAAGCAAAGGGAGGGACATAATAAAGAGCAGAAATCAATAAAATTCAAAAAATAGAGACAAATCAATAAAGTTAAAAGCTATCCTTTGAAAAGATCAATACAATTGATAAACTTCTAGCCATGTTGATCAAGGAAAAAAAAGAAGGAAGACACGGTTTACCAATATTAGCAATGAAAGAGAGGACATCAATATAAACCCTACAGAAACTAAAAGGATAATAAGGTAAAAGTATAAACATCTTTACACCAATGAATTGATAGCTTAGGAGAAATTGACAAGTTCCTTGAAACATATAAAGTACTCAAGAAGATAATCTTAATTGTCCTTTATTATTTTCCGAACATTCAGGCATGATACTCCCCAGCTTATAGCAGATCCTAGATTATATTCTTTTGGTGTTCCCCACAGCTCTACACTATCTTGCTCATAGAACGCACATAGCTATCCATTTAATAAGTGCCATTTTAAATTTATTTTTATTTTTTAATTATTTATTTTTCTTAAGTAAGCTCCATGCCCAACATGGGGCTTGAACTCACAACCCTGAGACCAAGAGTCACATGCTCTACTGACTGAGCTAGCCAGGCACCCTTGTCCTTTATTAAAGCAAATGAATTTGTCATCCAAACTATGCCATAAACAATACTTCAGGTCTAGATGGGTTCACTGCTGAATTCTACCAAACATTTAAGGAAGAAATATGCCAATTTCATAAAAACACTTACATAAAGTAGAAGGGAAGAAAACATTTCCCGAGTCATTTTATGAGGCCAGCATTATCCTGATAGCAAACCCAAAGAAAGACATTATAGGAAAAGAATTTCATGAATACAAACACAGAAATCCTTAACAAAATTTTGTCAAATTGATTCCATCGATATATAAAAGATTACACATCATGATCAAATAGAGTTTATCCCCAAAATGCAAGGTTGATTCAAAACTTGAATGTTAGGGGCGCCTGGGTGGCACAGCGGTTAAGCGTCTGCCTTCGGCTCAGGGCGTGATCCCGGCGTTGTGGGATCGGAGCCCCACATCAGGTTCCTCTGCTAGGAGCCTGCTTCTTCCTCTTCCACTCCCCCTGCTTGTGTTTCCTCTCTCACTGGCTGTCTCTATCTCTGTCAAATAAATAAATAAAATCTTTAAAAAAAAAAAAAAACTTGAATGTTAGCCAGTCATGTCAGTGAACTATAAACAAAATGCTCTGTGCTCATATCAACAGGTGCAAAAAAAAAAAAAAGTATTCGACAAAATCCAACATCCATTCATGATACGATAACATTTTCAGCAAGCTAGGAATAGAAAGGAACTTTCTCAACCTTATAAAGGCCATCTGTGAAAACCTATAACTAACATTGTACTTAGTGGTAAGGAATGGGATGCTCTTCTCACTAAAATCAAGGAGGCAACAAGGATGTTTGCTCCATTACACTGGAGATTGTAACCAGTGTAAAGATGCAATAAAAAGAAATAAAACAATTATAAAGGAAGAAATAAAACTCTTTATTTGCAGACAACATGATCGTCTAAGTAGAAAATCCACATGGTCTATTTTTTAATGGTATTAGAAGTAATAAGTGAGTTTACCAAGGTTGCAATAAGCAAGTCAATATACAAAAATCAATTATATCTATCTACTAGCAATGAACAATCAGAAATCAAATTTTTAAATGTCATTTGCAATAGCATCAAAAACATGAAAAAAACATTAAATAAATCTAACCAAATATGTGTAAGATTTATGCACTGAAAACTATAAAACACTGATAAGAGAACTTAAATGCCTACATAAATAGATATACCATATTCATGGATTGCAAAACTCAATACTGAGAAGATGTCAACTCTACTTAAATTGATCTATTGATTTTAATCAATCTCAACCAAAATCCCAGCAGGATACTTTGCATAAATTATAAATCAAAAGCTTATTCTAAAATTAAATATAGAAAATCTGGTACCTAAAATAGCCAAAACAACTTTGAAAAAGTAGAACATCAACTGATTTCAAGGAACCCTCGTGTCCTCTTGGTACAGCCACTGTAAAAAAGAGTATGGAAGTTCCTCAAAATATTACAAATAGAAAAATCATATGACCCAATAATTCCACTATTGGATATTTACCCAAATAAAATGAAAAGACTAATTTGAAAAGATAAATGCACCCCTTTCTTTATGCCACATTATTTACAATAGCCAAGATATGGAAGCAACCTAAGTGTCCATCAATAGACAAACAGAAAAGAAAAACATGATTTTTATATAAACAATGGAATATTATGCAACCATAAAAAAGGATGAGACTGAGTCATTTGAAACAAAATGGATGGACCAAAAGGGTATTATGCTAAGTGAAATAAGTCAGATTGAGAAAGACAAATAACATATGATTCCATTCATAAGTGGGATCTAAAAACAAATAAACAAATGAATAAACAAACAAAAAAGCAGAATCAGACCTCTAAATATAGAGAACAATCTGATGGTTACCAGAAGGAAGGAGAGGCAGGAGAGTGGGCAAAATAGGTGAAGGGTGACAGAGATACAGCCTTCGTGTTATGGAATAAATAAGTCACAGGAATACAAGGCACAGTATAAGGAATACAGTCAATGATATTGTAATAGGAATGTAATGGGACAGATGGTAGCTACACTTGAGATGAACATAACATAACATATAAACTTGTTAAATCACTATGTTGTACCCCTGAAACTAACGTAACGTTGTGTGTCAACGCTACTTAAAAAAAAAAACTTAGTATAATGCTACACTAATAAAGACAGTGAGACAGTCAAGTAAATGTAGACATACAGATCAATAAAACAGAATAGGGGGTCTATAAATTTGCCACAGATATAGTCAACTGATTTTTGACACAACTGTCCAGGTGGTTCAGTGGGAAAAGTGTAGTCTTTTAAGTAAATGGTGCTGGAAAAATGGAACTTTTATATGTCAAAAAAATTAAAATTAAATAAAATCTCAATTTTTACTCATCACATAAACAAAAGTTAACCCAAAATGGTCATAGACCTAAATGTAAAGCCTAAAACTATAAAATCCCTAGAATAAAACATGGGAAAATATCTTTATGATTTTATATTAAACAAATATTTCTTAAATTTAAGACACAAAAACCATGAATCATAACAGAAAAAAATTGATTAAATGGACTTAATAAAAATTTTAGATTTATATTCTTTAAAAGCAAAAGAAAAGAAAAATAAAAAATCACACCACAGAGAGAAAATATTTGGAAATAATTTGATAAACGACTTACATTCAAAATGTCTAAAAACTCTGTAACTCAATAATAAGAAAAAAATTTTAATTTGCAAACTATTTGAACATACGTATCACCAAAGAAGAGATGTGAATGACCAATAAGCACATGTAAACATGCTAACATCTTTCGTTACTAGGTAAATGCACATTAAAACCACAATGAGATGCCACTTGTTAGAATGGCTAAAAGAAAACAAAGCTGATGATCGGAAGTGCAACTGAGGATGCAGAGCAAATGGAACTCTCATACATTGTTGGTGCATATAGGCAACAATGTAGTCACTTAGGAAAACAATTTGACAGCTTCATACAAAGGTAAAATTTGTGCCTACCATATGACGCAGCAATTCCACTCCTAGCTATTTACCCAAAAGGAAGGAAGACATACATACAAATAAAACCTATAGGCGACTATTGCTGGGAACTTCATTCATAGTCACTAAAAATCAGAAATAACCCATATGTTTATCAACTGGTGAATGGATAAACAAAGTCTGTTAAATCCAACCACTCAACAATGAAAAATACTACTCAGCAATGAAAATGAATGAATTACTCATACATGTAACAACATGATGAATCTCAAAAGCATCATGATGAGTCAAAGAAGTCAGGCACAAAAGGCTACATGCTGTATGGTTCCATGTATATGACATTTTATTGCTTGTTTTACTGTTGCTTCTGGAGATTTTCTGCTTCTTTTTGTCTTTGTCACTTTTGGTTTTTCCTTTCCACTCAAAGAGTCCCCTTTAATATGTATATGACTTTTAAAAAATATATGAAATTCTTTGCAAATTTGTGTCATCCTTGCTCAGGGGCCAAACTAATCTTTTCTGTATCATTCCAATTTTAGTATATGTGCTGCCCAATCAAGCACTATATGATATTTTTTTTAAAGGGCAAAACTATAAGCAACAGGGTGAGAGTTGCCAGAGGCTGGCATGGGGTAACATTTTGGGGATAATCGGACTATTTTATATATTGAGTGTTTGGTGGTTACATGATTACACATATCACAAAACTCATTGAGATATACATCTACAAAGGATGAATTTTAAAAATGTTTGAATGTACACACAATTGTACAATTGCATCCTTTGTAATTATTAAAATGAAACTGTAGAAAAAATTTTTTTTTGGTGAGGGAATGGGGGAGAACAGAAGGAGAGGGAGAGAGAAAATCTCAAGCAACCTCCACGTCCAGCATGGAGACTGATGCGGGGCTTGATATCACGATCCTGAGATCACAGCCTGAGCTAAAATTATGTGAGATGCTTAACTGACTAAGCCACCCAGGCACCCCTATTTGAGCATATTTTTAAAAGAGTGATGTAACATACCCAAATAGGGTTTATTTTAAAATTTCAAAATGCTTCAACATTCGATAATCTATCAACATCTGTTCCTGATATTTAAAAACCTCAGTAAACAAAAAAAGTAATAATGTAAGTATGCTACTAAAATGTAACATGATGAGGAATTACTTGAAATTCTCAGCCAAGATTCTTATAAATAATAAAATACCAGAAGAAGAAATGAAATAAAAATTGGAAAAGTAGAGAAAGTTATAATTATTTATAGATTATGTAATTGGCCATATGGAAAACCCAAGACAATAAAGTCAAGGAAATCCTGTTATATGTTACAGCATAGATGAACCTTGAGAACATTATGCTAAGTGAAATAAACCAGTTACGAAAAGATAAAAAGTGTGTTCCCCCACTTATATGAAGCATCTAAAGTAGTCAAGCCAATAGAAAGAGAAATTGCAAGTAAGGGGCTGGGAGAGGGGAAAAGGGAGTTATTTTTCAATGGATATAGAGTTTCAGTTTTGCAGGGTGAAAGTACTACAGAGCTTGTTGCACAACAATATGCATATAATTAAGACTGCTGTATTATACACTTAAAATGGCTAAAATTGTAAATTTTACCTTATGTGTTTTTTAACCAAAATTAAAAGTACTATTGGAACTAATTAGACTATCTGTCTTTTATTGAATGATAATTTATGAATAGAATGCTATAGAAAAGTAGCAACCAGTTGGAAAACACAATGGAAAAATAGGTGCCAGTAGTAATGACAAGAACAATGATATAATACCTTGGATGAGCAAAACTTGCAGAACTTATTTATTTATTTATTTATTTATTTATTTATTTAAGATTTTATTTATTTTATTTTTTTATTTTTTAAAGATTTTATTTATTTATTCGACAGAGATAGAGACAGCCAGCGAGAGAGGGAACACAAGGTAGGGGGAGTGGGAGAGGAAGAAGCAGGCTCAGAGCGGAGGAGCCTGATGTGGGGCTCAATCCCATAACGCCGGGATCATGCCCTGAGCCAAAGGCAGACGCTTAACCGCTGTGCCACCCATGAGCCCCAAGATTTTATTTATTTTATTTTTTTATTTTTTAAAGATTTTATTTATTTATTCGACAGAGATAGAGACAGCCAGCGAGAGAGGGAACACAAGTAGGGGGAGTGGGAGAGGAAGAAGCAGGCTCAGAGCGGAGGAGCCTGATGGGGCTCAATCCCATAACGCCGGGATCATGCCCTGAGCCAAAGGCAGACGCTTAACCGCTGTGCCACCCATGAGCCCCAAGATTTTATTTATTTATTTGAGAGAGAGAGAGAGAAAATGCACGAGCAGGGGGAGGGGCAGAGGGAGAAGCATGCAGGGCTTGATCCCAGGTCCCTGTGATCATATCTGAGCCAAAGGCAGATGCTTAACCAAATGAGTCACCCAAGCACCCCACACCTATTTATAATAACTATAATTTTCTAGATAAGTCTAGCAACATTTTTTCTAGATATGTCTCCTTAGGCAAGAGAAATAAAAGCAAAAATAAATTGTATGGACCACATCAAAATAAAAAGCTTCTGCACAGAGAAGGAAACAACCAACAAAACTAAAAGGCAACCTATGGAATGAGAGAAGATATTTGCAAATGACATATCCAATAATGGGTTAGTATACAAAGTATATAATGAATTTAAACAAATCAACATCCAAAAACAAAGAATCCAATTAAAAATTGGACAGAAGAAATGAACAGACATTTCTCCAAAGACATCCAGATGGCCAACAGACCCATGAAAAGTGGCTCAACATAACTCATCATCAGGGAAATGCAAATCAAACCTACAGGGAGATATCACCTCACACCTGTCAGAATGGCTAAAATCAACAACGCAAGAAACAACTGTTGGTGAGGATGTGGAGAAAGAGGAACGCCTCTTGCACTGTTGGTGGGAATGCAAACTGGAGCAGCTGCTGTGGAAAACAGTATGGAGGTTCCTCAAAAAGTTAAAAATAGAACTATCCTATGATCCAGTAATCATGCTACTGGGTATTTACCTCCAAAATACAAAAATATTAATTCAAAGGCATATATGCACCTCTATGTTTATAGCAGTATTATTTACAATAGCCAAATTATGGAAGCAGCCTAAGTGTTCATCGATAGATGAATGGATAAAGAAGATGTGGTATACACACACACACACACACACACACATGCAAAGGAGTATTACTCAGCAATAAAAAAGAATGAACTCTTGCCATTTGCAATGACGTGGATGGAGCTAGAGAGTACAATTTAAGTGAAATAAGTCATACGATTTCACTCATATGTGTAATTTAAGAAACAACAAATGAACAAAGAGAGACAAACCAAGAAATAAACTCTTAACTATAGAGAACAAACTGATGGTTACCAGAGGGGAGGAGGGTACAGGGATGGGTTAAATAGGCAATGGGTATTAAGGAGGGCACTTGTGATGAGCACCAGATGTTGTATGTAAGTGATGAATCACTAAATTCTACACCCGAGACTAACATAACACTGTATGTTAACTATATTGGAATTAAAATACAATAAATAAAATAACTATAACACTTTACTGAAGAACATAAATGAAAACTTGAGCAAATGGTAAGACCTGGCATGTCCAATGATAAGGCTGATCATTATAAAGATGCAAATTCTTCTCAGATTAATCTATAAATTTAGCAAAATTTCAATAAATGTTCCAACTGGATATTTTATTTTATTTTATTTTAAAGATTTTATTTATTTGACAGGGAGCACAAGTAGGGGGAGCAACAGGCAGGGGAGAGGGAGAAGCAGGCTTCCCACCGAGCAGGGAGCCTGATGTGGGGCTCGATCCCAGGACTCCGGGATCATGACCTGAGCCGAAGGCAGACACTTAAGGACTGAGCCACCCAGGCGCCCCCAGTTGGATATTTTAAAACTCAAATATAATTTTAAGTACATCCAGGACATTAAGGTCTGAGAATAGTCTAGAATATTTTTTAGAAGAATTATAAACAGTGTGAAGGACACAGAGGTGGTTGTCCTAGATGTTAGGTATTAGAACATATTATAAAACTATAGTCATTAAAATAGTGTGGCACTGTGCATTTTCATTTTCAGAAAAGACAAGAAATTTTTTGGAACGCAACGATAAGTTCAGAAATACACCTAAGTATGTAACAAACTTGATATGTGATTCAAGATGCTGAGGAAAAGATCTAAGGTCCATTATCAATAAGTTGAGCTGGGACAGGTGGCTCATCATTTGGGGAAAAAAGTTAAATCCTTATTTTGTGACATATCCAAATAAATTCCAAATGCTCTATTTATTTAAATGTAAAAGATTAATATTCAACTAATCATAGAGTGCAAGAGGACCTGACAAGGTTGAGGTCTGATATAGATCTATAAAGAAAGGTGGACAAGTTGAAATATATAAAGTCAAAACTTAAATGAAGAAAATATTAGGAACAAAATGAAAAGAAGCAAATGACAAGAGAAAACACATTTGCATTACAGTAGATCACCAAAAGAAAAAAAAAATTCCTACAAATATATGAGATGAACATTTAGCTAGAGATACAGGCCAAGGACATAAGGAGAAATTTATAATATAATTCATAGAAACAGGAAATCCACACCAGAAAAGATATTCAACCTCCTAGTAATCAAACAAACGCAACCTAAAATTGGAATTTGGGGGCACCTGGGTGGCTTAGTTGGTTAAGTGTCCACCTCTTCCTTTCGGCTCAGGTCATGATCTCATGGCCATTAGATGAAGCCCCATGACAGGCTCTGCAGTCAGCTTGGAGTCTACTTGAGATTTTCTCTCCCTCTATTTCTGCCCCTCCCGCTCATGCTCTCTCTCTAAAATAAGTAAATCTTTTTAAAAAATCTTTAAAAAATTAAATTTGTTTTAATTTTAAAACATTACCCACAGTGTTCATCTTTGCTATGCTGATAGTAGATATGAATTCATACAACTTTACCAGGAAATCTGATAACACCCACTAAAAATTCAGAAATATTTATATCTTTTTTTTAAAGATTTTATTTATTTACTTGACAGAGAGAGACAGCCAGCAAGAGAGGGAACACAAGCAGGGGGAGTGGGAGAGGAAGAAGCAGGCTCCCAGAGGAAGAGCCTGACGTGGGGCTCGATCCCAGAATGCTGGGATCACGCCCTGAGCCAAAGGCAGATGCTTAACGACTGCACCACCCAGGCACCCCTGAAATATTTATATCTTTTGACTCAGAAGTCTCCCTACAAAAATTTATCTTAAAGAAAATGCCGTTCAAGTGTGCGATCTGCAAGGATGTTCGATACAGCATTGTTTATAATTACAAAAACTTGGAAACAGCTGAACTATGATAGATTGGTTTTAAAAATGTTCGAATGTACACACAATCACATCCTTTGCAAATATTAAAATAATGTTGTAGGAAAATATTTAATACCATTTGAAAGCCGTTTAAAGAGAAAAGTGGATATAGTACGATCCACAAAGAGTGGACTATACAAGTCAAAATGTTAATAAAGACTTTTCTCTTTTGTATCTATATTATCTAAATTCTCCAAAGTGAAGAATTTCATTTAAAAATGATCCAACGGCCTTGTTTATTTTCTAATGTTGTTCTTATGTTGCAAAGTAAGTCTAATTACCTTCATGCATATGATTCCGTATGTCAAGCTTAAGCCATATTTTTACCATATCGTATCCTAATTATTTATCTAAATACCTATCTCCAGTAGACCATGATGCCCTTCAGACTTGTTCATCTTCAGTATGTAATACAGTATTCCTTATATGTGATAAATAAATATTTAAGTTTGAAAAAAAATGATGCTTCACCAAATGAGAGATCGGGGTGACAAGCACATGTCAAGATGCTCACTCTCAGTAGTTATTTAAAGAAATACAAATTAAAACCACAATGAGATACCATTTCATACCTATTAGAATGACTGAAGATTTTTTTAAATGACAATACAGAGTTCTGGTGAGCAATGAACTCTCACATACCACTGGTAGGAATGCAAAATGGGAAGCTACTTTGGAAATCTTAGGCAGTTTCTTAGAAGGCTAAATACACAATGCCCATGAGACACAGCAAGCCCAGGTATTTACTCAAGAGATATGAAAACATGGGTCTGCACAAAGGCTTGTGTGCTAATACATGTTTATAGCAATTTTATTCATAATTGACCAAAACTGGAGACAACTCAGATGTCCCTCCATTTGTGCATGGATATATAAATTGTCCTATGTCCCATACAAAGGAACACTGCTCAACAATGGAAAGGAATAAATAATGGGTACAAGCAACAACACGGCTGAATCTCAAAAGCAATATGCTAAATGAAAGAAGCTAGACATACATGGCTACATCATATATGAGTCTATTTATATGTCATTTTGGAAAAGACAAATCATAGTATCAGAAAGCACATCAGTGGTTGCCAAGGCCTGGAAGTAGTGAGAAGGGTTTAATCGCAAGGGAACTTTCTGGGATGATGAAATATTCTATATCTTGATTGGTCACATAACTGTACAGCTTTATTCTTACCACACTGTGCACTAAAAAGGGGTGAATTCTGCTGTGTGTAAGTTCAACTTCAATAAACTTGACTAATAAAAACTATTGATATGCACAATGTGTGCTCAAAGTGTGCATATAGACAGGAAATGTGGGGGATTGCTCTTTAGGAGTGGCAAAAAGTCATGAGTGTAACAGTAATTCTACATACTAATTGCCCATAGGCATACTGTCAGTGAACTATATATACAGTTTTGCAATTCTTTTCTTTTACCTGTGTTATTTAAATAACGGAAATATAATTTTATACCTAATGAACACCTCAATTTGTGTTTTATATGTCTTTGCTTTCTTCATTTCATTTGCATAGTACTGCACTGTTTACTGCATTTGATACATTTATAGGTCTGTTATAGATTGGGAATAAAAAAAAGAAAAACTGGTTCTTCAGCACAGATAGTTCTAGAATTACCATTCCAGAGGCAGGTGTAGAGCCCCATCTGTGTCTGTGTGTGTTGTTTCCTTTGTAACTGGTTTGCATTGCCGTCCATCCTGCAGACCCAATCTCCTCTTCATAAGCAGGTAACAATTCTAGATATTCCACTGGGTCTCAAGTACAAGATTATTTCCCAATGTAGCTCTACTGGCAATCCATGACTAATTCTCAACTCTTTCTGAAATTGGCATTTGTGGAGGGAGGGAATGATTGGACACATCAAACTTTAGCATGAAGATCCTTCTAGTTTTAAAACCCTGAGAGTCTACCAAGGGTTTATTTCAAACAAACAAACAAACAAACAAACAAACAACAATACTTAGGGTGTTTGCCAAAGTCCATGCACAGAGAAATCTCCTTACCCTAGTTCTTTTAATCAATCCTGGACACTTCCCTTCAACCTAGCCAATGGTTATAGATACCTATTCTTTACTGGGTCCCTGCTCATGTAATAAGTCTATAATAAGGAAAATGAGCAACGTAATATCTATGTCCTCCAAGAATGTATAGCTTATCATATGATAAGAATTGTTCTTCAAAATTTCAAAACCAGTAGGGTCAATAATTATCAAAAACCTTCAGTTGGGTTTTCTTTCCTAGGTAACAGGCAATTAGATAATTAGCTTGATTTTTATAAACCTCTGTTCTCCTATTATCTTGGGTTTTTGTTTAAAATTTTTCTGTATTTACTTAAATCATAACAGGGTTTTCAATTGAGACAATAGACACAGCATTAACTTCCTCTGATTTGTTGATAATTTCAAGTGGTGGAATATAAGGTGTATATACAGATCCTAATTTCCAATCTGTTTTCTCTGCTGAAATGTGAAGGCCAGGACCTTAAGAGATAATGATCTAAATGATTTTCATTTTGAGACTAATTGTTTAACCCCAACCATCAGTAAAAAAAATTCTTTCTGGAATTTTTTCCTGGAATTTTTTTTAGGAAAAGTTCTGATTTTCCTGATAAACCCATGTATTTCAGTTTATTATAAAATAGGACTTATGTGATTTATCATATTTCCCTTTGTCTTAAGCCAAAGGTCATATCGCCAGTTCATGATTACTTAATCCTTCCTTTACATGATTTAAAAAAAAAAATCTGCTTTGCAATTTTATTTAACCTATCTCAAAACTTCTGTGGAAGTTAGCAGGTACACAGTGCTCAAAAGTAGACCGGTTAAATTAATAGTGGCAGTTTAAGAATGGGTTCTATGAGGTCCTTCCTCTCTTTTCACTACTATTTTGTTTAATTACTTAGCTCTCAATGTCTTTCAAGAGCCTAGATGTATTTCTTTTAATGAAATCCATGAAATGATATATAATCAGGTATAAATATTTATTACAGTAAAACTGGATATTGTTTATTATTTTCCTCCTAATGAAATCAAGGATGACTTACTAGGTTTCTGGAAAAAAAAAAGATAATTTTTTTAAACAAAAATAAAAAAACTTCACAAGCAACTAAAACCAGCTATTAGGGGAATTCTGTTCCCCAAGAAAATCCTAGGGTCAAAATTTGAAATTAGTCTTTAAGAAAAAAATTCAAGATAATACACAAGGTATTTGAGCAACATGTTTTCTTAAGGACAGCATCAAAAATTTTAACCTATAACCAAACTCTGGGTTTCAGGTTTACCATGGAATACAAGCTTCATCAAAGATGATCTTATTTCCAATATCTCTGATACCTTCTGCATCAGTAATGAAACAAAGTAAGCAAACAACTGAAATGCCTGCCATCGCACTCTGAAAGTTGGACTTTTTCTAAACATCTTCATTTAAAAGTTCTCCAGTTGGTGTTATTTACTGTGGTCAGGCGATCAAATAGCAGGGTCTCTCACCTCAGGGACCCAGGGTGTAAATTAGAGAGAAAGCACAAGTGAACGGAGTTTGGTGGTTGTTTGAGACCCTGATGGACATTTGTCTACCTCACAAAAGCCTCCGTACAATTGGGCTCCATTTGTCACAACTGACAGTTTCTGCTCTAAAGAGGCCCAGATCGGGAGTGGCACAGATGTTATAGTTTTTCTCATTCCTCCATTTGGAACACAGGGACGAAATTCACCCAGCAGAGTTAATCCTTCCAAGCAATCTGCATAACCCCAAACAGGCACCTTTTCTATCTCTTTTCTTTCTCTCCCCTGGTGTTCTGATCAGTTTCCTTAGGGAGAGAGAAGCCACCTCCCTGCCACCACCAGATCTGGCCGCAGGAGACCTACAGGGACACAATCAACTCAGGAACCATTAGAAGGGGGCTAAAAAGTGCAAACTGAGAGAACATCCCCACAGAAGTCTCTGACCTTCTGGAAGGCAGAACAGAACCTATCCGTTGCTGTATCCCCTGCCACAATGCCCAACTTGGTTGATCTCAGAATAGACCCTCCATAAATGTTACATAGAATTGACAGAGGAGCTTGACGTGTCACCTTATATGTCAATGAGCCCATCTCATTCAAAGAAAGCTTACACTAGTTTCAAAGAAAGCCCAATTTGTAATCAGATATCTACAGCAGAGCCATCGAAGGTACAACTGCATGGCTTCTTGTAGCAAAACTCATCAAACGCCCATGTTTTTTGTTCCCAGAAAAATGACCAAAGAAAACAAAAATTGTTGCGTAGGAACCTTGCAGTGAGTACAGTTTCCATATAATTGTCTTAAGAGTAATTGAATCTGTCCTTTAACAACTCACAAATTATCTCCTGACAACTTGAAATAATAGACCTTTTTGTTAAAAGGAGAAAGCTTGTGGAGACCAAAGGTTAAACAGGTCTTTTCATCATGATAAATCACTGGTTAATGAGGTCACTATTGTTGGGTATTATGGACCATTCCCTTTAATGCCATTACCTCCTGGTTGTAAAGCTGACACTACTAATGGTCGGCATTCTCTGAACTTCTCCACAATATTGACTGGCTTCTCGGAGCAGATGTTCCTTGGATGAGATTGCAGAAGGGACTACAATTCTTAACCATGGAAAGAGTTTCAAGGAAGCTTATGGAATCCAGGTGGTTCAGGCATTTGCAGAAAGGCAGGAAGACAGAGCAGAAAAAAACAAGGACACAGCTTTAATTTTGTGATAATAACATCAGTTTGCCATGAGGACTTGAGGCAATGTAATGTGGTAACTAGCACTGAGAGCTTAATGAATGGTCATTAATTAGAAGGTGATAAATACAATTAATATTTGTATTGCTCCTTACACAACACAATAGCATACGCTGTCTCACTTATCCATATGAAAACCCTGGAAGTTGCATAGACTATTATCACTGTTAGATAAAGAAGCTGAGATCCTGTAGAGAAATTATTTTCCTCAGTCCTGCAGATACCAGATAAGGAAACAGTGACTTTAAACTCTATGCTCTCCCATACAGCCAATACCACCAGAAGAAACTAACCAGTAATGCATCAGACTGTGTGGTATTAACAGCCACTTCAGAGAGTTCCTTTACAAATGCCAATTGCACGATAGAGTAGTTCTTCCTTTGCGTTTGATGACTGAACAGAAATACAACTATCTAATTTTCACAATAGAAAGATTTTAGAGACCAAGGGCATAGGGAACACAGCCAGGCAACTTAGCATCACTTGAAGCCAGCTAACAATGAATCTATCATCAATGTCAAATTTGCTGCAGCATTCCCAGGGCAGAATGGCTTCCTGGGCACATTTACAATTTTTGAATCACAAAGTTTCCTTTCCTTTTTTTTTTTTTTTGGTTGTTGTTGTTGTTGTGTTGAATTGTTTGGCTTTGTTTTGTTTACCCGCGTCAAAAAAACAAAAACATGAACGAATAATCCAGATATATTGCTAATATGAAGTCAAATATGTGTGATCCCTTCCAAAGACACGCATGATTAGTATTGTGTAGGCAAGAGATACAGGTATTCAGCCTGAATTATACATCCTATCCAACACCTACCGTCCACTGCCTTTGTGAGCGAAAACGACAGCAATGCAGTTGTAGTCACCCGAGTGCTAGTAGGCACTTGATAACTAGGAGTTGAGTTAAACTGAAAAACATCTGTATGAATTTATACCATTTTTGTTTCATCAAAACTGGAACCATGGAAAGAATTTAAGTGCTTTACTCTTTGGGTCGCTAAGAAAGAAACTTTTTCCTAGGGGAATGACTGTGGAATCAGCAATGCTTGCTGCTTTCTCTCCCCTAGTAAGTAATCACAGCCACAGCTTTAGCCCACGTTTGTTACTTCAAACCCGAGTCCAGCCAAAACAGTGCGTGGCTTTGTGCTGCTCTTGAGACGACATTGAAGATTCAGAGACGGGGGGGCGAGGGGGGGAAGCGATTTTAAAAAAGGAAGAAGCAACAGAACCATCTGTATCCAGCATACTGGACTCTCACTAAAGACAAGGACCATATTTTATTCGTTTTTCTACCCAGCAGAGAGAAGGCATTCAATACGTGTCTGCTCCATGAATTCAATAAATACATAAAGATACGAATGCATGAATGAAAACTTCACGTACACACTATAGATAATAGCTTAATTACTTTAGACTTTCTTTTCTAAAGCTGGAGCACTTCAAGCACTTAATTTGTTATCACAATACCCATGGGTCAGTTAGGTGGGGAATCATCTTTCTATTTTGACAGATGAAGAAACCGATCTACAGAGCAGAGAGCAAATGACATCAGAGTGAAATATTAATGTCAACAAGACTTTGTTCTATTTTTTTTTAATGTGAAAGGGAGACCGTCCAAAGTAAAATTGATCAAGTTAATGCAAGAGACAGTCTCGGTTGTGTGTATTCCTGCAAAGAGGAAAAGGGTTTCCGTTCTAGGAAAAAGAGTTAAAATCTTCCCTTTTGCACAACAAAGAATGGAACATGGTATTGAAACATGGAGTTAATCTCCCAAGTGCTTTGTCTCTGCACCACCAAAGACAGTGAAATAGGGGGAAACTCTGGATGTCTGGACTCTCATATCAAAGCCCTAATAATTAGCTCTTTTTCACTTTTTTTGACAACACAACCCTGGAACCACAGGGGGGATTAGGCAAATGTTAATTAGTAGGGCTTAATGTCCAAACCAAAGCTCAGACCCAGCCTTTTCAGCATTCAGATGAAATCTGAAAAAAAGGAACACTTTGTGATGTTTTGAAATATATATGAATATTAAGTCCTGCATTGGTAAAATGGATATTCTGCTTAATTTCATTTTTCACCACATTTAGGTATCACAGAGAGTCTAAATTGGAAATTATACACCATTCTCTTACTTTCAGGATTTGTAGAGTCTCAGGCTGTAATTAAACTAAATAAGTGATTCCAAGAACCTTGGGACAAGTCAGTAGACAGAGACATGCTGGGAGGATGAGAGAACAATTTACATTTTGCTTGAAATCAATAACAATCCTGTATGGTGGTAGGTTTGGCTCGTATAGTTATATATATTTTAAACATTTTATTTATTTGACAGAGATGGAGAGAGAGCGAGCGAGCACAAGCTGGGGGAGAGGCAGGCAGAGGGAGAAGCAGGCTCCCCACTGAGCAGGGAGCCCAATGTGGGGCTCGATCCCAGGACCCTGGGATCATGACCTGAGCCGAAGGCAGAAGCTTAACCAACTGAGCCACCCAGGTGCCCCTTGGCTGGTATAGTTATTCCTATTTTAGATGAAGAAACTGAGGCTCACAGGTAAAATGAGGCTAGGACATACAACTACTAAAGAAAGACCCTTGCCTCTCTGCTTCGATGATTATGGGACATTTCCTGTCGACAGCTCAGTTTGGTGGTCAGCAGAATGGGGTTTCCAATGTCTGCCATGACTTAAAATACCTCCATCTAATCTGTGTGATCGTATGGAGGGGTCTGGTAGCTTCAACTGTAACTCCAGGGGTGATCGGCTCACAGGTTGTCAAGTATGCACTACCCATGAGTGGTCAGCTAATACTATCTCAGAAAAGATATATTCCAGAAAAGGCCAAGTCATTCTTGATCAATAATTCACACATTGCTAAATGGCATAGGGGGAATCAAACAAGGGGACACTACGAGTGGAACAAACATCCTGTTAAATAGTATTATAAATGTTAGGAAATCGGCTCTCATTGGTAACGTGAGAGGTATTCAAGTTTCAGGGATGGGCTAAAATAGGTTAGGGCTAGGATTCCACCCCATCCTTATGTGAGCAAGGTGTAAGAATCTACTGAGGCTATATTCCGAACCCCTGAGGAATGGCACTCATGGCTTGACCTCTAATTGGTCCTGCATCCAGCCATTGCTGTAGGAGGGTTTCTGATTGTGTGATGCCAACTAGAAGGCAGAGAACATTGCCCAGAAATGCTGCTGTGTCTGCTGCAGGTGACTCTTTGATACACATTGTGGTTGCAACACCTGACAGGACAGATAGCTGGCATCTATCTAATCAAACTCACAG
Source organism: Ailuropoda melanoleuca (assembly GCF_002007445.2). Lineage (NCBI taxonomy): Eukaryota > Metazoa > Chordata > Mammalia > Carnivora > Ursidae > Ailuropoda > Ailuropoda melanoleuca. The sequence continues at coordinate 52,682,737 of NC_048233.1, read as the reverse complement.
GACAGAGTGTAGAAACTACACAGAACTGTTAGTAAATATCTGTATGTGTACAGGATTTAGTCTAAGACTTACCACCATTACAATCGTGTAACAGGAATTGGGAGAGAAGCTAATTTACCCACCGCTAGCTACAACTATCTACCAAAATGAATCTGAGTTATTCACGGATCGAGTTTGGTTAGGTCAGTTCATAATAATAGGCATTAGTGTGAGCCAGACATGGGTTCAAGTCCAGCTTTGCAAATCAGTCACTGAACCACATTTGTTGTTTCTTTGGTGATACCTTGGGCTCTGTGGTTCTTTGATTGCACGTTGAGCTCTAGGTGAGGATTTCTGCTAATGACCTAGACAGTTACTTCACTCTGTGTTTTAGTTTCCCCATCTATGAAATGCAGATAATAATTGTGTCTACCTCATAGCATTATCATGAAGGTTAAAAGAGATGATTATGAAAGATAAATATATAAAAGAGATGATTATGCAAAGTTACATCAGTGATTAACATATAGTAAGTGCTCGGTACCTGTGACCTGCTGACAATTACTGTTATCATTTCAAAGATCCCAGTTCTTCCACTTTATCCAAGACATGCTTTCCCCTGGAGGGAAGCACTCCAGGACAGAAGAGATTCTGCCCAGATGAGAGGAGAGGCTCCACCGCAAGGCCTCCACCCTTGCTTTTCTGTGAGTTGAATGATGCCCCCCAGTCTCCAGCCAGGTGGTTGAGCAGCCATTCTGGTTGAAAGTCCTACAGACTGTGGTGCTCCTGGTCCCCCTGTTTCCATCTGGAGGGCTTAGGAGAGAAAGGAAGCAGAGGTGGAGTTCAGCATGCAAAGGTAACCCCGAAGTGAGGCAGGTGAACAAAAAGGCAGCACATTACCCATTTGGGCTCCTTGGGTTTCCACCACAGGGCAGAAATTGATTGATAGGAAAAAGGCATCTCTTAAATCAATAAGTCATTTCAAACAACTGTAGCAGACATTTGTCATTGTTTTTGGTTAGTCAGCACCAGTCTTTTGGGGGAAAGTGCCTCCGTGGTCTCAGTATGAGCCCCAGCACCACTTTCCACGGCAGAAACTGATGCGTCAGATATGCCCTCTCCTCACATGACGAGCGCTCCCGTGGGGCCTCACACTCCCAGGGAGTACTCCTGCCTGTAAGATCCCCATGTGACTATGTCCATGTCACGATCTTAGCACAATTTCTTACCACTCACCTCTTTTTCTGAGCCTGGTCTCCCAACTTGCCCATCAATTTGATGATCTTTAAGGCATGTTCCTCTATGGATTAAGTTTGCCAGAGATATTTTCTATGGCTTACAGCTAAGAGCCCAGGCTGATTTACCAAACTATTATTGGGCACCCCTGATGCCCCAGGCACAGGAGCAAAACGGAAGAGATCCCAATACCCTGAGAAGCTTGCCTTTGAGGAGGGGTAGAAGACGGGTACACAATCCATCAGAACCTCTCTGATGCACCACTGTGGTCACTTAGTGCCTACCTTTGTCCATAACGTTGTCCCAGTCCATAGGATAAATTCTGATCTTCAGAATCATTATATTCCCAGCATTCAGCACAGGGTCTGGCAGGGAGATGGGTTCAAGCATGTTTGCCGAAGGAGTGAATGAGGAAATGAAAGAATATATTACATGTGTCACCAGAGCTCAGTCTTCCCTGATATTACTATGCTGATCTGATCATATAAGGAAGGCAGGATCAGTGCTTCATTCTCTCCCTTTATTTACCAGTTTTTAAAATCATGAGCTGGGGGGCGCCTGGGTGGCACAGCGGTTAAGCGTCTGCCTTCGGCTCAGGGCGTGATCCCGGAGTTCTGGGATCGAGTCCCACGTCAGGCTCCTCTGCTATGAGCCTGCTTCTTCCTCTCCCACTCCCCCTGCTTGCGTTCCCTCTCTCGCTGGCTGTCTCTATCTCTGTCGAATAAATAAATAAAATCTTTAAAAATAAAATAAAATAAAATCCTGAGCTTGTTCTGTAGGATCTCCGAAAGATCACACATGAAGTTGTTTTGGAATCTTTTGATTAGCACTTTGAATTATGAATTTAATTATATTTAATGTGTTCAATCCATTGCTGTTATTAGTCTCACTGATACTCAAATCATGCCAGCTTGGGCAGTAGAAGACCCTTCAAGTTGGCCTAATTAACAGCTGTGGAAAATTTAAGAATGAATTTGAAAGTCAAGGCAAATGGTGTTTGAAAGTCCGATCAGCAATTGTTTAAAACTTCTTTTTGATTTTCCATATTTTCAACATTAAAGATGCTCTTTTTTCCCTTTAAGAAAGTTATAAAAACTGCTCTGTGTTCAGCCTGGTGAACAGTGCTTTTAAGTGTCTGTATGTCTGTCTTAGTGTCCTACCTCGCCTGGTAAAGGGTCTTTTTCCCAGACACAGTCCTTTGCAGACCATGGCAACCTGCAAGTATTGAGCAGTCCTAAGCTGTACCCATGAAATGACACAAATGACAATCACACAGATACAATGAGACTCTAAGGCGATGGTACTGGGGTTGAAGGAGTGTTACATGAAGCCAGGAGGCCATTAGACTCTGGTGAGCTCTAATGCCGTGGTAGCCTACATAAGCAAACCAAAATCAAAGCCTATAAATGCCTCAAGGTTATAGCATCAAAACCTAAGGACAACCAGTTGAAAAGAACCAACTAGGCTTTGAGCTAGAGCCAATCAAACAATTTCCTTGCTTTGCTTGTACCACCTGTCTAAACAGCCTTACCCAGCTCCTGTTGGTGGAGGACTCCTAACCATTTCCGGTTTGGTGTAGCCCAACTGGATTCATTGTTTTCTCAGATAAACTCTTAAAAATTTTAATATGCCTCCATCTATCTTTAAACAAGAAGGAAAGACTTGCCTTATGCTGGAAGCTTTCCCTGCAGAGTTGCCTTGTGTAGGTCTGGTTAATGTGGGCTCTTTTCTACTTTCCTTTGCCTCTGATTGGGAGACAATTGCCCTCTACCCCCAGTACGGATCACTCTCTCCATAAAGGTGAGTATAGTAGTTTCATTTCCAGAGAGACAGCCCATGGCCGCTGCGGCCCTGCCCACAAATGCGTAGAGCCCCAAGTGGGAGAGCCAACTGAAGAGTTTGCCAGGCCAGGCGGGTTCCATCAAGTTCTCCACCACCTGCGCGCATTCCGGACCGAGACCCCACCAGCTGTGCGCCTCTACTGAAGAACGCAGCCGTACAGGCTCCGCTCATTTATTGGGTTTCCAAGTGAAAGAAGTAAAATTTGTAAAAAATGCTCATTTCATGTACGCTGATCAGCATAAAATTGCTCCTTTGTCTCAGCTGCTAGGAAGGACAATGGTGCTGAGACTCCTGGCTGGTGAGATTGTCCCTCTCCCTTCTTCTGTCCTGAGTGCAGCAGGCCAGGCCACACAAAGACCCCAGGGAACCAGGATCAGCCAGGCTTGCGACTGTGAACACCAACAGGCGGGTGCTCTGGCCCGGACTGCCTTTGTCTCTAGGTCCAAGTATAAAACAGGACCCGGACACCTGGGCAGGACAGAAAAGTGCACTTTCTGCTCTCATTCAGGAGTTGAAGGTTAAGACATCAGACACTTCATTTGCTCATTTATTCTTTTACTATCTATTTATGCACTGGCTTCTGTGCCCTAGACACTTACTAAGTACTGATGTGTCCAGACTTCTGAGAAAGAGACATGAAAGAGCAAATCAAGCTGAGGCTTTTTCCAAGAAGACCTTGGAAAAATTTACCAGCCCCATGATGCTGAGATCCAAATACACATATTTGATTCCCAAATGCACAATTTTCCTACATATCGCTCAAATAGGGATAAGTCCTATAACTAGTAGCACCTGAAGATTATAAATGGCAGGAATTTTCCTTTCTTGGTGGTATATAAAATAATGGTATGTATAACAATTGAGGATGTCTTGGATTGGGGGAAAAAAAAACACCACACAGTGAAAGTCAATGACAAAATGTATGAAATCGATAAATAAAGAAAAAAACCTGGTATTGGCAAACTCTGCTTATCTTAAAGGAATTTCCCTCTCCATCCCAACCCACCAAAGAAATATTTTCCAGGAGACAGGATTTTGTTTTATCAATCCAAATATGAGACTGTATTTAAAATTCTCTAAGAGTATCTGGTTCCTAGGAAAACAGCATGGAAATGGAATCAACTCTGGGCAGACAGACTTGGTTCTAAATTGTATTTCTGGTGCCTACCATTTGCTTTCTATTTGGAAGCCTCTCTCACCTGATCTGGAAAAGGTAGACGGCCACACTTCCTTCCCAGAAGGGGTGGGGGTAAGTGTCATAAAGCGTGGTGCACAGGAGATGTGCAATAAATGCTACTTCTGGTTTTATACAGAATTATGTGTCACACTGGACACAGGGCTCAAAAAAAAAAAAAGTTCATTCAATCTGCAAAACGTGCCTGTCAGGCAAGGAACTGGTAACCTGAACAAGGTCCCACACCTGTGAAGGAGACTTGGCTGGGTTTCCAAACAGTCTAGTGCCCTAGGGCCCTATTCTCCAGATGACAGCCAGCTCCGCCAAAACCCTCATCACAGGCCCCAAGCCCCACACTCTGGTTCCTGAAGAGCCACGACCCATTCAAAAGACGAGGCTCAGAATAAACAAACCCAGAGAATGACATGAAAATGGCTAGGCTATTTATAAGACATTGATTGATTCTGGTGAACATCTGTGTGAGTTATTGTATCAAAAATGCAGGGGTCATCATTAGCTCTGATATGATCCAATGCCTGTGACCCTCTTCCTCTGACATCCTCTGGGGGCCACCGGTTCTGGCCCGACACAGCTGCTCTGCTACCCCAGTTTGCAGCTATATTGACACAGCCATTTTCATGGTAGGCCTGTTGTAAATTTGTTGTTACATGGTGCGTCTGCCCCAAATTGCACGGTGTACGTAAATTTTTGTGTGTGTGGCGGGCCTGGCACGGGGGTTGGGGGGGGTACCGGGGCTGAATGGAGCGTGTGATGGGGCAACCCGCAGGAGACCTAACCCTGATAAATTGTTTACTTGTTAGCGATGGGGCTCAAGAGTGGGCCGGGGGCTGCAGGCTCAGCGGGACAGACGTAGAAGGTGGACCCACGCCAATTACTGGCCATTGTGGCGTCCCAACACATGATTGACACCAATGTCTCCCCTCTCACCATGGGTCCTTTTACTATCCCAGACCCAACACAAGCCCCACTGTGCTAATACCATGGTGTCTTCAATTTCCTCTGCTGCCAGCAGAAATTAACCTAGGCCTCCGGCCTGTAGAAAACCTAAGGCCTTTATTTTATTATGCATTTTCCCCCAGTTTTTCAAGGATGAGTTAAAAAATAGAGGTTGCTAAGGCCAGTCGGGCCACAAAGGAAGCAAAGGGACAAACGTTATCTTTGGATGACTGACTTCAAAGTTAATGATCTTCCCCACTGAGTCGCGCCCTCCACTCCTCAATGAGGTCTACGCCATCAGATAAAGAGGCGTTTCTTTAATCCACGAACACTTCTTTGTCCCTTTGTGGCAAAATGATCATTTCATCAGTTTCGGGTCCTCTCTGCCTGGAGAGTTTTTAGCCTGAGTGATTCAGAGCAGGAGAGACAGAGAAGGGTATTTCTCCACTTCATTTTTCCTCAAGTGATGGCTGAATAACTATGCAAAAAAATTAAGGCATAATGACCCAGCAACAGTGACAAAACCTAATTCGTCACGGAGGCCACTGGGTAATGAGCCGCAAAACCCGGCTCTTGAGTGTGTAATAACTGTATTTTTCTCACTTCTTCCCCTTTCGTCACAGCCTTGTGTGGCATTTTTAACAAACTAAAATGGCACCAGAGGCAACAGGGTTCAGACATTTTAACTTGAATTAAGAAACCATATGTTCCGATAAGTCATGGTCTCTTCTTTCCCACAGACTAGGTCCTCCATCTGTGAGGTAACGCTCCGGTGGCGAGGAAGCGATGGCCATGGGGATGATAACCCCGCGGAGATGACTGGGTGCTGGGGTTGGGAGTGGGGCTTCCAGAACCCTCCCGAGACGGAGGTTCTGGCCCCCGCAGGCAGCCTGCACATCCCCGATGTGAGGCCAGACACACTCCCCGTGCAGTTAGACTGAGAAGCTGAAGTAGGAAGAGAGGCTGGGAGGGGGCCGAGGTGGGAAGGACTCTGTGTCCCAACAAGGGAGTCTGGATGCCGAGCATTGCCTGTAACCATTTATGACAATGTTCTCCACTTTTGAGTGGCTTAAGGCACACATTAGCCACGTCTGAAACTCACAAAAACCTTGGGGGGCAGGATAGGTCTTATCACCTCCATCTTTTTGAGGTGAGGCATCCAAGGATCAGTGAAGTTAGGGAATTGCCCAATGTCCCGGTCAGAAATGCACAAATCAAGACTGGAAGCCACATCTATAATCATTATCCCAGGATGTTTCTGGTTTCTTGTCATTATTGTACTATTTATAATAATTTCCTCATAAAATTAGAAAAATTTAAAAGGGTAGAAAGTTTGCATACCACATAGTTTGGCATAATATCTCTCTTCGTCCACCCCCGCCCCATGCCCCCAGATCCAAAGTCAGTTAGGTAAAATGTCAGTAATACGTAATTTTAATGTTGAGTGCGGCATGGTCCAGGGGGTGCCCTTGGCCCCACTCTGGGTTTAATGTGGGAGGCTTCCAATCCCAGTCCAGGGAGACACTGCCCCACAGTGTTAATGTGTGTTTCTCCTCTGCTTTCTGCGAATGTCGTCTTATTTCTGGCTGTCACCAACTAAGGCGCGGTGATTGGGCTTATGAAACAGCAGGCATTATGATCTTTGTTCTCTGAGAGACAGGAAGGCTGACTTTTCTTTTGTCCCCCTCCAAACCTAGCAGACCAAGACAAAGTCTCCCCAGGATGAAACCAACTCCCCCTAGACCTCAGTAAGGACCTCATTTCCTCTGGAGCCTCTGACCATGGAATCACATGAGGGAATCTTGAATGCGGAATCCCGTGTGGAATATGGGGTATAGAATTAAGCAGAGAATGCAGGCACAGGTTTGGACAAACCACTACCTCCCTGGGGAATTATAAAACAGCATGCATTAAAATAGAAAATCCAGCACCAATTTTTTCCCTTGAACAGGAACAACACATAAAATGAAAAAACAAAAAAAACAAAAATCAAAAAACAAAAACAGGACTGGCTCTACCAGTCAGGGATTTATAAAATATAAATTATACTTTTAACTCCCCACATAATTCTGACACAGCAAGACCTGGCGTCTGGGACTGTGTAATGTGACAGTTCTTTGTTTCTCTAATCCAGGACCAGCTGCATGACTTGCTGGGGCCAAGGCGGGATAAAAATGTGGCGTCCCTTGTGCAAATATTAAGAATTTCAGGATGGCTGGAGCAGGGCCTTCAACCAAGTGCAGGGCGCTTCCACGAACAGGGTCCTGTGTGACTGTGCGGGTCGCACCGCCATGAAGCCGGCCCCGCGAAGAGAGCTCCTGCGTCAGGATCGTGTAGCAAAGTCACACACTCGCCCCACTGTGAACAGAGAAGGCCGCCAGCATTATTCCAACTTCTCACTCAGAACTGCTCAAAGTGGACGCTTTCCTCTCTAAACTTTGAACTTGAGAAAGTCTACTTCGGCATCTCAGAAGTCCTGTATGGAAAATGGGGAGTCTCACCACGCAGACAATGCCGTTTCTTCTTGACTCTTCTCCAAACTTTCATCTATTCTCGTCCCGGCAAGCTTGGCTGCTCTGTTCATTGGGCCTTTTCCTGCACTCAAGTCAAGTCATTATCCTCTTTTCATATACTGCACTTCGTGCCCTTGTGAACCTGTTGAAAAATCCTGAAAGAGAGTTGAAAAGTACCACTGGCTCCTAAAAATAGTGCTGACTGGGAGGCAGAAAGGGGGAACTCCGGTTTTATTCAGTGCTAAAGATAACACGACCAGAATGATAGACTCCTCCGAATTGTTTGTCCCCACTGGCCATTGTCCCCTGAGCACTGAATGAGCCTCTTAGCAGCTCATGAGGGCCTGTCACAGGTAGGCACCCAACAGGGATAATTCCCAGCCTATGCTTGACTGCCCCTTTATAGACACTCACTCATGGCTCTGAAAGGGCTCAGACACTGTTGAATAAACTCCTACTCGCTTCCATAAACTTTTTCTCCCACTGAATTTTCCGGGGATGTGAGCAGCTTCCCAGCCTCGCCGGAGGATGCTTCTGAATGCACTCCCGTTCTGAATCAAAGCCTGACAGCCAAGCCTCTTTCCAAAACAAGAGAAAAAAACTGGGCCGGCCGGCCCCAGGAGGAATCTGTGCTTTCTTCTGCAGGTGAAGGCCAACTCCCAGGGGCTCAGGCCTTCTTCCTGTTCTTCTTATGGGTTTATTTATCTGGGTTGGAGGAGAATTTTTTCCCCCTCTGGAGGAAAAAAGCTTCTGTTTGTTGTCTGAGCCCTGTCTCTTTTGGTTGTGAAATGTCCTAGGATGTCCTAGAAAAGCATGAGTTTGGAGCTGCCCGAAGCTGGATTTGAATCCAAACTCGACTTCTTACTAACCTGTGGAGCCTTGGGCAGGTCACTTGCTTTTCTGAGCCATGGTTTTCTCAACTATAAAATACAGCTAATAATAACCTATTTCAAAGGCTTATTTTTTTCAAAGGTTAAAATAGATCACGTACGTAAAGTATTTAGTAAGACGCCCAGTCGGAAACAGAGCTCAAGAGAAAAGTAGATTTTATTACGATATCAGTACTCTGCTTTTCTATAATATTCTTCGGATTTACCAGACTCTCAGGAGCCCTTTTAAGCCAGTCGTTGGCTTTTGGAGTACTTTCACCCACCTGGCCTTCAGAGTCCTCTAAATTGGCTTCTCAGTAAAGGAGACAATACTTCTTCCTTAATACTGATAACTCTTTAATACTCTTAAAAGTGTCCTAGGTTTGGGGTGCCTGGGTGGCACAGTGGTTAAGTGTCTGCCTTCGGTTCAGGGCGTGATCCCGGCGTTCTGGGATCGAGCCCCACATCAGGCTCCTCCACTATGAGTCTGCTTCTTCCTCTCCCTCTCCCCCTGCTTGTGTTCCCTCTCTCACGGGCTGTTTCTATCTCTGTCGAATAAATAAATAAAATCTTTAAAAAAAAAAAAGTGTCCTAGGTAGACGCATGTTGTGTACTTCTGTTTTACCGTCACTAAGGCAACAGGTATGAGAGTACTTGGGAAGGAAATCATATGAGACTTCTTCTTATTGTTCTTTTTACTCTGTAGTCCTTGCTCACCTTTTATTTCATTGGGTGAAATAAACAAAGTGAATGCTTTACCTCCTCTTCCAAAAAGACTTCTTTCAGCCAGAAAGAGGAAGATGAGTCCAAGAGTGATGGTAGCATCCTCGTCCTTCCCTTTCCCTCAGCGTTTCCCTGGAACATCACTGATACACAATATGCCAACTTTGAGGAGATCCATCTCTGAGATCTCAGTTTTTAAATACCAAGCTCTTCCTTGGTAAAACCAGAAGGGATTTATTCTACATGCTGATTGGTGTGTGGATCTTCGAAAATTAGTAGGGTTGGGGGCTAGAGAAGAGGCCGCCCCCCATGAGCATTCTTTCTTTCATTCTCTGATAAGAATAAACATATTTGTGCATGATTCTCCTTGTTCCCCCTTTAGGATTCATGCAAATCTCCCTGAGGCAAAGTACTACCAGGATTTCTGGGAAGTCAAACCAACATGAAACTTGGTCCTTGCCCTCCTAGGGATGACAGCCCTGCTTCTCAGTCCTCTTCTTTCCCCAAACTGTAACGTTAACATCCCCTTAATTTTGAAATATAGACATTATCATACATGATATAATCTACCTGCATATATAATTTCACAGAAAACCAATGTATGCCCTATCAGTAATATAAAGGAGAAATAAAAAGAAAATAATTTGTAATAAAACAACATGTATTTTAACACATGAATACTACAGTTAGGTTATGCTACTGGTTTAAGAGAGGTCAGAAGTTTCCATCCTCATATAGAATCATCGTAAATGTAATTGGTATAAAAGCTGACTGTCACGTAATGTCTGTATTTTGTTGGAGACTCAAATACCGTCAGCAGTGTTGTTATCAGTAGATGTAATTTTCTGAAATGGTGAAAAATTCTTGCCCAAAGACCAAGCTAAACAAAGTATAATTATCCCTTTTTTTCCCCTCTTAAACGATGGTCATTGCACTCCTGGAAAATTTTCCACATGTTAAAACTGTACAGAGGTTACTTGACGTCTCTATTTAAAGCAGAGTTAGGCTTGAACCTTATGGATAATTATGAACCAGTTTTTAACTTTGGACGTCTAACAGCACATAGAAGAGTCTTGTGGGTTATGGGACAATTGTTCATTGCCCGGGACTGTCCTATGCGTTGCCTCTGCACAGTGAATCTCAGTGATCCCCTTCGATCAACGCGATGTTCAATCCCCACGTGCATACATTTCCCAAATGCCTCCCAGGCACAGAGCTGCACCCATTGAAAACCACTAGCTTAGAGTTCAGTTGAGGGGGGAAGTTCACACCCCAAAAAGCAATCAGTAGTATAAGTAATCATCTGTTAAGCGTCAAATCACTAATTCAGAATAGACACCAGGTAATATGCAAAAGAGGGTGAGAAAACCATGGGTTCAAGTCATCAGGAAATTCTTTACAACGAAGCATGGTTTCAGAAGAAGTATAGACTTTGAAATCAGACAGCCCTGGTTCAGAATCCCAACTTTGACATTTACTCCCTGGGTGAATTGGGTCAGTTAACTTCTCCAAGCCTCCTCTTGCTTGCCTGCAGAATGACAGTAATAATACCTGCGTTGGAAGATATGGAGAAAGAATTAAATGAGAATATATATGTAAAGTATCTAGGAGAATACCTAGTTCATGGCTGATGCCAAATATATATTAGCTGTCATTGGTATAAAGAAAGAGTCGCTTCAGCTGCTCCTTGGAGGATGGTAGGAGTGAGGGGAGGCAAGGTGAGCACAGCATGAGCAAAGGCCCGGAGGCAGGAATTCGTATGGTGGGGTTTTGGAACAAAGTAAATACTTCAGTCAGGTCGGCAAAGAGAGTGAGAGTGGGAGGCATGGTTGGCCAGGTGGACACAGTTAAGAGTGTGAAACCTTGAGTGCTTGGCTAAGGAGATTGTCATTTGTTGTTGTTGGCTAAGGGAGTCAATGAACGTGGAATAGTCTGAGACACAACCAGGGTTAGANTGGGTTAGAGCCAACGGCAGACAAGCCCAGCAAGAGCTACAGCCCCTCTGCTCTAAACACNTTCAGTCAGGTCGGCAAAGAGAGTGAGAGTGGGAGGCATGGTTGGCCAGGTGGACACAGTTAAGAGTGTGAAACCTTGAGTGCTTGGCTAAGGAGATTGTCATTTGTTGTTGTTGGCTAAGGGAGTCAATGAACGTGGAATAGTCTGAGACACAACCTGGGTTAGAGCCAACGGCAGACAAGCCCAGCAAGAGCTACAGCCCCTCTGCTCTAAACACGCCTATTCTCTTCCACATGCTTCTCACACTGCTCTACACCTCAGATGACATGAATGAGGTGGACTTGGGCTTGAAGGCAGCCTGTCCGTGACCTGTGACTTATGCTTAAAAAGCCTGCTAGCAAAACTGAGCTGAGCTAATCAGATTGTTTTTTGGGGAATTTGAAAAGAACAAGATACTAGTTGCTAGAGATGAGCAGAGAAATCTCAAGGCAGACCTGGGGCCAGGATGTCCCCTTGGGACTATGGATACACTGAATTAGGGGAGGCCGGTTGACAGACAGCTAGGTGACTGGCTCAGACATAAACAGGAGCAGTAACATCATTATGAGAAACCATGTGGCCCATAAGAGACTGAGAGAGCAAATACCTGTGGTACGAGTAGTTTTCCAGTTCTAGTTTCAGTTTATGTACATCCCCTTCCCTTAAGGTTAGTCAAGTGGGTTTACGATCCTACACACCCACTTCTCTAAGCACAGTATGTTTCTCTCTTCTGGAGGTTCCTGGAAAAAGTGACTCCCATCCTTTTAAAAGTCTTATGGATATTAATGTCTCAACTTTGGATGCGGTCTAGTTGCAGAGGGATATGCCAGGTTACCGTCTATGACACCATAAGAAGGACAATGAATGGATTCTGATCAAAAAAGGGGATATTAGGGGCGCCTGGGTGGCTCAGTCATTAAGCATCTGCCTTTGGCTCAGGGTGTGATCCCGGTGTTCTGGGATCAAGCCCCACATCAGGCTCCTCTGCTGGGAGCCTGCTTCTTCCTCTCCCACTCCCCCTGCTTGTGTTCCCTCTCTCGCTGACCCTATCTCTCTGTCAAATAAATAAATAAAATCTTTAAAAAACAAAACAAAACAAAAAAANAGGCTCCTCTGCTGGGAGCCTGCTTCTTCCTCTCCCACTCCCCCTGCTTGTGTTCCCTCTCTCGCTGACTCTATCTCTCTGTCAAATAAATAAATAAAGTCCTTAAAAAACAAAACAAAACAAAACAAAAACAAAAAAAGAAGGGGATATTAAAGCCTTCTGTTTAACTTCCCCTCTTGCAACAAAATTTCTACTAAAATTATCAAAGAAAATCAACTGTTATAAGGAAAATCCACTTTCTCACTGGACACTAGGGAATGGTGCCAATCACATGTCAACAATTTTAAGGAATTTCTGCAGATTACAGTGTAAGCACATCCATATTTCTGGAGGGACCAACAATAAGCCACGTGGGACAAAAGACTGAGTCGTAAAGTAAGAGGCCCATAGAGGGTCCAGACAAGAGTCCCTAGCATGCAGCATTTCTGGCAGGAACCAAGGAAGGGACAAATTCCAAGTTTTTTAAAGCCGTAAAAGGGCAGAGGGCTATAATCCAAAAGGGATCAGGATCCTGCTGCAAGAGACCATACCTGACATGGATGGATGGTTTGTCAAAACACAGAAGAGCCTGCCAAAGGTGGTTCCCAGCGAGAGCGTCCTGCAAGTAAGAGAAAAGAATGTGGTGAACTTAATTCAGACAACTACGTCCAAGGAAGAAACCACCACACACAAAAAGTAAATATCCCTGCTTTGACACCTCTGGTGGCTGCTTCCTTCAGCTCTGTGAGGTGAAGGTATCTCTGATCAGTGAAAGGTGGACAGAGATCATGGGTTGCCCTTCATAGCCATTCTCCTCCTCTTCCTAAGTAACGAAATGTTTAGTGGGGTGTATTGCTGCTTAGAATAAAAAGAGCATTTCCCAGTCTTCTTTGCAATTAGGATTCAGTCATGTGACTAAGTTCTGGCCAATAGGATGTAAGTAGATGTATCACATGGCAGCTTCCATAAATCTCCCTTAGTTTCTTTTTTCTCCTTTCCTCCATCCTGCTACTGGAAATGTAGGTGTGATGGCTGCAACTCTACGTTAGGCCATGGGAATAAGGAATACATGTTTATGGTGGCAAAGCTACAAGGAGCCTGTGTCCCTGAGGCCTCAGAGCTGCCTTACCAGTCTTCGACTGATTACATCCAGATTTTTACATAAGACAGAAACAAATTTCTATCTCATTTAAAATACTGTTATTTCCTATGTCTGATCCAGCCAAAGCTAATTCTAACTGTTTCAAAGAGTAAAACTATAGTAACTCGGAAGTGTGCACTTCCCCCTTCATCTGAGCTTAAAGAGCTATATAAAGGTCACACATAATTAATCACAGAACTTTCAATATGGAACAAAACTTTCGACTATAAAATGAGCAAAAGGAGAGAGCTCCTTGCAGTTACAGGAATATTCAGCAATTCAAAAGAAAGAACTGATANATAAGACAGAAACAAATTTCTATCTCATTTAAAATACTGTTATTTCCTATGTCTGATCCAGCCAAAGCTAATTCTAACTGTTTCAAAGAGTAAAACTATAGTAACTCGGAAGTGTGCACTTCCCCCTTCATCTGAGCTTAAAGAGCTATATAAAGGTCACACATAATTAATCACAGAACTTTCAATATGGAACAAAACTTTCGACTATAAAATGAGCAAAAGGAGAGAGCTCCTTGCAGTTACAGGAATATTCAGCAATTCAAAAGAAAGAACTGATAAAGGAATGAGAAAATAGGGAGCCTAAAGAAACAAAGGAGAACTACAGAAACAACTCCAATTTATACGGTCAATAAGCTCTAAAAGCTACTGCATCTATAAAACAGGACAAAATCTGCAACAAAGAGAGAAGAATCTAGAAGAGGAAAGTTTTCGTAAATGAAAGTATGAGCAGCGGATTTTAAAACACAATGAAGGCAATAAACAACAGATTGAGTGCTGCAGAAATCCGGGTGTCCCTGGTTGCCTGCATTGTACATCCTAAACTTTTAATTCCTCAAGCTTACAGCCCAGTTCATCCCACTCTTCCCAGCATCTGACTTCACTTATTTCACTAAGAAGAGTAAGTCTACTGGTGTGAAATCTTTGCAGCTTTTCTTTACACAACTACATCCAATTCCT
>NC_048233.1:52548780-52666749 GCF_002007445.2 Ailuropoda melanoleuca | reverse complement strand
TGAGGTGAAGGTATCTCTGATCAGTGAAAGGTGGACAGAGATCATGGGTTGCCCTTCATAGCCATTCTCCTCCTCTTCCTAAGTAACGAAATGTTTAGTGGGGTGTATTGCTGCTTAGAATAAAAAGAGCATTTCCCAGTCTTCTTTGCAATTAGGATTCAGTCATGTGACTAAGTTCTGGCCAATAGGATGTAAGTAGATGTATCACATGGCAGCTTCCATAAATCTCCCTTAGTTTCTTTTTTCTCCTTTCCTCCATCCTGCTACTGGAAATGTAGGTGTGATGGCTGCAACTCTACGTTAGGCCATGGGAATAAGGAATACATGTTTATGGTGGCAAAGCTACAAGGAGCCTGTGTCCCTGAGGCCTCAGAGCTGCCTTACCAGTCTTCGACTGATTACATCCAGATTTTTACATAAGACAGAAACAAATTTCTATCTCATTTAAAATACTGTTATTTCCTATGTCTGATCCAGCCAAAGCTAATTCTAACTGTTTCAAAGAGTAAAACTATAGTAACTCGGAAGTGTGCACTTCCCCCTTCATCTGAGCTTAAAGAGCTATATAAAGGTCACACATAATTAATCACAGAACTTTCAATATGGAACAAAACTTTCGACTATAAAATGAGCAAAAGGAGAGAGCTCCTTGCAGTTACAGGAATATTCAGCAATTCAAAAGAAAGAACTGATCAAGGAATGAGAAAATAGGGAGCCTAAAGAAACAAAGGAGAACTACAGAAACAACTCCAATTTATACGGTCNATAAGCTTTAAAAGCTACTGCATCTATAAAACAGGACAAAATCTGCAACAAAGAGAGAAGAATCTAGAAGAGGAAAGTTTTCGTAAATGAAAGTATGAGCAGCGGATTTTAAAACACAATGAAGGCAATAAACAACAGATTGAGTGCTGCAGAAATCCGGGTGTCCCTGGTTGCCTGCATTGTACATCCTAAACTTTTAATTCCTCAAGCTTACAGCCCAGTTCATCCCACTCTTCCCAGCATCTGACTTCACTTATTTCACTAAGAAGAGTAAGTCTACTGGTGTGAAATCTTTGCAGCTTTTCTTTACACAACTACATCCAATTCCTACCTGCTTGCACTCTGACCTAAAAACCCTCGAGTCTAAGAGGAAAATGTATATCTTCCTGTTTTAAAGCCAGTGTTTTCATCTCTATCCTTGATCACCCCCTTCTTTGATTTCTCTAAGATCAGAACCGTGTTCTTTCTTTGTCCCCTACATCATTACCCTTGCATTTTTTTTTGCTGAGTTCTTTTGTGCAGATTACAAATATGTTCAAATCATCCATCTTTTTAAAGATCCTGCAATTCCTTTTTCTCTTTTTAAAAAGTGATCTCCATACCCGGGGCGCCTGGGTGGCACAGCGGTTGAGCGTCTGCCTTCGGCTCAGGGCGTGATCCCGGCGTTGTGGGATCAAGCCCCACGTCAGGCTCTTCTGCTATGAGCCTGCTTCTTCCTCTCCCACTCCCCCTGCTTGTGTTCCCTCTCTCGCTGGCTGTCTCTCTCTCTGTCGAATAAATAAAAAAATCTTTTAAAAAAAAAAGTGATCTCTATACCCAACGTGGGGCTTGAACTCACAACCTTGAGATCAAGAGTCACATGCTCTACTGACTGAGCCCAACAGGCATCCCTAAAATCCTTCAATTTTTCATCTTCCACTAGTACCACATCACCTATCATCTCTGGTCCCAGACATGGTCCCCAAAAGAATATGTGATGCTACCTCTATTTTCTCACTTCCCCAAACACTGTTCCTTAAGTTGTTAAATAAATTGGTTTTCCTTGTTATAAAATATGTTAGTTGTAGGAATTTTGAAAAATGTAAAAAGATATATCAAAAAATCATCCATAGATTTACGACTTAGTAGCAATTACTGTGACTATTCTGGAGATTTTTCTATGCATCTAGTCTTTATATAGTAGAATATAAAAGCGAATCCTACTGCAATTATAGTTTTGTAGACCTTTTCTCACTTTATTTATTTATTTATTTATTTATTTATTTATTTATTTATTTATTTATTTATTAAAGATTTTATTTATTTATTTGACAGAGAGAGACAGCCAGCGAGAGAGGGAACACAAGCAGGGGGAGTGGGAGAGGAAGAAGCAGGCTCCCAGCAGAGGAGCCTGATGTGGGGCTTGATCCCAGAACGCCGGGATCACACCCTGAGCCGAAGGAAGACGCTTAATGCCTGCGCCACCCAGGCGCCCCGACCTTTTCTCACTTTATGTAATACTTCGTAATTTTTCCATACTGTCTAATTTTCTGCAAAAATATATTCACTTAAACAAAGACTTGTACACAAATGTTCATAGCAGCACTATTCACAATAGCTTAAAGGGGTAAATAACTCAAATATCCATCAACTGATGAACAGATAAACAAACTGTGGTATAGCCATACAATGGAATATTCTCATGCATAAAAAGGAATGAAATACTGATACATGATACAACATGGACAAGTCTTGAAAACATTACATTAAGTGAAAGAAAGAATCCAGGAACAAAGGTCACATATAGTATGATTCTAAATATATGAAATGTCCAGAATAGGCAAATTCATCAAGACAGGAAGCAGATTAGTGGTTGTCAGGGGCTAGAGGGACGAAGGATGGGGAGTAATGTTTAATGGGTAGGGAGTTTTCTCTTGGGATAATGAAAATATTCTGGAGCTAGATGATGGTATGATGGCACAACACCGCGAATGTAATAAATGCCATGGAATTACATATCTTAAAATGGTTAAAATGGTCCATTTTAAGATTATGTATGCTTTACCACAATTTAAGAAATGATATTCGATGATTGCAAACAATTACATTTTGTGGCCATGCCATAATGTATTTAACGATCATTTTATTGTACAATATTTAAGTTTTGCTTTTCTTTTTTAAAGATTTTATTTATTTATTTGAGAGACAGAGAGAACGTTCTTGTATGCACAAGGCCGGGAGGGGCAAAGGGAGAAGCGGACTCCCTGCTGAGCAGGGAGCCCACCATGGTGATTGACCCCAGGACCACGGGATCATGACCTGAGCCAAAAGCAGACAGACATTCAACCAAGTGAGCTACCTAAGAGCCCCAAGTTTTGCTTTTAACTCAATATTACAATAAAGTTATTTTATTATTAATCTGACTCAGAATGTAATAATTGACAGTTGGCTTAATATACGTTTTAAATTAGGTTACACAAGTACTAATCTATTCCTAGCATTCTAGGCATTTTAATCAGAAATAAGTCCTCAATTTTATCAAGCACCTTTTCAACATTCATTGACTTAGTTATATTTTTTTCTTGTTTTGCCATAATATATTTTACTTACGCATTTTCTTAGAGCAGACTATTCTTGCATTCCTGTTATACATTTTACTTGGTCAAAAGGTACTACTGATATCTGTGTAGTACCATTTAAAAAGAATTCTCCCACCCATATTCATAAATGAGAAGATCTACGCAGTGTTTCCACGCTGGTGTCTTAGAGTGTCTGCAGAACATCAAATACATTTGGAAAACATTTGGGGAAATGCCTTCCACAGGGCTTCTTTATAGCACAGATCCTCAGAGCCTTTAATATGCAAACACGCCTGGTGAATCTCCATGGGCAAGATATGAGAATTTCCCACCTTTATCTGACTATAGGACACATTTTTCGGGTCATACGTATTACTAGAACAGTGTTCCATAATGTGGAAGTGTGCGGCATGCAATACCATTGGGAAATTCCAGCTGTATTTTTCTTGTGGGCTAAATTTGAGTATATTAACACTTTGTTTACTTTGTTTACTCTTTATCTTTTCCTGTGCTTTGAAACATATGTCTTCTCTCTCTCTCTCAATCTGATTTTGCAGAGGCTTGTCTTTTTTATTGATTTTATCCAAGAACCACTGCTTGATAACTGTAAATTCAGTCTCTCTTTTCTCTAATCCAGTGACTTCTGTTTTTGTCTGCATTATTTCCTGCTGTATCATCTAGTATCCTATCAGGAGAAGAGAAACCACAACAGTTATGTGAACAGAGAGAATGTTTCATAAGGAATCAGTGAAATAAGTGTGCAAAGACTTACAGGGCAGAGGGGTCTCTGAGATGGCACAGAGCCAGTAAATACAAACACAGCTGCCAGTCCTGGGGGGTGAGGGGGCGAGCAAAGGAGGAGTGTGAG
Source organism: Ailuropoda melanoleuca (assembly GCF_002007445.2). Classification (NCBI taxonomy): domain Eukaryota; kingdom Metazoa; phylum Chordata; class Mammalia; order Carnivora; family Ursidae; genus Ailuropoda; species Ailuropoda melanoleuca. Next base: position 52,662,558 of record NC_048233.1, on the reverse strand, counting down.
GTTTTAGGACCTGGAGTCTTAGAGGAGGCAGCTCTGGGAACTTAGGACCTGGTGTGAGGAGGGGCTGCTATCTGCTACTGCGAGGATCTTGGAGGGGACATGATGAAGCTGGCTTGGGGAGTGTGGACAGAAACAGGAAACGGGACACAATGCAGCTGCCATGCCAAAGAACCGTTGTAAGGTGACAGGGAGAGAAGTCACGAGCAACAGCAAACACACATCACTTCCTCCTCCTCCAGCTTTCCAATCTCCCTCCAATTCCTCCTCACAGGCACCCGCTAGCAAAAGGGGAATGTGGTTTCCAGAATCCAGGCCCAGCATCACAAAGCAGGGCATAGAAGGATGAGCGTGGAGCTGAGAGACGGGAGCTTAATGGCCAGTGTCCCTTCCTTTGCTCTCCTGTCTGACTGCTGTCTCCTTTTCTCCTCCTCTTTCTCTTCTTCTCCTTCTTTGCATTTGTTAAGGAGACATAACTTACATGCCATAAAATTCGCCCCCCTTGTTTCCACGCACCTTCCTTCTGAAACCACCAGTTTGTTCTCTGTACTTAACAGTCCATTTTTTTTGTCTCTTTTCTCTTCATTTGTTCATTTTCCCCCCTAAAATTCTACATATGAATGAAATCATATGGTATTTGGCTTTCTCTGACTGATTTCACTTAGCACTATACCCTCTAGGTCTATCCATGTTATTGCAAATGGCAAGATCTCATTCTTTTTATGACTGAGTAATATTCCATTATAGCTAGCTAGCTAGCTATATGTATATGTCACATCTTCTTTAACTATTCATCTATTGATGGATACATATCTCAGTGATTGTAAATAATGCTGCAATAAACATAGGAATGCATATAACTTTTCAAATGAATGTTTTTGTTTTCTTTGGATAAATACTCTGTAGTAGAATTAGTGGATCATATTATAATTCTATTTTTAATTTTTTGAGGAACCTCCTTACTGTTTTTCCTAATGGCTGGACCAGCTTGCATTCTTGCCAACAGTGCGTGAGTGTTCCTTTTTCTCCACATCCTTGCCACCACTTGTTTCTTGTCCTTTGATTCTAGCCATTCTGACAGGTGTGAGGTGATCTCTCATTGCAGTTTTGATTTGCATTTCCCTGATGATTAGCGATGCTGAGTACGTTCCCACGTTTATGTTGGCCATTTGTATGTCATCTTTGGAAAAATGTCTATTCAGGTCTTCTGCCCATTTTTTAATCAGATCGTTTTTTGGTGTTTTGTTTTTGTTTTTGTTTTTTTAGTGTTGAGCTATGTAAGTTCTTTATATAGTTTTATAGTTTCTTCGCAAACTATTCCAAAAAAAGAAGAGGAAGGAAAGCTTCCAAATTCATTCTGCAAGGCTAGCATTAACCTGATACCAAAATCAGATAAAGACACTACAAAAAGAAAAGAGAACTACAGGCCAATATCTTTGATAACTATACATGCAAAAATCCTCAACAAAATATTAGGAAACTGAATCCAACAATACCTTAAAAAATCATCCACCATAACCAGCTGCCATATATTCCAGGGTTGCCAGGGTGGTTCAGCATTCACAAATCAATCAACATGATATTGCACCTTAACAAGAGAAAGGATAAAAACTGTATGATCATCTCAACGGATTCAGAAAAAGCATTTGACATAGTACGACATCCATTCACAATAAAAACTCTCAACAAAGTAGTTTTAGGAGAAACATATTTCAACATAATAAAGGCCATATATGAAAAACCCACACTTAACATCATACTTAATAGGGAAAAACTGAGAGCTTTTCCTCTGAGATAAGGAACAAGACAAGGATGTTCCTCTTACCACTTTTATTCAACATAGTACTGGAAGACCTAGCCACAGCAATCAGACAAGATGGAGGAAAACAAGGTGGAGGGGAAATAAAAGGCATCCAAATTGATAAGGGAGAAAAAAAACTTTCACTGTTTGGAGATGATATGATACTACATACAGAAACTCTAAAGACTCCACCAAAAAACTTCTAGAACTGATAAATGAATTTAGTAAGGTTGCAGAATACAAAATCAACACACAGAAAGCTGTTGCATTTCTATATACTAATAATAAAGCAGCAGAAAGAGAAATTAAGAAAACAGGCCCATTTGTAATTGCACCAAAAAGAATAAAATGCCTAGGAATAAACTTACCCAGGAGGTAAAAGACCTGAACTCTGAAAATTCACCCTTTTAAAGTATACAAGTCAGTGATTTTTAATATATTCATGATGTTGTGTAACCATCACTTCTATCTAATTCTAGAAAATTTTCATTATTCCAAAAAGAAACCTCACGCCTATTATTAACAGTCACTCTGCATTCCTCACTGTTCCAACCTTTGGCAACCATTAATGTTCTATCTGTCTCCAATCTATTCAGACATTTCACACAAATGGAATCATCCAAATTATGACCCTCTGTATCTGGCTTCTTTCACTTAACATAATGTTTTCAAGGTTCATCCATGTTATAACATGTATTCAGTACTTCATTCTTTTCCTGGCTGAATAATATTCTGTTAGGTGAATCATACCACATTTTATTTATTCATTCATCAACTGATGGACATTTAGATTGTTGCCATTTTTTAGCAATTATGAATATCACTATTATGAATATTCACATACAAGTTTTTATAAGACCAATTCTGTTGAATATATAATCTTTCATTCATTCTTAAACATAATGTTCCATTTAATTATTAGTTATATTTAAAAGCTGATACCTTTAAACCTAACCAAAGAGGCAAAGGATCTGTACTCAGAAAACTACAGAATACACATGAAGGAAATTGAGAAAGACACAAAAAAAAATGGAAGAACATTCCATGGTCATGGATTTAAAGAACAAACATTGAGAATGTAGATTGCTACATGGAGCAATCTACACATTCAGTGCAATCTCTATCAAAATACCATCAACTTTTTTCACAGGGCTGGAACAAATAATACTAAGATTTTATGGAACCAGAGAAGACCCTGAATAGCTAAAGAAATGTTGAAAAAGAAAACCAAAGCTGGTGGCATCACAATTCCAGACTTCAAGCTCTATTACAAAGCTGTAATCATCAAGACAGCATGGTATTGGCACAGAAACAGACACATAGATTGATGGAACAGAATAGAGAACCCAGAAATGGACCCTCAACTCTATGGTCAACTAATTGTCGACAAAGCAGGAAAGAATATTCAATGGAAAAAAGAGTCTCTTCAATAAATGGTGTTGGGAAAATTGAACCACCATGTGCAGAAGAATGAAACTGGATAATGTTCTTACATCATACACAAAAATAGACTCAAAATGGATGAAAAACCTAAATGTGAGACAGGAATCCATCAAAATCCTAGAGGAGAACATAGGCAGCAAGCTCTGTAACCTTGGCCATAGCAACTTCTTGCAAAACCCGTCTCCAAAGGCAAGGGAAACAAAAGCAAAAATGAACTACTAGGACTTCATCAGGATAAAAAGCTTCTGCACAAAAAGGAAACAACCAACACAAATAAAAGGCAACCCACAGAATGGGAGAAGATAGTCACAAATGACATAGCAGATAAAGGGCTAATATCCAAAATCGATAAAGGACTTATCAAACTCAACACCCAAAGAACAAATAATCCCATCAAGAAATGGGCAGAAGACATGAACAAACATTTCTCCAAAGAAGACATACAAATGGCCAACAGACACATGAAAAAATGCTCCACATCACTCGGCATCTGGGAAATACAGATCAAATCCACAATGAGATACCACCTCACGTCAGTCAGAATGGCTAAAATTAGCAAGTCAGGAAATGACAGATATTGGCGAGGATGTGGAGAAAGGGGAACCGTCTTACACTACTGGTGGGAATGCAAGCTGGTACAGCCACTCTGGAAAACAGTATGGAGGTTCCTCAAAAAGTTGAACATAAAGCTACCTTACAACCCAGCAATTGCCCCACTATTTACCCCAAAGATACAAATGTAGTGATCCGAAGGGGCACCTGCACCCCAATGTTTATAGCAGCAACGTCCACAGTAGCCAAACTATGGAAAGAGCCCAGATGACCATCAACAAATGAATGGATAAAGAAGATGTGATATATATATATATATATAAAAGAATTGCCATTTGCAATGGTGTGGATGGAACTAGAGGGTATTACGCTAAGCGAAATAGGTCAATCAGAGAAAGACAATTATCATATGATCTCACTCATGTGGAATTTAAGAAACAAAACAGAGGATCAGAGGGGAAGAGAGGAAAAAATAAAACAAGATGAAATCAGAGAGGTAGACAAACCATAAGAGACACTTAATCATAGGAAACAAACTGAGGGTTGCTGGAGGGGAGTGGGGTGGGGGGATGGGGTAACTGGGTGATGGACATTAAGAAGGGCACGTGATGTAATGAGCACTGGGTGTTACGTAAGACTGATGAATCACTGACCTCTACCTCTGAAACCAATAATACATTATACGTTAATTAATTGAATTTAAATTTTAAAAAAGTTAAAAAAAAAAAAGCTGATACCTTTAAGCTCAGCAGTCTTGATCCAGATACAGCTTTTTCATATCCAATAGTGTTTGATATTCAGAGTTTTCACTAATGCCATTTAAGATTTCATTTATTTATTTTAGAGACAGAGAGTGCACACACCTGCATGAGTGAGAGGAGGGGCAGAGTGGGAGGGGCAGAGGGGAAGGGAGAGAGACAAGCTGACTCTGTGCACTGAGTGCAGAGCCTAATGCAAGACTCAATCCCAGGACCCCAAGATCACAACCCAAACTGAAACCAAGAGTCAGACACTCAACCAACTGAGCCACCCAGGCGCCCCTCACTAATACCACTTTCCAAACAATTGTTAAATTTTTGATTTTTTTTCTTTTACTCACTGGTTGTTTAGAAAGTTGTATATTTTGGGGCACCTGGGTGGCTCAGTCATTAAGCATCCGCCTTCGGCTCAGGGCCTGATCCCAGGGTCCTGGGATCGAGCCCAGCATCAGGCTCCCTGCCTGCTGCTTCCTCTCCCACTCCCCCTGCTTGTGTTCCCTCTCTTGCTGGCTGTCTCTCTCTTTGTCAAATAAATAAATAAAATCTCAAAAAAAAAAAGTTGTATATTTCAACTTTTGTTTCAATTACAGAGGGCACTTAATGTTATTAAAATGTGTTGAGCTTTTCTTTGTGGCCTAGTATATTTTCAATGTTTTACATAATCCATGGATGCTTAAAAAGCTTTGTTACATACATTTTTAAAATTATATTCTGCATAGTGTCTTTTTGTCTTGACATCAGACAATGATAGTATCTTTCATAATAATTTTGTTTCTCTCAATTTTTCTTTATATTTCACACAATTTTGGCTTTATATATTTTTGGTACTTCATTAGTTGACCCATAAAAGTTCTATTAATTCTCCCTTGTGAATTAAACTTTTAATCAATATAAATTCAATCTATTTATTTTATTAATGATTTTCTTTTACCCTGAGCACACTCTAGACAAGCGAGTTTGCATGCTTTTACTAATTACCTTTTCTATCTAGATTCCTTTGCAATTGTTTTCAGTATTAATACTGAACTGTTTTTTATGACAATCATTCAGCATTGATTCCAAGTTTAATTTTTTCCCAAAATATTGCATGTACTGTCCCAGCCAGAGTGTCTAAAATGTAGATTATTTATTCTTTGAGGAAAAGATAGTGGAGTGACAATATTTGGAAAATGTCTGCTTAATAAAAACCAAAAATACCAAATATTTATTGAGCATTATGTATAGCTAAGATCTGCCACAAAAACCCTACTTATATTAGATTACACAGTCCTTGCTAAAAGATGGTGATCTTGACCACTTCATTCCCTGACTCTGCAAACCTCACCACCACATTTCTTTCTTTGGCAGTGTCTCTTTCCACACCCCTGTTGAGAAGTCAGGTTCATATAGTGTGACATCTTTTCCTTGCCCCAGCTGATGGGAACAGGGCTAGACCTCTGACCCAGGGCATCAACCTGTAGATAAGGCTGAATCCCTTCTATATTTTGACCAAGAGACCCAGAGACAACAGAGAATTGTGGGCACTTGTATGACAAGCCTGCGTGGAGTCTGCTGGGCATCCATTTCCATAACCACATGAATGTTGACAATGCAGTCGGTGGGAAATTGAACCAAATGCATAGAGAGATGTCTCCTGAAAGAGAGAGAGATGGAAGGACAGCTTTCTGATCAACTTCCAGTTCCTATGGACCTTAGTTGTACTTCCTATATTTTGTTACTGTGAGATTTCCTTGCCTCCTTTTTATAATCTCCCTTTTACTTCCACTAATTTTGGTGACCTGTTTCTTGGATGAGCTCTGATTAAAACGAGCCCAGATTAGATGCATATTTATTTAGGTAAGATACTGTAGCAGAATGGATTTTCCAAAGAGGGACACTGTAATATCTCCTATACCACATACTCTTCTGGAAACCTGCCATTCTCAGTAAAAGGTGCAATCTATGTCCTCTCCCACTCAGTATGGGTGGGTCTTTAGAACTGCTTTGACCAATATTATGCTATGAAAAGGACACTATGTAAATTTTAAGGCTAGGTCATCAAAATGTCTTGTCTTCTCGGGATATTTTCTCTTGGAACCCGACTCTACGCTATAAAGAACCTGAAGCAATTAACAGGGAGGCCCATGGGGAGGAACACTGAAGCCCCCAGCCCACAGCCCCAGCTGCACTCCCCCCTGACAACCAGCATCAACTTCCCAGCCAAGTGAAGGAGCCATTTTGAAAATGGATCTTCCAGGCCTGAGTTAAGTCGCCCCAGCTGATACCCCGTGAAGCATAAATGGAGCTATTCCTACTAAGACCTGCCTTAATTGCAGATTCTTGAGCAAAATAAATGATCATTGTTGTTTTAAGCCCCTAAGTGTGGGGGCTTTTTCCTCCCCTTAGGAATAAATAAGGGACACAAATAACACATTAAGCCATAGTCATTCATTAATACACGGTTACTCCTTAGCAGGGACTTAGCAAACTGGACATGGAGAAGGAGGTGGTAGGATGGGAAGGCAGAGAACAAGCTAAGAGACAAAGAGCCACCTTATAGCTGCCCACAGTGAGTGCATGTGGACACCTAAAGGGCAGTTTAACAAAGAAGTGGATGGAAAAGGGAAGAAGGATTGGAGAAAAGGAGGACTGCCGTTTATTTCCCTATGTTCGTCAGCAGGTGTCCCATGATCGGCTTGGAGGAGATGAAGGAGGTGGTGACGGGAAGTGCGAGACACTAACGTGAACTGTCAACTCCTAGGGAGTGTGCCCCCTGCCTTTTTCATTCATTACTGTGCCCACAGAAGATGGCACAATGCCACTTACATAGTAGGTGCTCAATAAATGTTTTAAATTAGATTTAAAAAATGGAAATTTCATAGTGCCCTAGTCATAATATTTGCTTGTAAAGCACAGAAACCCCACCAAATTAGTTTAAGTAAAAGTGAGTTTAGCGTGAAGATAAAGGAGAACTTCCCATAATCAAATTGCAGAAGCACAGCGGGGGCTTGTGAGAACAGAAAAAAATATCCATTGTTTCCCCCTTATCTGGAGCCATGTGGATTTCCCATGTCCATAACTTGGCTTCTTTGTCCATAACTCATTTACTCTTCTCTATAAATTACTTTCCTCTGTCAAGCTTTTAGTTTCTATTCTCCCCAGATTCTACCTGCATGAGGTTCTGGATAGCCATATCGGCTATCCCACATGCCTACAGTTCCAATGACCAGCAATGAAGACTGGCTCAATCTCTGCCTACATTTCAAACTCCCAGGAGAGAGACTCTAAACAGCTAATCTTGGGTCAGGTATCTACATCCGTCTAAGCAGTTGTGACCAAGCTGGATTCATACAGTTCTTTGGGTTTCCTCTTCCAAATTGTGAGTGAGCCAGGTTTTCTAAGATGGGGCATTGTTGGGGGGAAATGGTGATGCTGTGACATGGGTAAGCACAGAGTTAAGGGTAGTGCTTTCCACCCTTCAAAGCTTTGGGCCACAGTCCACAGTCCTATGAAAATGGGTTTAGGATCTAAAACCACCATAGCCATAGAAATATCATCAGTAAGCTTCTAATAATTGGCATAACCTCTACACTACCCACGGTCCCTCCCAGCCCTATAGTCAGCCAATGAACAAGATTAGAGTCCTTCCCTCACAGTGCAAATAGCAATCCCCTTTCTAAACTTTCCAGGACTCCAACCTCCTAACAGCATGCGCAGAAGGACATAGGAACCAGTGTATTAATTTGGGTCACTCTGCTGTGTTGAGGCAGAAAAAAGAAGAGCAGCTTTCTGCAGAGTTCCCACCTAAGGCTGATGATCCAGAAGGGTCTTTGGACTCTGCGCAGGTCCCCTAGTGGTGTGAAGGGGGCAAAGCCTCCTCCCGTGCTCCGTCTGATTCTTGAGGAACAGCTCCCAATCTAGAGAATCTGGTTAATTATTTTTTACTATTTGGGCCACCTGCAAAAGAACCCATATTTTAAGTTACAAAGTTAGACTTAGAAAAAGAATGACCTAATAATAGCCTACATTTTAATCCTTGCTTGCACATATTGTTCTGATAAAAGGCGGTCAAAATTCAAGTGGAATAATTTTTCAAAATTGCACTGCCTTCATTCTGGTATTCTGTTCTGTGTTTTAATTAGCGTGATGATAGAAACTGCAAAAGCCATCACGTGGACTAAATTGACAAAATGATTTATGAGTGAAAGCCCCTACATGCCAAGTTTATATCATATTAGTTTCAAAAATGTCTGTACAAAATCGATTGTTTCTTAAAAACCAAAACAAAACACAGAGAAATTCCAGTTCTTGCATCAAAATACTTTTCAAAAAAATGAATACTTTTCAATCTTTAAAGATCCAGGCTGTTGGTGAACTGAGAGAGCGCCTGGGTTGACTGACAGTATCTGTCAGAGGCAATGAACTCCACTTCAACGTTGCCTTTATGCTGGTGTGTCAAGTTGTTCAACTGTGACCCTTCCATCTGTTCCAGCTAATCTGAAAGTCATTTAGACCCGCTTCCCCATTCATTTGAAACACAGCACATTCTCCTGTTAACACACATATGCAAAGTTGTCTGCTGTCAGCAACCTAAGGGTTTTTTTGAAAAGTCTCACTTACAACATCTGTATAAACATTTACACAACAGAAAATCCATTTATTGACAATTACTGCCCCCCTAACTTAAATTTTTCAGACAATTCTAAGTATAGGGTCATTGTGAACAGACATCGAGAAGTTTACTTCCCCAATTTACTTTTTAAGCAGGAATGACCCCTTGCCCTTGACATGTCAAAAAAATCTTCCTGTGTTATATCTTAAGACCTCTTAAGAATTCATAGTCTTATTTGCTAGGATTCCGTTGAAACTGAAAATGCTTGCATACTCTTTGTTTGTTTGTTTTAAGCAAGTCTGGAAGGATGTAGTGGAGCTCATCTGATCTACTGAATAGCAATCTCTGGGGTGGGGCTCTGGGAATCCGTATATTCAAAAAGTCCTCCAAGTGGTTTTGAGAATCAACGTGTCCGGTCAGTTACACTTTACTAAGATACCTTCTACTGCATGATTCTCCTTTCTTACTTGTATGACTCATATGATCCTATTAAAGGACTTAGAAAGTACTTTAACAAAGTACTTAGCGAAAGGTAAAAAACAAAATATAATAAAATAGAAAAAAGCTTATTTGAGTGATTTACATGGATGTTTCTTTGCCTTATTTGTAAATTGGAACTGCATTTAGATGGGACACAACAGGAATACTCACATTATGCTAAATGAATTAAGACCTCCTTTGGTCCAGAACTTTAAAATTGCTTTGCTTTATTTTAAACTGGTTCCTTTTCCATTCTCTGTCCAGATCTATACTGCATTTCTCAGGTCTGGCCTCAACCGTGACATTCAATCTCTGTGTGACCTTGTTCATAAAGTTAGTTCTCCTCTCTGAGATGTAGTTTGTATGAAGTCAGAGAAGATGATCTCTGAAGTCTCTTCCAGCTTTGACATTCTTTGGACATCTAAAACGAGTTCTATATATCCTTTTCCTCTCTGATAAGATCACCTCCACCCCAGAACATTCATTATCTCCAACCATACACAATTGGGGGCCCACAAAGTTACAAGTGGCTGATGGTATTTTAGGAAAGTATTTCTGAGGTATAAGACTTAAGGAACCGCTCTTTATTTATTGTTCCTAGAACTTATTTTTTTTATTATTTTTTAATTTTTAAAATGATTTATTTATTTATTTTGAGGGGGGATGGGAAAAAGGGGAGGGAGAGAGAGAGGGAGAGGGAGAGAAGCAGACTCCCCACTGAGCACAGACTCCGACATGATACTTGATCTCACAACCCTGAGATCAGGACCTGAACCGAAATCAAGAGTCGGACACTTAACTAGCTGAGTCACCCACATGCCCCTTTCTAAAATTTTTTAAAATTTATTTATTTATTTTGAGAGAGAGGAAAAATGTTTCTAGAGTTTAAATTTATGCCTCTAGCTCCAATAGGTTTTTTTTTTATTATTATTAATCTACTCACAAAATGTTCCACTCTCTCCTTTGAGGTTGTATTTTCCAATCTTCAAAGGTTGTTTTCATTACATTCATTGTCTTTGTCAATTTCACCATCTCCCATTTTTTAATTTTTAAATCCTTTTGTTGAGATCTAATTGGCATGTAGCATTATATTGGTTTCAGGTGTACGACATGATGATTCACCATTTGCATATATTGTGAAATGATCACCACATTAAGCCTCGTTGACATCCATCACCACACACAGTTACCAACAAATTTTTGTCTTGTGATGAGAAATTTCAAAATTTACTCTCCTGTTCATTTTTATATCTGGTCCTCTTGCTGTGGTTGAAAGGACATGTAAGCCTTCCGATAAGTTATATGACCTTGAACAAATCATTTAATCTTCTTCAAGCTTTAGTTTTCTCATTTGTAAAATTGAAATAATATCTACTCGAATACAAAAGGAAATAAGTCTTAGGTACAAAAGGAGATAAGAAGTGCTTTCTAAGCTGTAGCTTGTGGTAGAGATGCCATTATTATTGTCTTTATTGTAATTATTAATACTGCTCCTACCACGCATAAATTGGTCCTTCTCTGTACCACGATCATAAATAAAGCAGCACCTAATATATTACTGTTTCGGACACCTATGGAGAAAAACAAAAGGGTACTATAGATATGTGTATCAAAAGTTTCAAAAACATAACTTGGCACAATAATTTTACGTTTTTTTTTTTGAGAGAGATAAAGAGAGAGTATGTGCATGCATAAGGTGGGGACGAGCAGAGGGAGAGGGAGAGAGAGAATCTCAAGCAGGATCCACGCTCAGCACAAAGCCAGACAAGGGGCTTAATCTCACAACCCGGAGATCATGACCTGAGCCAAAATCAAGAGTTGGACACTCAACCAACTGAGCCACCCAGGTGCCCCACCCTAATTTTGCTTCTAAGAATGTATCAAAATATATATCTTATATTTTGTATAAGGATGTCCATCAAAGCACTGTTTATAATAGCCCATATTAAAACCAATCCAATGCCCATGAGTACATTATTTTCTAGTCATCACTGAGACACTCTGTAGCCAATAAAAATGGTGTTTTGGAAAAGTATTTAACGACTTAGAAAATGCTCATACCACACAGTAAGGGTAGACTTGCATTTCCGTATGATTTCAATATAATGGTAAAATATATTGTCTAAACAGATCTTAAAGAAAAGAGATATATTGAAATATTTGCAGTATTTGTCAATAATGGGAATGTAGACAACTTATATTTTCTATTTGTCTCTGTGTTTTCCAGGCTTTCTTTTTAAAACTGTATTGTTTTTATAAAACTGCAGCACATCTTCCCCTCCCAAGTTTCAAATTATGTATTCAATCACCCACCCAATACATATTGAGTATCTCTGTGTGTCTTTGCCCTCTGTTGGATATGATGGTGATAAGGAGGTGTATAGCATGGTCATAAGCTTTAAGGAGCTTATAGTCTAGAAGGAGAAACTGTTTCTTATACAGAGAATGGCAGTAATAATGGGTCTTTAGAATAGTACAAGTGAGTTGCCATAGAAATTAAGAGAGGAAGATTCTCTGAAGATACAACAGAGAAACTGTTTATTAAACCCTGCAAGAGCTGTTATTGAGGTAATAAGCCGTTCACAGGAATGTTTTAATCTGATTAGAGTTTTCATAGTCTATATCTTCTCATAGGAAATAGAGTATTTTAGTTTAGTTTTTAATTACTCTAATGCTCCTGTCAAATTAAGTCCCACCCCATATTTGCCTAAATAACAGATCAAATTTAATTCCTCAGCAATCCATTGTTAGGAGGTGAGATACCTAAGAAAGAATCTGGAAAGTCTTCAAATAGCACGAGGCCACCAAAATCATATGAGGGCACCTGGATTCATCTAGTTACTCTCACTGAGTACCCTAAACTCAGAGGTACAACTCCAAATAGTCAGGAGGAGCCAATGTGAGGAGAAAAAGAACACTTTCTATCTAGTCCAGAATCCTCTATCGAAGGGAGAACATAAATGAAATACAGTTGGAGCCTATGATGCTGGACCTATTGTGGAAATACAAATAAAATTCTCCACAGAGCTGTCCTACCTCCCATCTTCCACAGCATGATCCTCTATTTGTGATTAGATTGGAGTTAGAATATTCCAGTTGGGGGGCGCCTGGGTGGCACAGCGGTTAAGCATCTGCCTTCAGCTCAGTGCGTGATCCCGGTGTTATGGGATCGAGCCCCACATCAGGCTCCTCCGCTAGGAGCCTGCTTCTTCCTCTCCCACTCCCCCCTGCTTGTGTTCCCTCTCTCGCTGGCTGTCTCTATCTCTGTCAAATAAATAAATAAAATCTTTAAAAAAAAAAAGAATATTCCAGTTGGATGAGAGCAGCTAAGTTTAAAGCATGATGGGTCATGAACGTCAGTCGCTTACAGTGGCCACACAGGTCATGGAGATGTGTGGACTGGACAGACACAAGACACCGATGTGGTGGCGTCACAATAAGTTGGAGAATACGTGTCTTGCCTAGTAGCATTCTATTTAATATAACAAGCACCACGCTGGCACAATAATTTTACATCTGTCGGCTAGATTCGCCTCCTTCTCCTGCAGCCAGTGTGTACCCTGCATAGAAGGGCCCATGGAGAAGCACGTCCATCAGCCCCTTACTCATGGTTCTAGAGAAGGACCCTTAGTTTTCCCACCAATTCCACTTTCAGTTCCTGGGCGTGATTCCTCCTCCGTGAGGAAGAGAATAAAGAGAAGCTGAGAGACAGCCCCACATGACCAGAGAGTCAGGCAGAGCATAAGCCTTAACCAGAGGAATATAAATAATGAGAGAAATCACACCAAACCATCAGAGAACTGAAGAGGAGTTACTGGTCTCTTTTTGGTGTCCCCAGATTATAAGACAAATAGCTCAGTGTCACTGGCTGTGAGTGGACACAGCTGTGCCCCCAGGGACCACTGGGCAATGTCTAGAAACATTTTTGTTGGTCACAACCTCGGACAGGGGTTGGGAATGGCATGTGACTGGCATCTAGTGGGTAGAGGCCAGGGATGTTGCTAAACATCTGACAGGGCCCAGGACAGTCCCCCACAACGACCAATGTCAACAGCGTGGGATATGAAGTGAGGGGCTCTTTCAAGTGAGCACTTAGGAGATTACATTTGGGGTGAAATCTGATTGATCCAGAGAAATAATTTACCCCAGAAAGATCTGGGGGCACAGCGGGGAACAACAGGAGCAAAGGTGCTGGGGTGGGAATAAGCTGGGTATAGTTGAGCACAGAAACCCTGCTTCCCCTTGCCTTGTTTGCCATGGAATTTGCTGGACATAAAAATGAACCGGAACATAAATTTTAAATTCTTAATAGTATCTTAGCAATCATGTTATAAATGGGGAAACTGAGACACAGAGGGTCAAAGTAAAGTAAAAAAAAATAAAAGTCATAAAAAAGAAGGAATCCTGCCACTTGGGACAACATGGATGAAACTGGGGGACAGTATGCTAAGTAAAATAAGCTAGATACAGAAAGAGAAATACTGTATGAACTATGCATTCATCTGTTGACATTTAGGCTGTTTCCATATCTTGGTTATTGTGAATAATGTAGAACTGAACATGTGAGTGCAGGTATCTCCTCATGAGACCAGTTTCATCTCCTTTGGATATTTAACCAGAAGTGAAACTGCTGGATCATATGGTAATTCGATTTTTAATTTCTTAAATTTCTCCATACTGTTTTCCAAATGGCTGTACCAATTTGCCTCCTGAACAGCAATGTATGTACAAGGGTTCCCTTTTCTCCAGATCCTCACCAACACTTGTTATCTCACGTCTTTTTGATAATAGTCAACCTACCTGGTATGAGGTGATATCTCATGTGGTTTGGATTTGCATTTTCCTGATAATTAATGATGTTGAGCATCTTTTCATGTGACTGTTAGCCATCTATATGTCTTCTTTTAGAAAAAATGTCTATTCAGACCCTTGGCCCACTTTTTAATTGAGTTGTTTGTTTTTTGCTATCGAATTGTATGAGTTTGTTATGTATTTTATATATTAACCTCTTATCAGATATATAGTTTATAAATATTATTATAGTTTATAAATATTTTTCTCTATTCTGTAGGTAGGCTTTTATTTTGTTGATTAGTTCTTTTGCTGTACAGAAGCTTTTTGGCTTGATGTAGTCCCATCAGTTTATTTTTGCTTTTGTTGCCTGTGCTTTTGGTGTCATATCCAAAATATCATTGCTAAGACTGATGTCAAAGAGCTTTTTCCTTATGTTTTCCTCTAGAAGTTTTATTGTTTCAGGTATTACATTTAAGTCTTTAATTAATTTCAAGTTATTTCTTGTGTATGGTATAAGATAAGGGTCCAATTTTATTCTTTTGCATGTGGATCCCTGGGATGCAAGGATGGTTCAACATATGTAAGCCAATAAATGTGCTACATCACATTAACAGAATGAGGGATAAAAATCATATGATCATCTCAGTTGCCACAGAAAAAGCATTTGTCAAAATTCGATATCGTTTTATGATAAAAACTCTCAACAAATTAAGTGTAGAAGAAATGTACCTCAACATAATGAAGGCTATATATGACAAGTTCACAGCTAACATCATTTTCTTTTTTTAAAAAAGATTTTATTTATTTATTTCAGACAGAGAGAACACAAGTAGGGGGAACAGCAGGCAGAGGGAGAAGGAGAAGCAGACTCCCCGCTAAGCAGGGAGCCCAATGCAGAGCTCAATCTCAGGACCCTGAGATCATGACCTGAGCCGAAGGCAGATGCTTAGCGGACTAAACCACCCAGGTACCCCACTAACATCATTTTCAACAACGAACAGCTGAAAGCTTTTCTTTTAAGATCAGGAACAAGACAAGGGTGCCCACTCTTACCGACTCTATTCAACATAGTACTAGCAGTCCTAGCCAGAGCAATTAGGCAAGAAAAAGTAAAAGCCATAACATTTGGAAAGGAAGTTAAATTGTCTGTTTGCAGATGACGTGATCTTACATATAGAACACCCTAAAGACTCCACTAAGAATTTGTTAGAACAAACAAATTAGGTAAAGTTGCAGAATACAAAATCAACATATAAAAATCGGTTGTATTTCCAGACACTAACAACAAACTAAATGAAAAAGAAATTAAGAAAAAAAATCCCACTTATGATTGCATCAAAAAGAATAAAATACTTAGGAATTAATTGAACTAAAGTCCATAAAAGATATGT
This sequence comes from Ailuropoda melanoleuca, assembly GCF_002007445.2. Taxonomy (NCBI): domain Eukaryota; kingdom Metazoa; phylum Chordata; class Mammalia; order Carnivora; family Ursidae; genus Ailuropoda; species Ailuropoda melanoleuca. The sequence continues at coordinate 52,646,751 of NC_048233.1, read as the reverse complement.
ACATTGAAAACTATGTATAAGACTTTGATGAAAGGAATTGAAGAAGACACAAATGGAAAGGCCCTGTGTTCACAGATTAGAAGAATTAATATTGTTAAAATGTCCACACTACCCAAAGTGATCTACAGATTCAATATAATCCCTATCAAAACTCCCATGGCATTCTTCACAGAAATAGAAAAAAACAATCCTAAAATTCGTATGGAACCGGAAAGACCTCAAAAGTCAAAGCAATCTTGAGAAAGAAGAACAAAGATGGAATCATCACACTTCCTGATTTCAAACTATATTAAAAAGCTATAGTAATCAATACAGCATGGTACTGGCACAAAAACATATAGACCAATGGAACAAAATAGAGAGCCCAGAAATAAACTCACAAATACAGCAATTATATATAGTGTCATATAGAGTTGACATATATATTGTCAACTAATATTTGACAAGGGTGCCAAGAACACTCATTGGTGAAAGTATGGTCTCTAATAAATGATTGGGAACTGGGGTGTGATCTTAAAGGTCAGGGAGGAACTCTGTCTCAAACTCACCATACCCATTTAATCATTCATGCTTTGAATTCCTTAGCTTGAACCAGAGTCAGATGTTCTAGAACAAAGGAGCAGGCTTTAAATTCATGTCTCTGAGAGGCTTAATACAGACGTTTTTCATTCTAATGGTGAGGAACAAAAATGGATGGGTATACCTCTGCCAGCAAACAGGATTTAATGAGCTGGGGAGGGAAAGACAGAGGATGGAGTTGCCGAGGCTGGCATCGATATCAGGACACTCCAGACTGATACCATTTCACCTCACTGCCCCAGAGCCAGCACAGGAAGGGCTCTGTGGAGCTGAGTGGAATTGCATAGGATAATTATGCATCAGAGAATTCCTGGGACAGGCCTGGTTTATGCCTGTTGTCCTGGCATAATTATCCATTGCAGTCCCTTTACGCTCACACTACCTATCCCAGGTAGTGTAATACATTATATGCTCAGGAGCTCTAGGGCTGATGGGCCATAGTAGCAGGGCAGCCCAGGCAATGTTAAGGGTTGTATCTGGCTGAATCTCAGCCTCTTTCCAGCCAGACCCTGCATAAGGGGCAGTGAGCCAGCCCGAACAACAGACCAGCAGTCAGCCAGGTGGTAGCAACGTTCTACTCATTCATTGCTACCAGGTCCCTAATGTGTCATTCATTCCCACACCTTCTAGGAAGCCTCCTGGACTATGCTTAGGAAACCATATTCCCATTGCTATTAAGCCACAGGGACTCAGGCATGAACATGTGACCCAGGCTGGTCAATCACAGCATTTCAAATCCTCAGTCACAGGGTTTGGTTCAAGGATGGGCATGTGACCCAAGCCTGGCCAATTACAGTTCAACACTGGATTGCTCACATTTGAAAAAAATTTCTCTGCTACAGGGTGAGGACAAAAATCCGAACCTGGTCGGACTGCTGAGAACGTGAGTGAAGGCCTGGTGTCATTGGCAACAGTGTTTCCACTGTGAGAGGAAACCCCACCCAAGAATGGAGTCAACACGGAAAGGCAGAACGTGGAACAGGAAAGAAAGAGATGAATCCTAAGGACGGTGTTTAAATTCCTGCATCCAGTGGGGCCCAAAGCTAGTACTGCCCTGAGTTTTTTAGTTGGGGGTGGTAAAGTAGTAATTTCCTTTTTTCCCCCTTAACCCAATATAAGTTGGATTTCTATCTCCTGGAAAACAAGAAAGACCATCCTGGCTAATATCAAGACATTAACAAAAAAGTCACCTTTTCGACAAGAAACTGGAGAACAGAGGCCAAGCGAGAGGCGTCCCAGAACCTAGCCTTGAGACATGATCAGAGAAGTTCACTGTGAGCTGAGCAATGGGCTCGCCAGCATTCCTGACAAGGGCTGCCCAGGCTGCTTGAACTCTTCCTGCGATGTGAAACTCACTCCCTGAAGCGCCCTCGTCCGTTGCTGGCAGACTCAGACACTCCCACTGAGCTGAAAGCTTCCCCCTGCCCCTCCTACAAACAGCTTCTGAGTCAGTCCGCTGCAGCCCCAGAGCAAGCCTGCTTGCTCTTCCGTAGGCCATGCTTCAGATATCTGAAGATGGACCTCTCACTCCTCAGAGGCAGCCATTCCCACAAGCCATGGTTCCAGGGCCTCTGTCAGTGTTCGCACGCCTCCGGAGGGCTCACAGAATGCATTCCCACCGTCTAATTATAATCATGACCATAAGAGCCAAGACAGATTAAGCATTTATTATTAGCCAGTGTGCTACATTCTCTCCACAAGCTTTATCGCATTTACTCCTCACAACCACCCGAGACGCGATGGGTGCTATTAGTATCTCCATTTCACAGATGAGAAAGTGGAGGCTTAGAAGAATTGATTTTGGACTACATTCGCCACTATATAATACTGCTTTTGTGGCCTGTGGCAAGGGGCCCTATATTGCACATCCGAACTTGGGTAACAACTGCATCATATTGCATTTGTGCAGATAGCTATGTAATACCCACACAATATCTATGAGAAAACACATTTCTACTGCTTAAAGCCACCAAATTTGTGGTAATTTGTTACAGCGGCCACAGGAAGCTAACACTGCTGAGTAATTTTGGCTCCTAATTCCCTAAACCAATGATGAAGCTGTATCCTCCAATCTTAAGCCTGCAGCAATGTAAAAAAAATCACACCCTCTACATGTATAATCATGGAACTGCTAACGTGTAGACCGAACACGGGACCCGTCTATGTCATTGACAGAGTGTGACTCTGATTTCACAACAGCTATTACCAGAAAAAGAGCTCTGTGGGTTAGTAAGAAAGTTTGGGAACTTCTGAGTTGAAAATATTTTTTAAAGTTTCTCTGTTACAGGACCTCTCAGAGCCTTTAACATGTTAAAGGACGCTGTGAGTCTCCAAGTAGAATGTGGTCTTTACCAAGCTTATTTGATTATAATCAATCCAAAACCCCAGGGAACATACTTCTAAGGACAAGTGTTGAAAAGACTACAGTTAGAAGGCAAATGTCCAGCCCATCCACCTCATGGCCCTGATTATAACACTGAAGTCCAGAGCTGTTGCTTTGCAAAAATCCCACCGCTGGTAGAGGCACATTCAGTTATAGCCCAGGCCTCCGAACATTCTTTTTTTTTTTTAATTTAAATTCAATTAGCCAACATATAGTACGTCATTCTTTTTTGGTGTAGTGTTCAAAGATTCATTGGTTGCGTATAACACCCAGTGCCATCACCCAGTTACCCCTTACCTCCACCCACCTCCCTTTCCACAAGCTCAGTTTGTTTCCCAGTTGTTTCTCTCATGGTTTGTCTCCCTCTCTGATTTCTTCCCAATCAGTTTTCCCTCCCTTTCCTTATAATCCTCTGCACTATTTCTCATATTCCACATATGAGTGAACCCGTATGATAATTGTCTTTCTCTGATTGACTTATTTCACTTAGCATAATCCCCTCCAGTACCATCCACATCAATGTAAATGGTAGGTATTCATCCTTTCTGATGGCTGAGTAATATTCCGTTGTTATATGAATCACATCTTCTTTTTTTTTTATTTTAATGTTTTTTTATTATATTATGTTAGTGACCATACAGTACATCCCTGGTTTCTGATGTAAAGTTCGATGATTCATTAGTTGCATATAACACCCAGTGCACCATGCAATACGTGCCCTCCTTACTACCCATCACCGGCCTATCCCATTCCCCCACCCCCCTCCCCTCTGAAGCCCTCAGTTTGTTTCTCAGAGTCCATAGTCTCCCATGCTTCATTCCCCCTTCTTTACCCCCCCTTTCTTTATCCCTTTCTTCCCCTACCGATCTTCCTAGTTCTTATGTTCCATAGATGAGAGAAATCATAGAACCACATTTCTTTATCCATTCATCTGTTGAAGGACATCTTGGCTCCTTCCTCAATTTAGCTATTGTGGACACTGCTGCTATGAACATTAGGGTGCATGTGCCCCTTCTTTTCACCACATCTGTATTTTTGGGATAAATACCCAGTAGTGCAATAGCTGGGATTTATTCGTAGGATGCGAATGTGGTTCAACATTCATAAATCAATCAACGTGATCACATTAATAAAAGAAAAGACAAGAACCATATGATCCTCTCAATTGATGCAAAAAAAGAATTTGACAAAATACAGCATCCTTTCCTGATTAAAACTCTTCAAAGTGTAGGGATAGAAGGAACATACCTTCTAACAGTCTGCCCAGTATTCCTCTTATAAAACATGCTGAACATCGAAAAGGAAGTGCTGGATGTTATCCTTAAAATAAAGGGAGGAGGATTCTCCAAAGACAACTTTATTGAAAGGTACACTTCCTGCAGTGAGTGAACAGCTTATAGAATGCAGCAATGAGATAGGAGGAAAGGTGGATTTTTTCCTATCTTTTGTTATTGGCATTGACCCTGTAGGTCCTTAGTCCTCCCCAGAAGCTTAAGGGGCTTAGATCAAGGGCAGATTTTGAAATTGAATTTATTCAGATTAAGCAAAACCTCCAGTGAGAGGATTTACTCTCCACAAGCTGTTGCCAAGTTGGGGCTGTCCAGGCCAGGCCCATTTTCCTGCACAGCGTCCTGGCAGCCAGTTTCCTGGGACATTAAACATTCGGTTTCCTCAGCCTCCTGGATCCTTCTCTGTGTCTCTGATATTTTGAAGCAAGGTTCTGGTAGGCTGCAGATTTTCTAACAATTGTACAAGGAGATGATCCCAGGGAACACAGCCAGAGATCCAGAATTCTAGAACAGTACTCCTTCCTTATCAGTTAGCAGCTGACAAATCACAGTGAGATTGTTCCAGTTGAGGACACTTTGCCATGATAAGGGGAGAGGGGAGCAGTCAGGAGCCCAGGGTTACAAGAAGCTGTTTGGTTGGGGGGGGGTTTCTTTTAATGTTTTATATCTCTGGTTTGCCAGTTGCTACTTTTCCTCCCCAATTTTGAGAAATCGTCACTGATTTTGAGACATGGATGTTGCTGGGATAATAACTGCAAAGCTATCTCTCAATGTGGGGGCTCTATTTCCAGGTCGCAACACGATCCACCCTCCTCTCTGGACTCTGCCTTCAAGACTGAGTTTCTCTCAGTATTTGGGAGGTCTCAAGTCTCGAGTTTTTCTCTTTTGGGTCTGTGTTGTAAAAAAAAAAAGATTTTATGCTTTTTTTCCTTATAAAAATATATGTATTTTTAGAAATGCGAATATACCAGAGAAACAAAGAAGAAAATAAAAATCTCCTATAGTCTCACCACTAAGAGATAGAGGTCATGAACATTTTAGCCTCCAAATCCTTTTATTATTATTATTACTACTATTATTATTATTATTATTATGGGGGGGCTTCAAGTCCTTTTAGAGTCATTTTTAAATATCTTGACAGGGTTTTGGTGAGTCCAGACGTTGAGGTTGGTCCCTCTCATCCCCGCAAGATGGAAGGCAGCCCGTGTAGTTCAGTGCTGCCTCAAGTACAAAGAGAACTGCTGACAGTTTATTGAGCTACTATTTCCAGAAAAATCTGTCAAGCTGGACGGGGTCTGAGAACCCCCCAAAATAAGTGAGAAAACTGAGCGCCAGAGAGTGACTGCCTTCCCCATAACACCGGTACCTCAGAGGGAGCACAGGGGCCCAGAAAACCATCCTCTGGCTCTCATTTTAGTGGTTTCTTCTTCCACTATACCAGTTGTCTTACTAGAGAAGGAATAGAGCTATAAAATTCAATTTGTGTAAGAACATTTGGCTATGCCAACACTCAAAGCATGAGGAATTTTTATGTACTGATTCTTTGGCATTACGGATAAAGAGTCACATAAATATAAATTTCCAAACTACTAACAGCCAGCTTTTTAGGCACAAAGACGTTTAGCTTAATTTTAACCAATTTCAGTGGAAATTATTCTAACTATGCCTCTTTAAAGACGGGCACATTTAATAGCAGTTACTCTTGTCTTGACTCGAAGTCGTAATTCTGAGCCTCAGTTTCGAGTCTGTGCTGTAACACAGTGAGACCTTCTGGGGTTCGTAAATTGTAAAACCCTGAATGGCTCCAGACCGCTAAGCTTTCATCATTTTATGTTTGCTTTATATGGATTTTCTGTCTCCCCCTTCACAATCAAGCTGTCAGCTATTATTTCTTGCTGCTCCCAATATGTCTGAGACCCTCTCCTCATTTGTTTCCCATCTGCTAGGCTGCTTTTAATCTATTGTGTGCCGGGCAGCAGACATGCAAGTATGTTAGAAGTATTTGTAATGTAAGAGTAAATAGGCTGTGAGGGAGTAGGGAGGGGCCCTCAGTCATAACGTTAGTGAGCAGACCTAGGGACATACATTTTGATTGCTCAGAAGCCTTTTTATGTTTGCTTTCTCTTTAGATTGGCAAATAAATAATGTCTGGATAATGATACAGTGCAGTACTTTGAAAACATAGATGCAAACAGACGTGAGGAATTCAGATATCCTTTGCTTATTTATACACGCTGGTCTTTGCTTGGGAAAAGCCTCCATCTCTAAGCAATAGAGTGGGTTCTGGGTTCTTAAGTTCTTTCATTTCTTTTACATTTCTTTTTTTTTTTTTTAAAGATTTTATTTATTTATTCGACAGAGATTAGAGACAGCCAGCGAGAGAGGGAACACAAGCAGGGGGAGTGGGAGAGGAAGAAGCAGGCTCATAGCAGAAGNGAGGAGCCTGATGTGGGGCTCGATCCCACAATGCCGGATCACGCCCTGAGCCGGGCAGACGCTCAACCGCTGTGCCACCCAGGCGCCCCTTCTTTTACATTTCTAAAATCACCTTCCAACATAAGATTGCTCTTTTCTAGACTCAAATGGAGGGCGAATGGAAATACAGTCGTGGCTTCCCCTCGTGAGGGGCTGGCAAGTAGGGAGGCCAGGTCTCCGTATGAGGGCTGCTTTTCCCCAGCAGCTGCGGTCCTCCCCTCGGAGGTACAAAAGTTGCCAACGTTGTCACTTTTCCACTTGTTGCCTGTGTATTTGGGGGAAGATTAAAACAAATGCCCCTTTCCCCAAACTTCACAGTTCTCCTACATGGTCAATAAGACGGATTTTCTTACTCTGTCACAATGTTTCCTTCCAGATTCTAAACTTCTACGGGTATGAGCATCAAGAATAAACAAGTACGTGAGGTGGACTAGTAAACAGCTAACGTCCCAGCTCACATGATGCTGACATCATTTTTAAAGCTGCCATTAAAAATGGTGCTGTGGGAGCGGCATGGGCTGCAAAAGCCAAGCGATTTGCAAACTTATGCCAAGACGGGGCCTTACTCCATGCAAACACCTGCTACGGAGCGATTATCAAATTATCCACAGCGTAACTATGACCCTGCAAGTTGACTTTCCTCTCCTTCCTCCCCACCCCCACACTCCACGGTCGTTTGTATTTACCAGTAAACACCCACAAACCCCGCACTCTGGTAAACCAACAGGCCAAATTAAGTAATTCACACAGGAGTTAATGAGGGGCTGTAACAACACCAGCCGGGCAACATTGGAACGGGGCATTAACAATTTGCATAGGACTGCACACACAACATCTCACTTGTAGCTTGAAATCACTGCACACTAAGGTTGTTCCCTGGGAAAGTCACCGCCAATGAGTTTTCCCCCAAAATGTGCAACACTATAAAATAAAAAGTGAGGTTAAACTATAATCCTAGATTCCCTTCTATTTCATCCCCCACCCCCCACCACCTTTCTTTCCAGCTGTCAGTTTTTAAAGTGCATGTTTTAATTTTCCACGGTTGACCACATCCAAAGCTGTTTTAAGGGGCATGGGATTCTATTCTTCTCTAAAATCTATAAGCAGCCGTGGCTTACCACCGCTGGCTCTGGTAACATTTGCAAATTCTAACTTACTATCTAAGACTATTCCTAAGGCTATTGTGAGTGACATTAGGCCTGTTTCTGTAAAGAAATCCTCTAGTTGTAATGTATACCATCTTAAATGGGTCTTTTTGTGATCATGGTCTCTACCCTTAAACAAATGCGGGGCATATTTTCCCTGATGGGTGTCCCAAGGAGAGCTTGGGAAGAAATCATCATTATCAAGGCGGTTCACCCAGACACACAGACTTGCTTGTTACCGTATTTAAAGAAGTGGCCACAAAGAAATAGTCATTGGATTTACAATAGGGGAAACCTAGTATGCATTTCCAAGGAATCACATTTTGGGGAGAATTACAGAATAATTACACATATGCTTAGATCACGAGCATTCAATGAAGCGGACAGTATTTTGAGGATTTAAGATGTTGGTGTTGTGGTCGTCTCTAAGAAACCGGGATAATTCAGACATTCAAATGCAAAACCGCGCCATTTGGAGAGTGTAATGCGGTCTGTTCTGGTCACTGTTACAAATTCGGAAAGGATTCCCTGGCTGCAGACATTAGAGGCACTTAATACTTAAATCTGTTTCCAAATGTAAAGCATAGAACAAAAGTGCTGGGCATTAATGAAACGTATCCTAACACTGGTGTGCTGACACATTTCATTAAAGTGTCACTTTGGGAGAGTAAAAAATAATGACAAGAGCTTTGCCGTGTGCAACTTGATAAGGTCCTCAGATGAAATATCATTAACTAATAACACATTAAACATCCATTTTAACACTATCAGGGTTTTCAGATCGGGCTTGAATTAATTTCATGCCTAGGATGTTGACTATAACCAATTACTATAAATGAATCTTTTATGGGTCTAAATACTGATTGTTTATTCATGTTAGTTTTATTTTGACTGCCAGGAAATCAAGTCTTATTGGAAGTTATTGCAATTATCTTAAGAAAAACACTTTAAAATATCAGATATCTTGTTTACTTATAAGGCCAGTCGTTGGTTATTTCTTGAAGGAATGTCCTGCATTTTAAAAAATGCACACTTTTCCCATTTTTTTGGGGTGATTGGCAAAATACTTGTCTGCTGAACTCTAAAAAAGTTCTAAGTGTTCTTCTAAGCTCAAAATAGTTTCTCTTCTTTTGATTATAAAAATCGATAAAAGATTTCAACAAATATAGACCAAACTATTTTATCGTGTTGTCTAACAAAAGACTTCCAATTTAATGTTTCAGTTTAAAGCTAAGTAGTTTTCTAGTCAGGAAAATTTTCCACGTGTAAATATATGTAATTCATATTTTCAGTAAATTTTTGCAACCTTCCCTTCAAAGATCTTGTGCTCAAAGTATCAAAATAACAAGCATTTTGCAATTTTGGCAACTACGTTGATACTCTTAACTGACAGATTTCTGTTGGGTGTTTTCCAACATTTATAGATTTGTTTGATTTTGTGCAGAGGAGTCATTCTATAAAATGTAGCAAAGCAAGAAATTCCCAAGCTGGGCCTATGCAGCCAAGAATCGAGTTGCAAAATAACACAAAACAGAAGAGATGAAATAGAGAAATTAATCTAAAGCCAAACAAGAGAATCGCACAAGAAACGTAGGGCGGGCAATCTCGCAATGTGAAAGGTTAATCACAAGATTTAAAATCTAATCTTGCTTTCAAAGGCAGCTCATGTAATTGCATACATTGTAAAGGGACATGAGAACAGTGGGAACAGAAAAAAAAATTTAAACAAGCAGGCTTGATATAAGCCGTAAATTTAATATGGAGAAAAGCAGAAAATTAGCAAGAGCAGGCGCAGACCTCAGTAAAGGGTAGCCAGGGAACCAGGACAGTAGAATTGGCCCCAGCTAGACACGTCTAAAGAAAAGGGAACTTCCATTTTGGATAAATATGTATTTGAATGGAATGCTCTCTGAAGATGTTTTAGATTCAATTGTATTCATTCATGTTGTCTAACAAGTATTTATAGGGGGCCTATCCTGTGCTGATATTGTAGGAATGCAAAAATAAATTGGACACCAGAGGAAGAAAGTCATAGCTCCCTAGAACACAAAGCGGCAAGTAGTAAGTGAGAGTTGAAAGGTGGGAGAAAAGTCATAGCTCCCTAGAACACAAAGCGGCAAGTACTAAGTGAGAGTTGAAAGGTGGGAGAAATCAGTCCATAAAGAGAATGGCCTTTAAACTGTGCCCGGAGGGGCGCCTGGGTGGCGCAGTCATTGNGGTGGGAGAAATCAGTCCATAAAGAGAATGGCCTTTAAACTGTGCCCGGAGGGGCGCCTGGGTGGCGCAGTCGTTGGCGTCTGCCTTCAGCTCAGGGCATGATCCCGGCGTTCCGGGATCGAGTCCCACATCGGGCTCCTCCGCTGGGAGCCTGCTTCTTCCTCTCCCACTCCCCCTGCTTGTGTTCCCTCTCTCCCTGGCTGTCTATCTCTGTCAGATAAATAAATAAACAATCTTTTAAAAAAAAATGTTTTAAACTGTGCCTGGAAAGATGGGTAGGACTTGACCACATGCAGGTGGGAAAGCAGAGGCTCCATGCAGAAGTCAGGAACGACTTCAGGCTGACCGGTAGCACAGTCGACCTACACAGGAGCAGGGTGGGCTGGAAAAGAACACGTGGGAGGCATCAGAGGACCTGGAGGAGTTTGACTTAATTCTCTGGAAAGTGGGAAACCCCTGGAGTTTTTAATCCCAGGAAGGGTAAGACGCTAACGGTGTTAGAGGAGGTTAAGCTGCGTGGAGCAGCCCAGAAGAGGCAGGAGAACACGTGGGAGGCATCAGAGGACCTGGAGGAGTTTGACTTAATTCTCTGGAAAGTGGGAAACCCCTGGAGTTTTTAATCCCAGGAAGGGTAAGACGCTAACGGTGTTAGAGGAGGTTAAGCTGCGTGGAGCAGCCCAGAAGAGGCAGGAGAAAACGTGATTCCCAGCAGAATATATTTCAGGACAGCAAAAATGCAGAGGTTTGTATTCTTGGGCTAGAAAGTGCAGAAGGCATATTTAGGAGTTACGGGTTTCTAAATGTCAAGACTGCCATTTCTTGCTAATTGGAAAAGCAGTAAGAGGTGCCACTGAGGGATAGGCAGTTACCAGAGAACCATGGAAGCCCCTGGCCAGTGCGTACTCCTCACACCGAATCTGCTGGTTTCCCCAGAGAGAGGGTCAAGATCTGGGGTGCATGTCGAATGCCAGGGACTGAACAGATAATAATTACCCCTGGGAGTATGTAATTCCTTATCAGAGCAGGAACTGGGATACATCTCAGGCCCGGCCATGACCTACAACTGCCAGCCAGCGTATGAGCAGCCCACACACAGAAGTGCGCGAACCAGGACGGAAACCTCACGAACACTGGGGAAGGGGAGCAGGCTTCACCATGTCAGGGAACATATTTCAAGGCTTTCGGTAACAAGCATGTGGTGCGAGGGTTTGGGGGAGACATTGCTAAGGAGGATAATGTACAAGTGAGCCCAAAAAAATTGTTTTGGTATTCATAGGGACATTTTTTAATCTGTCATATATATTTCTTTATACTTATACTTTTCAAAGTGACTTTTTAAAATGATATTATTTCCTTTCCCTCAATATCTCAATTATTTTTGTTTTGCAGAAAGAGTTACAGAAGCCCAGAGAAGTGGTGTGGCTTCCCCTCAGACCTCACCTCCACTTGGTAGAGGAGTGAGCACCCAGAACACAGGTCTCTGGAATCGCCCTCCACTTCAACACCTGGCCTCCTCCTACTTATAATCAACAAATATTTACTGGGCATCTATTCCACAGAAGACATGGTCCTAAGTCTGAGGAAAGCCTCAAGTTTTCCTGACAGTTTTCACAGGAAAATCCTAGCAGGGTTTTTGGTGCCGAATGAAAACCTGGCTCGTCTTCCCTGCATTAGAGCCCCCTGGCGGCAGGTAAAATAAGACTTATGACTCAGGAGGTCTCGGGAAGTTTTCAGACGCAGACATCTTGAGAAGTTATTAGGCTATGACTTTACGAAAAGTAGAGAACACGAAAACATAGAAAATAAGTTTCAGAAGGGCTAATCTAATCTAGTGCTCTCACTCGGCATATTAAGAAGTTGATGTCCGGAGAGGTTGAGCCATGTGTTCACGGCAGCACAGCCTCCTTAGCTAGCGCTTCTCTCGAGGAAGAAAGGCACCCTCAGCATCTTCCTTCTTCACTTACTCCTCTTGTAGCATTCATGGTACGGAGGCAATGCTGTCCTTAGGAAGTAGGACACAAAAAGGATGAGTTCCTGGTATTTGCCCAAATAAGGGTACAGATGGATCCCTCCTGGCTCCTGTTTTTAAGAGTTACATGACCCGGGGCGCCTGGGTGGTTCAGTCGTTAAGCATCTGCCTTCAGCTCAGGGAGTGATCCCGGTGTTCTGGGATCGAGTTCCACATCGGTCTCCTCTGCTGAGAGCCTGCTTCTTCCTCTCCCACTCCCCTGCCTGTGTTCCCTCTCCTGCTGGCTGTCTCTCTCTGTCAAATCAATAAATAAAATCTTAAAAAAAAAAAAAAGAGTTACATGACCCATGTGACTTCAACCCCCTCATCCCCCTCTGAGCCTGTTTCCTCATTTGTAAAGTAGGAGTAGAGATAGTTCCCACCAGACAGGATTGTTTGAAGGGTTAAATGAAATAATGCAAGTGACACACTTAGCACCAGCCTGGCATATAGTAAAACCTCGATATATGGTTATTATTATTGTTACTCTTGATTAAATTAAGATGAACTATAATTTATATGGATGTAAGAATAAACAAATATTAACAATAGTTATCAATAGAATGCTTACTATAGATTTGATGTTTAATTTATAAACAATAATAGCTACTTTGTTCGAATGCCTAGGTATTTTGCAAATATTATGTAATTAACTCACAGAAACCTATGGGTAGGTATTTACAGATGAAGCCTTTGAAGTTGGAATAGGTACCATAACTTGCTGACAGCCTTATTTCAAATAACTGGCAAAGCCTAGTTCTTCAAGTTAAATCCAGCATTCTTTTCACTGTGTGACTAACAACTATGTCATTAAGAGATTTTTGTTTGTCTTTACGTCTTTTGGGAATGTTGTATGGAGCAATCCTGAATTTCACATGTGAAAAATTGAACATAACATCACCTGATGGACACTTCACTCAGTCTGTAACTTTATATCCCTTCTAAGACTCAGGTTTTTTTTTTAAATACAGTAGGAAACATAAGATCCTCCCCAAATAAAATTATTCGAAGTTTTCAAGATTCTTTAGAGAATTAAATCAAAGAAATGTGGTGGATGTTTGTTTTTATAATAAATATGTTGGCCCTGAATTTCTGTTACGTATCCAGAAGCTACTTGAACCGATCTTGACAGAAGGCATTGAAGAGAATGTTTGCTGTATCCATGTTCACAATCTCAGGAGCCTATGGTACCTATAACAAATATGGCCGTCTTGTGTCCATGTAATTAATTATTAAGAACACTCTCTTTTACTCTCAAAAGGGTGAAGGCTTGGACAATAAATTATACAACCATCCTACCAATAAATCTTGGGGGTAAAGACAATTTCCCATCTTCTTTGAAATTAAAAAATGGAAGGAGAATATTAGACTAACCCTCTTACCATTAACTACCATGAAAACTGGACAAAATACACGAAACAAGTACTTTCATAGGTTGAACAACAGTAAGCTCGGGACTATGAGGTAAGCACCATGACCGTCCCAGATGTCTTCGCATAGGCATTTTCTAAACCTCAGTGAAGGTATAGAGAATCGAAGCAGAGCACGGTAGTCTCACTGAACAGAGGAGATAAGGGTCAGATCTCAGAGAGGCTGAGACAACCAGAATTTGTGAAGGGAAAGCACTGGGAAGAAGAAAGCTATGCAGCAGAAGATCCCTATAAGTCTGTATGAGGTCCCATCAGTCTTTGACTATATATGAAGCTGCACCTGCATGGCAAGACCCCAGTCCAAGCAAAGCACAACTGCCAGAGAGCTAGAAGCTGAACAGATCAGCACAGGGCTGAGAGCATTTGAGTTCTCCAGAGTGGTGAGACCTGACAGAGTACCAAGGACATTGCAGATTCCAGAAAGATCACAACTTAAAATAGGGCTAAATAAACCCGAGGGTAAAGGTTTTCCTCACATCACCCTAATAAAGCCTTATTAAAAAAAAAAAAAGACATTATAGAATAAAACTGATCTTCCAAAAAATAACCACCTGAAAGAATAAAATGCAAAATGCTTTAAAGGAAGACCACAAGATCCAGATGCTCAGAGATTTAGCATAGACAATGTCCAGAATATAATTTTAAAATACTAGCTTGTGAAGAGTCAGGAAAATACAATCCATAACCATAATCCACAAAAAATAAATCATTAGAACAGACTCAGACATAGGAGAAAAGATGGAAGAAGTGCAAAAGACTTTAAAATATCTATTATAAACAGGTTCAAGAATTTAAAGGAAGGGGCGCCTGGGTTGCGGTTAAGCAACTGCCTTTGGCTCAGGGCGTGATCCCGGTGTTATGGGATCGAGCCCCACATCAGGCTCCTCCGCTATGAGCCTGCTTCTTCCTCTCCCACTCCCCATGCTTGTGTTCCCTCTCTCGCTGGCTGTCTCTATCTCTGTCGAATAAATAAATAAAATCTTAAAAAAAAAATGAATTTAAAGGAGAACATAGACACAATGAGGAGGCAGATGGAAACTCTAAAAATGAAGTAAAAGGAAACTCTAGATTTTAAAAAGACAATTTCTGAAATGAAAAAATTCACTGGATAGATTTAATAGAAGATTAGATACTTCAGAAGAAAATATTAGTGAATTTACCATGGCATCATAAATTATCCAAACTACAGCAATAGAGAAAAAAGCTTAGAAATTTAACAGTGCCTCTGTGAACTGTGGAAAAACATCAAGCAGTAATTTGGCTTCCAGAAGGAGAGAAGATGGAGTAGTGGGAAAGGAGAAAATTTGATGAATTGTGGCTGAAAATTTTCCAGGCTTAATTAAAAAAATATTAATCTGCAGGGGCGCCTGGGTGGCTCAGTTGTTAAGCGTCTGCCACCGTCTCAGTTCATGATCCCAGTGTCCTGGGATCAAGCCCCACATCAGTCTCCCTGCTTGGCGTGGAGCCTGCTTCTCCCTCTCCCTCTGCCTGCTGCTCCCCCTACTTGTGCTCATTCTCCGTCTGTCAAACAAATAAATAAAATCTTTAAAATATATATATATACACATATCTGCAGATCCATAAAGTACAATGAATTCCAAAAAGAACAAAAAAAATACATAAAGTACATGAAAAACAAGTACAAAAAGACGATCTTAAGAACAGTCAGAGAGGGGGAAAAAAAGACAATATATAGAGAGGAATGAAGAGAAGGATAATCATTGATTTTTCAACGTAAACAATGCAAACCAAAAGATAATAGAATGACATTTTTTAAATGTTGAAAGAAAAGAAAAAATGATGTTAAATCTGTATTATTAATATCACTTATAGAAGCATCGAAAAATATGAAAACCCAGGGATAAGTTTAACAAAATACAATTAGGATCAGTATGGTCAAAACAAAAAAACCCAGTACTGGTAAAAATTAAAGAAGCCCCAAATGTTCACAGATTGGTAGACGTGATATTACTAAAATATCCATTTTCCACAGATTGAACTATATATTCAAAGCAATTCAAATGAAAATCCAAGCAGGTTTTTTAAAAAGAATCTGAAAAGGTGATTCAAAAATTTATGTGGAAATGCAAAATAACTAGAATAATTAAGACAATTTTTAAAAAGAGGAGTCAATTTAGAGGGCTTTTTAATACCTGATTTTAAGACTCATAACACAGCAATCAAGACCGTGTGCTAGTATAGTATGGATAGACATAAAGACAAACAGAGGAGAAGAAAGAGAGTTCACTTGATTTTCAAAAATGGTATGGATTATTACTCAGCCATCAGAAAGGATGACTACCCAACATTTGCAGCAACATGGATGGAACTGGAGGAGATTATGCTAAGTGAAATAAGTCAAGCAGAGAAGGACAATTATTATATGGTTTCACTTATTTGTGGAACATAAGGAATAGCATGGAGGACATTAGGAGAAGGAAGGGAAAAATGAAGGAGGGGAGGTCAGAGGGGGAGATGAACCATGAGAGACTATGGACTCCGGGAAACAAACTGAGGGTTTTAGAGGGAAGGGGGATGGAGGGGTGGGTTACCCCAGTGATGGGTATTAAGGAGGGCACATATTGCATGGAGCACTGGGTGTTATATGCAAACAATGAATCATGGAACACTACATCAAAAACTAAGGATGTACTGTATGGTGACATAACATAACATAATAAAAAAAATGGTATCAATAATATAATTCAATGGGAAAAGGGAAGAATTAATTTCAACTAATGGTTAATGGTGCTGGAACAACTGGATTTCCCTATGAAAGAAAATTAACTTTAACCACTACCTCTCACCTATACAAAAATAAACTCAAAATGGATCATAGGTCTAAATGTAAAAGTTGAAACTATGAAATGTCTACAAGAAACACAGAAGAAAATCTTCAACCTCTTGTGATAGGCAAAGATTTCTTAATGCAATACAAAGGCACTAGCAATAAGAGAAAAGTATTGACAAATTGGATTTCACCAAAATTTAAAAGTCTGATTTTCAAGAAACACTTACAAAGAAGAAACATCAATCTTCATACAAGGAAAAAAATATCCATGACACATATATCTGACAAAGGACTCGTGTCCAGAATAAATACAACACTTACAACTCAATAATAAGAAGACAACCTACTTTAAAAATGGGCAAATGATTTGTACAAGCACCTCGCAAAATAATACACATACACAGCCAGCTCATAAACATATGAAAAGTTGGTCAACATCATTTAGTAATCAGGTCAATGCAAATTAAAACCACAATCAGACCCCAAGTCCCGCTGAGGACATAGAGCAAGCGAAATTCTCATACATTGTGAGTGGTACAACCACTTTGGAAAATAGTTTTGCGGTATGTTATAAAGTTGAACAGACGCTCTACACATAACACAATGATTTCACTCTTAGATGTTTCCTCAAAAGAAATGAAAACACGTCTAGGGAAGAAAAAAAAAACCCAAAAACTTACGTATGAATGTCCATGGCAGCTTCATTCATAATATCATCAAAGTAGAAACAGCCCAAATATTGTCACAACCCAACAAATGTTATCATCAGTGAATGGATAAACCAATTATGGCATATTCATATCGTGAACACTGCTCAACCATAAAAGGGAGCACAGATCTCGAAAACATTATGCTGAGATAAAGTACTCAGGATACTCAGCAGGATCCCATTATATGGCATTCTGGAACAGGCAAATTGAATCTCTAATTATAGAATTAGATCAGTGGTTGCTTGGAGGGGGGCTGGGGTGAGATGAGGAATTGAATTGGATACTTATGAAGGAATTTCTGGGGGTGATAAAAATGTTCTATGGTAGGTTTATCAAAACTCAATGAATAGCATATTTTAAATGAGTGTATTTTATTTTATCTTTATTTTAATACAATAAGGTTTTTTTTTATAAGAGGAAAATAGGGGAAAAGGTTTTGGAACATTATGCAGCTATTAGAGAATAAGGTAGATAAATATTTTTGAATGTAAAGATATAACATTAAGTGAAAAATGAAAGTTGTTGGATAGTACCATTGATCACTGATCATTGATTGTGTGTATATATACACACCACATTTTGTTTATCCATTCACGTATCCACAGGCACTTGGGTTGCTTCCATCCTTTGGCTATTGTGAATATGCCACTCTGAACACTGTTGTACAAATATCTGCTTAAATTTCTGTTTTCTATTCTTTTGGGTATATACCTACAATTAGAATTGCTGGGTCACGTGGGTCATATAATTCTATGTGTAATTCTCCCCCCTCATCTGTAAAATAGGTATGATAATCCTTGTTCTGTCCACATCCATTGGGCTTCGGAACCAAATATAAAACCCCTTTATAAGTTGTTAAACATCAAATTCATGTAAGAGATTATGAGAAAGTATTTATGAGGAAGAGTACAATCTTAAAAATAAATATGTTTTAACAAAAATGAAGAATAACTAAAATTAACATTTATCGAGCGCTTATATGTGCCAAGCACTGATCTAAGCATTTTACAGGTCTTAGCAAACTTAAGCCTCATAACGATCTGTTGAAGCAAGCATTCCTATTATCATTTAACACATGAGAAAACTGAGGCACAGAAAAGCTACAATAACTTGCCCAGAGTCCTACAGCTGGTAAGTAGGAGAGTGAGAAATAACTTCAAGTAGCAACACATTTTCCCCACATGTCAGAGTTCTTTCAACATCCAGTAGGTTTTATCATAATTTACAATGACAAATTTTAAAAGAATAAATGCATATATCTCATTTCAAAGCATATAAGGAGTCTAGGAAATGCAGAGAGAAATAAAGCTGTTCTTACAAATGCTACTTGTTTCCCCATACACAGCTTCTACTTAGATTTGGGAAGGAAAGAAGAGTCCAGATTTTAAGTACCAATGTTCTAGGGCTCAAAAAAAAAAAAAAAAAGGCTTTGGAAAAGATTTCAGCCTCCTTGTTACCTGAGGAGATCGGGCCAGGGGATGGGTGGGTGGAGCATGGAGGGTGGGGGGTAAGTCTGCCGCTGACATCCACACAAAAGAAAGAGAAAGCAAAGGAAAGCCTACACCCAGAGGCATGTTCAGGCCAACTGGAGACACACCATATTTCTGATGAGGTCTTCGTGCCTTCCTTGTCTTCAAGTGAAAACTGAAGCCATGAAATCCCCGTTTTAACACTGAGATACGGTAATGCCAACCATTCATGACCATAAGCATGGAAAATTGATGAAATTACAGTCTGTTCAGGGAAGTAATATGGGGATGGGAGAAAAAAATCCTTGCCTGTGTCAGAATCCTGGTGGCAGCTTTTTAAAGCAGGTGAACATTTTCTTCCCCTTCTGCTGGAAGACATCCCTTTGTGCACTATGCCAAGTGCATGCTTATGGGAAAAAAAGCCAAAGGAAAAAAAGAAAATGACACAAATAATTGAGATATTTTTACGGGCATGTAAGTCCGTAAGCATTTCATTAGTATCATTGCAGTAACTTTCTGCTCTCAAAGAAGTAGCCAAATTGAAATTCTAGTCTACTATTTACTTAATGAGCAAAAGAATGTGATTATGTTGCCATAACATTAAGATTCGAGGCGGTCATGAGACAGGCATGAAGAAAGTCAGGGTTAAAGAATCTAAGTAAAATTAACCTGGCCTTTTCCCATGAATGCTTTTCAATGGAATATGTCAAAAACCCATCACTTCAGGAGCTAATGACAGCCACAACGCAATGTTCAGAGAAATGCATTTCTAGCATTTGCTATACTGAAGTCTCTGCAATCGAAAAGTGTTGGCGTATGCGATCACAGAGCCCTTAGCTTCCATCTTAAGTACTATTTCCCAAGGTTCCAGGCGACATAATTATGTCAGCTAGTTATGGCTGCTTAACAAGTCAACCCAAAACTTTGTGGCTTGAACAACTACTGTAAGTTCTCTAGAGTTAATGCTGATGTGGATGAGATGTGGGTGACCTCAGGCTCACTCATAATGTTCTGGTGTGCTGACTGGTCCACGATGGCTTTGGCTGGTCTGGTATGACTTTGCCCTGCCCTCCCACGGTGGGGTTTCCTCCAGCAGGCTAGTCCCAAGTTTTTGTTTAAGGCAATGGCAAATTTCTGAGAAAAAGAATAAAAGCAATCAAGGCCTCTTGATATCTAGCCTTGGAACTGACTCAGGTCTCTTTACCACCCTCTATTGGACTCAAGTAAGACATAGTCAGCCCAGATTCAAAGGGTAGAGAAAGAGAGTCCATCTCTGGGTGTGACGAACTGCAAAATAATATTCCCATGGGGAAGAACAGAAGCCACTATAGTAATCTATTTGGAGGGGCGCCTGAGTGGCTCAGTGGGTTAAGTGACAGACTCTTGATTTCAGCTCAGGTCATGATCTCAGGGTTGTGAGATCGAGCCCTGCCTTGGGCTCCATGCTGGGCATGGACCATGCTTGAGATTCTCTCTCCCCCTTCCCTCTTCCTCTCTGGCCCGTGCATATATGCACATTCTCTCTCTCTCAAAAAAAAAATTTTTTTTTTTTTGGAAAGGATTGCCTCAAATTTACAAATAGGCTGGAATCCAAACAATAGATTGGTATTCTACTGTTTGATTCTTGGGGTGCGTATTCCTAAGATAACAAATGTTGCTTTAGGTTCTCAAGTTAATCAATGAGTCTATTATTACATAAGGGTGAAGAAACAGCTATGCATTTGTCAATGGAATGTAAAAATAATACAGTTGCTAGTAAAATAACAAGGAGGAAATTGTCATGAAATCAGAAATTGCTTTTTATTTCTTAGATAAAGGTGCCTTAGGAGAGCGAGTTTTATTAGAAGAGGATGACTACAGTTATTTTTGAACCACTGAGATAGTAAGTGACCTGTGAGAACATTAGGAGTGCCTTGTCTCCAAGTCCTTCTTCACCATCTACTGCCCTTAGCATTCCCTACCCACCAGACATGAGTAGTTTGCATTCTAAACCCCCACCCCACTCCAATCTGATTCTTGTACTTACTACTGGGAAATGCATGCAACTGGAATAATGTTTAGGCTGGAAGCCTTGAGTCCAATGAAGAGTTTTTGTGATGATTCTGAAAAGAACTTCCGTTCACTTTGAAGTGATTAGAACTTAATGTTGCTTATTCCTTTTCTTGAAATTTGCTTATATTTCAAACATAGGGAAAAATAGACAGAATCTCGTAACAAACACTCCTGTATCTACTGTTCAGCTCTATATAATTCAAAAATTGTCATGTTTGTTTTACATACCTTTTGAAGAAATAAAACATTACTGATACAGCTGTCCCTGTATTTCCCTCCCTGATCACACTCCTCCCTCCCTCATCTCTTCCTCCCTTCTTCCTCAGAAGTAACGATTAACCTGAATTTTTTGTCATTTATCAGTCCCATGAATATTTTATACTTCTCCCCGTATGTGTATTCATAAACAGTATATAGCTTTGTCTCGCAATTTTAAACTGTATATAAATCACTATCGTGTTGAACCCATAAATCTATATCTTGCTTTTTTCACTCAACAATTTTTTTTTAATTTTTAAAATTTATTTAAGTACTCTCTACACCCCACGTGGGGCTTGAACTTATGATCCAGAGCTCAAGAGTCTTCCAATTGAAGCAGCCAGGCTCCCCTCTCAACATTTTTACTTTTATTTTCTTACTTATTTACTTTTAGAGCTGGAGAAAAAGGGGAAGTAGGGGTGAGAGAGAGGAAGAGAATCTTTTTTTAAAAAAGATTTTATTCATTATTTATTTGAGAGAGAGAGAGAGAGAGAGAGCACATGCAAGAGAGCATGAGCGGGTGAGGGGCAGAGTGAGAAGCAGACTCCCCACTGAGCAGGAAGCCCAATGTGGGGCTCAATCCCAGGACCCTGGGATCATGACCTGAACCGAAGGCAGACGCTTAACCGACTGAGCCACCCAGGTGCCCTGAGGAGAACCTTAAGCAGGCTCCACACCCAGCACAGAGCCCAACACCGGACTCAACCTCACAACCCTGAGATGACCTGACCAGAAATCACGAGTCGGACGCTTAACTGACTGAGCCAGCCAGGTGCCCCTCAACATTTTTAAAAGATTTTTCCACGTTAATGAACAACACTAGTTTACTAACTTTCAATGTTGAAGAATTTTCAATTGTATAGCTATGCCAGATGTTATTTTTCCATTCTCCTACTGATGGACATTAAGTTGCTTGTCATTTTCTCTACTATAAACAATATTTTAATAAACATTCTTGTGCATATTTTTGTATAATAGGTACAAGAATTTCTCTGGCATATGTGTCTGTAGGTGGAATTTCTATATCTTAGTGCATAAGCATCTTCAACTCTATTAAGTATTATCAAATTACTCCCACCAGCTATGTTTGGGAGGACGTGCTAATTCACCGCTAAAACTGTAGAATTGTCAGTTTTCCACATTTTGCAACTTGATGAGTTGGTCGTGTACCTCAGTTACTTTAATTTTCCTCATTACCATGGAGATGGAATTTTTTATGTTTATTGAGTTCTTCATTTGTGAATTACTTGCTCGTATCTCTTGTCCATTTATTATTGCATTGTTTCTTCCTGTGGCTTTGTGTATTTTTTCAACATGAATATAATTAACCATTTGTCACATAAATTGCAAATATTTTTCCCTCTCTCACATTTAGCCTTCAACCAAGTTTATGGTGTTCTGGTTTTACAGAATTTTAACATTTGTATTCAAATGCACCAAAGTTTTCCCTAATTTTTATCAAATGCCATTTTCCTGCCCATGCCTTAGATCTTCACTACTCAAAATGTGGTCCACAGACCAGCAGCACCCATATCATCTGAGAATAACTGCTTGAGAAGCACTGTTCCAGATTGTTTTCTCTGCTGTGACCTCCTCTGGGACTGTATCCCTTCCGTTACTCCCGTCATCTGAATCTTCCTCTCTGTTATATCTTTCCTGTTAGGATACAAGTAGGCTCCAGTATAGGCAGTCTCAGACATTCCTGGATCCAAATTCTTCTCCAGCTGCTGCTTCATTTTTTGGTCCTCTTTCCGGCAAAGCTTTCCACACTAGCTGTCGAGATGGTCGGCCCTCCTTGATCGGATCCTAAGCACTCTCTCGCTACTTCTGCCTGGCTCCCGCTTCCATCACTCCCCTGAAACTGACCTTGTCCAAGTCAGCAACCAGATCTTGGCTGCAGAATTCCAAGGTCATTTTCAGTCATCATCTTATATGATCTTTGAGCAGCACGGGACCCCACCAACTCCACTCTCCTTAAAACATACATCTCTCTTTGCTTCTGTGAAACTCTCCCGATTTTCCTCCTACTACACTGGCTGTTCTTTCTATGCCTCCTTTTCTGGTTCATCTTTCTTTCCCTAACTCCCTACATGTAAGAATGTGGCAAGGTTTGGTCCTAGTCCTTTTCCTCCAGATGCACGCTCTTCCAAGGTTGCTTCCGCCAGTCCCATGGCTTAAAATCGGAGGCACACCCAGGGCAAGGCAGTGGCTGCTGCTATACTTGGTACATCAGTAAGACAGTGCATGGTCTATAGGGATTTTCAAAACAACAATACGCCAATTATGTGTGGGTCTGATTTTTAGTGTCCCCAATTCTAGACAGCATCAGTCATAAAATACTCCTTATAGAGGGAGAGCTGTCTTTTATTGATTTATGTTCTAAACAATGGTTTAATTATTGAGTTTTAATAAAAATCTGAAGCTTCAAATTATCATATTTGTATTACTTTCCCTTAGTAAGTGTGTATTCTACATGGAATTTGGAAAAACCCATTTATGCAGTCAGCCCTTCCCTTCTCCCACAGAACACCCACAGACTTAGCTGCATGCATTCATTTTAAGGGGGGTTCATAATGCTTTGAAATTACTTAGTCTTGTGTCAGATAGAGTTCATGTCTCTTCCCCCTGGAGTACCACCTATTCCTGTGATTAGGCAGTAGATTCAAAATAAGCAATGACAGCACAGTGACTATAAAAATGACAATGTCAAACTTGAGTTATTTCATCTGTCATTCTTTGTGAACACTTAGAGTATTTGTCTTCAAAACTTAAAACAGTGAAACAGAGTGTGAACTACAAAGTGTAATACTTTTGTTGGTGAATGTAAAATATAATCCATAAATATTTTACTAACTTCAGAGAAGATCTTTCAAATGAAAATGCATTCTTATAATTTTAATTGTTAATTTTTTATTTTAAAACTAAAGGATAAATCAAGAAAATTTGAATATTTCCAATTTTTACAGGGTTATTGTGAAAAATATTTTGTCATATAAAGGAGGGAGTGTTAAAAAAAAGATCCATTCTGGGGCGCCTAAGTGGCTCAGTTGGTTAAGCACCTGCCTTCAGCTCAGGTCAGGATCCCAGGGTCCTGGGATCCAGCCCTCCATTGGGCTCCCTGCTCAGTGGAAAGTCTGCTTCTCCCTCTGCCCCTCCACCTTTCTTATTCCCTCTCTATCTCTCTCTCTCTCTCATGTGCACACATGTGCTAAAATAAATAAAATCTTAAAATTAATAAATAAATGTTAAATATTTAGAAAAAAATCCACTCTGAGTGTCGAGCATATTACGTGTGCTACCACTTGAAATACAGATCTTTATATACTTTTCCAAATTTGTGTGTCTAGCCTCGATCTCTCTTAACAGCTCCAAATTAATGTATCCAAGTGACTATCAATGACTCTATCCGGATTTCCTATAGACATCCAAAATTAGTCACCTAAATGGACCTGTTGATTTTATCCCCTCCCACCACCCCAGCCTGTACCTCCTTCCAGGCTTTTCAGTAAATGATACCACCCAGTTATTCAAGCCAAACTCCTGGGGACATTGTTGGGTCTTCCCTTTCCCCCATTTCCATATCCAAGTAATCCCCAAGGGAGTTCCACTGGTATCATCAGAGTTCAAACGGTCTACAGATCTTCCTCAACTTATGTCCCGATAAACCCACCGAAGGTTGAAAATATCATAAGTTGAAAACGCATCAAATATACCTAAGCTCCTGAACAAAAGAGCTTAGTCCCGCCTTCCTTAAACGTGCTCAGAACACGTACATTTGGCCACAGCTGGACCAAATCATCTGATGCAAAGCCTATTTTATAGTAAAGCACTGAATATCTCATGTAATTTATTGAATACTGTACTGAAAGTGAAAGACAGAACGGTTGTGTGTGTATCAGTTATCTAACCATGTGATGGCAGGGATGACCGGAGCCCTGGCTTGCATACTGCACTGCCCAGTGTCACGGGGGAGGATCTTACTGCATATCACCAGCCTGGGAAAAGTTCAAAACTCACACTTCGAAGTATAGTTTCCATGGAATGCATATCGCTCTCACACCACGATAGAGCTGGAAAGTCTTAAGTTGAACCACCATAAACAGGGGACCATCTGTAGGCCCAAAGCTCCCAGTCCCCCAACTTTAGCACCTACCTGTCCAATCCATGCCTCCCAGACAGCCCTGGACCTGGCAAAGCTGATGCCTCTCAAACCTGTCAATGACCTCCCATTGCTGAGTGTCATGACCGTGGCCTGTAAGCATTTCCTGTCCAACATTTTGTCAGAACACTGTCATCCTCACTCACTGTCACCTCAAAGGATTTGCCTTGGATTCCCAGACACCCCACTCCTTCCCTCCAACTCAGAGCCTTTGCACTTGCTCTCCTGATCCCGGAGAAGCCCAGGAGGCTTTTACCCTGCTCTTATGAGGGCCCATTCATTGTCCCTCTTCACTTGTAGTTTAAATGCCATTTCTTCAGAGCAGTTTTCTTCAACCTTATTTATACCCATTATCAACTTAATACTGTTTATTTGGAGCCAAAATATGGAAAGAGCCCAGATGTCCATCAATACATGAATGCATAAAGAAGATATATGTATATATATACATACACACACACACATACATACAATGGAATATTACTCAGCCATCAAAAAGAATGAAATCTTGGGGCGCCTGGGTGGCTCAGTCGTTGGGCATCTGACTTTGGCTCGGGGCATGATCCCAGGATCCTGGGATCGAGCCCCGCATCCGGCTCCCTGCTCCGCTGGGAGCCTGCTTCTTCCTCTCCCACGCCTCTGGCTTGTGCTCCCTCTCTCTCTGACCATCTCTCCGTCGAATAAATAAATAAAATCTTAAAAAAAAAAAGAATGAAATCTTACCATTTGCAATGACGTAGATGGAGCTAGAGAGTATTATGTGAAGCAAAATAAATCAGAGAAAAGAGAAATATCATATGATTTCACTCATATGTAGAATTTAAGAAAACAAAACAGATGAACATAGGGGAAGGGAGGGAAAAATAAAATAAGATGCAATCAGAGAGGGAGACAAACCATAAGAGACTCTTAACTCTAGGAAACAAACAGAGGTTGCTGGAGGGGAGGGAGGTGGGAGGATGGGGTAACTGGGTGATAGGCATTAAGGAGGTCATGGATTTAAGGAGCACTGGGTGTTATATGCAACATGAGTCACTAAGTTCTACCCCTGAAACTAACAATACACTATATGTTAATTAAACTGAATTTAAATTGAAAAAATACTGTTTATTTGGCTCCTAGTGAACAGTTTCTCTCCCTAATTATAACATAAGCTCCAAGAGGGCAGGTCTGCTTGCTCCCCACTATCTCGCCAGTGTCTAGCGCAGTGTGGGCACACGTGGGGCACATGGGAAACCCTTGATGAGAGTGCATGAATGAGCCCCACCCCCAGGCTTGCATCTATATGATTGTTACAGAAGCGGCCATGCTCTTACATGCTGCTCCACACAGGTCCAGGACAGTACAACCAGCTCCCACTGAAACACAAGTCTCTGCCTCAGGTTTTAGAAATGGGATTGAGAGGGTCATTCCATCCCTCTCAGGGAAATAAAGTTGACCACAAAAACCCAGAGCCTCTCAATGACTTTGTTTTTTATTGCATGAGCCAGAAAAACAGAGACAATAAATTGGCAGAGAGGTAAATAAAACAGATGCACATAAAGCAGGAAATGCAAGAGACAGAGTGCCCTGATGGCATTCTTGTTCCTGGTCCTTGGTCCTCTGAGGCTGCTGCAGCCCTGTCCTTGGTGTCACTAGACATAGCAGAATCCACATACTAAAGACCCCTTTTGCTTAAGTTTATTCAGATTGAGCTGCTCTCACTTGGAACCTTACAAATGCCATAAAAGCATACTTCTTTCATCAAGAAGTCACATGGATAAATGATGACTGTAAATTGCTGTGCTCATCAAGAGAGCAGGTCAAGAAGGCAAGCTAAAGTAAGTGGCCATAAGTCAACGTCGCTCTGAAGAAAAGACATTGACAATCTGAACTGGCACTTACCAGCCAAAAAAGACAGCAAGAAAATGAAATAAAAGACCAAAGGACTCACTGGGAAGAGTCCATTGTGACAGGCAGGAGGATAACGGCAGCAAGGAAGGTGTCCTCAGGGAGTAGGGAGTAGCCAATAGGGAGGGTGGGGTGACAGCGCATGCCCTTTGGTAGACGTTGGCGTAACAACGATGAAACTAGGTGATTTCACATCCTAGAGGCCACTCACCCATCAGATATTCGCCCAGTCTCTACTGTGTGCAGAGTATTGGCGTGGCCTGCACCTTTGGTTTTGAAAGCAGTCTGTTCACTGAGCAAAAAGTGGGTAGGAGTGGCGGTCCAAAATCCAAGCCAAGCTCTGTTTTCTAGCTGTGAGCTTATAAGAGCTGTAACTGCCCAGGGGGAGTGGGGGGTCCCTGTTCAAAGCTCACATAAGGAACAGTAGGGGTCCTGAGGCCCCAAACTTCTTGAAAATGATCAAGGACAGGTCTTACATTCAGGGTATTTTTACATTAAATCCATACATTGTTATAGTACAAAAATCTTCCCCAGTAAGTGTCCTTTGAGCTAAATCTTGAACGATTTCAGGCAGGCAGGCAGACAAGAGGCTAAGCATTTTGAGCAAGGGAACATCATGTATAAAAGCATGACATACGATGGTTTCTGTCAGGTACTGCCAGCAAGTCAGAAAAACTAGAGAAATTGGTGTAGAGACGAAATGGACGGGAATGACGCTAGAAAGGAAAGGAGCCATCCAGAAGGGCCTTGTGTTCTAGACTGAGGAGTCTGGTCTTTATTCTCTAGTCCACAGAGCCACTGAGGGGATTTAAGCCAGAGAGTGACCTGGATGGGGATGGTGGATGAACTGGAGAAGGTCAGGCCTGGAAGCAGGGACACTAGGCTGATAGAACAGTCCAGGGCCGCTGGGGGCCTAACCAAAGCAGTGGCAAAGGCACTTGAAGGAGGAAACAGGCTGAATGACATTTAAGAAGTGTAATGGAAATAATTTGGAGACCATAGGTCTCAGTTTGCCCAAGACAGTTTCAATTTACATCTGTTGTCCTGGCCTAATTATTAACAGTACCCCCCTTGGATTTACTAAAGCATCCTGATTTGAGGGGTAAATTATATGCTTTCCCTAGGTTTAGGGCACAAAGGAGAGAGAAGAGTCTATCTAGGCTGCCCTTTGGGATCTGCCTTAGACAGCCCTCACCTTGATGGGTCTAGTTACTAGTGTAGAGAATAAAAAAAGAGCAGGTTTGGGCCAGAAAACCACATACTGGCTTTAAAGTGCTAGTAAGACACTTGAATGAAATTACCCAGTAAATAGCTTATAATGTTCTAAAATATAGTATATAGAATGCTGTAACTCAAAAGACCATAAGAGACTCTGAGACCATCTGTCATTGTTACATGATTCTTTCCCCTAAAATTTTCCTCCAATCCTCAAATGTATGAAGTTCTACATCAGAAATTCAAAATCATTGATAGAAAGTTGAGGATACACCCACAATACATGGAGAGAGCAAAACCAATTGATTTCACTGGTGGATACTGATAAAGGAATTTGGTTTCTCCTACCAAAACTTTTCCCAGTGGTAACCTTCCTGCCTTGGGTAGGAATGTTTCATAGAAATGTCAGCATGCCCAGGCTCCCAGAGAAGGGATTTAAATTCTATACCATAAGTCAATAAAGAAACTTTTCATGCAGTCATTTGAAGCCAAATCATTCCAAAACATAAAGGAGAAATGTTCACAGACTGCAATTAAAAAGCACTTTCCGCATTCTGGATTAAATCAAATGAGAAGACTAACATAAGATAAACTGAGAACTGGTTTCTTTTATGACCTCCACTACGCACTCTATGGCTTCCTAAAATTTAGCACGGTTCCTTAAGCAATCCTCACTCCCCCAAATACACATACACACACACACACCACTGATATGTGGGGTGAACTTCAGCAAAGAAACAATTTGTCACAGCACCAGCTGAAACAGAAAGTATCAGCAAGACTGATCAGACTTATTATTACAGCTCCAGCACTCATCAGAACCACAATAGCTGTGCCTTCTTCTTACAGCATGGGCTGGGGAACAATAACCAGGCAGAACCTGAAGGCCGTGCAACCCAACAGCCCTCACTCATGCCTGGAGACTCCACTGGAGATGGCCCTGCCCACCCTCCGCCAACCTCCTCTCCTTCTGACATGACCACTCTGCCCATCGTGCCCTCCTTCCAACCTCATTAGGCTCCATTTACACCTCTACAATCCTAACATTACACACCAGTACCATCATGATTGATTAAGGAGACCTACCAAAGAATAGTTTTGCTCAATGAAATGTTTTTGAATTCCAGTGGTATATTTTCGACAAGGAGGGCATGGAGTCCTAAACATGCCCCTTCTCTCTTGCCTTTAATTGGTTGAGGGAGAAGGATGAGAAGAGGGACTGAAAATGATCTGGTCAAGTCCCTCGATTTACAAATAAGGAGATACTAGCAAGAACAACAGGCATCAACAGATTTGGGAACAAACAACTCACTCTTAGTAAGCATACAGCTCAACTGATGAGGGCAGACATGCACAGGTATGCTACAGAGTGCCCCATAAGCCGGGAATGTTCATGGGGCTATATATTTAACAAAGAGAATGGAAAGCAGTGTATTATCAGAATTAGTGAAGTGACAATTGTTTAAGAGTGCTTCTGTAGAGGCCCTTTCCATCAACATCATTCTACCACTTTCTTGACCTTGACCTTCAAAACTAATTTTTCAATAGGAGGAATGTCCACATATAGACCAGATCATTTAAGAAAGAGAAATTAAGGTGATACATAATGTTGCCTCCCAAATTCCAGGGGATTACAGATACTGAATCAAGAGTTGGGCTCAGGGTGTCTGGGTGGCTCAGTTGGTTAAGAAACTGCCTTCGGCTCAGGTCATGATCCCAGGGTCCTGGGATCGAGCCCTGCATCAGGCTCCCTGCTAAGCAGGGAGCCTGCTTCTCCCTCTCCCTCTGCCACTCCCCCTGCTTATGCTCTCCTGCTCTCTCTCTCTGTCAAATAAATAAATACAATCTTAAAAAAAAAACCAGTTGGGCCCAGAGTTTGGTAGCCTCCTAGGATTGGTAACAGTTTTATGCGTCAAGTTAGCAAGGCTATCACACTCAGTTATTTAATCAAACACTAATCTAGGTGTTGCTGTGAAGGTGTTTTGAAGAAGTGGTTAACACCTAAAATCGGCTGACCTTAAGGAAAGGATGTTACGCTTGATCATGTGGGTGGGTATCATTCAACCAGCTGAAGGTCCTAAGAGAAAAAACTGGGGTTTTCTAAAAAAGGAATTCTACCTCAAAATTGCAGATAGATATCATCTGAATGTCTGACACCTCTCTCTTTTTTGCACTTACTGCATCGACTTGCAAGATAATAAGCATCTTGCAGTAAAAAAACTACAAACGAGGCTGACAGGTGCACCCACAACCAATGTAAGCTTTCCCAGGCAGTCAGGCTAAGAAAGCATTTATCTGTTGGGGCCAAAGGGACATCTTCAGCAGGTGACCCTTTCATTTTCCACTAATTCAATTTGTGTAGAAATAAGCATAGCTCATTGACTAAATCTGCCTTTCTCTTGGAGAGGAACTTGATACGGCCTGAAATTGCTAACTTTATTCTCATCTCCTGTTACAATCAGGAAGCTATATTTTTTGATTAAAATGAAGAAATCTGAGATCTGGAAAGGGCCATAGAATAGATCTGGTTGAGCCTCTCCATTAATGGTGAGGATCTGGAAGGGCACAGAGAAACACCCGCATGAGACAGGGCAGGGAATGAGTAGTGGGATCAGAAACTAGAGTGAGAGCGATCCCAGGTGCCCTGGTAGACTGTCCCTGCTGTGTGGGGTCAGGCGAAGGCAAAGACGGATGCTGGGGGTGACAGTGTGGATGCTCCATCTGCCAGCAAGAATGGCCCTCTGGCGATCAGCAGCACCCTCTCATGGGAAGCCCTTAGCACTCTCTCCAACCTCTGCTTAAACACTTTCAGCGATGCGATGCGGTTTCACCATTTTGTTAGGCAGACCCAGAACAAAAGCTTGTTTGTTTTGCTGGTAGGATAGAATCTGTTTCCTTGACATTTCATACCCTGTCCCTCCACGGTTCCCACCCTGGCTGACATTTAGGCTTACCTGTGGAACTTCTAAAAAATTCAGGCTACGTACCACGCTAGTCAAATCAGAATTTCTGAGGGTTGAACCCAGGCTAACGGATATTGCCTAAAGCCCTTTAGGTGGTCCCACCTGGGAGCCAAGTTTGGAAAGCCCTGCATTCGGCCCAGTTCCTGTGCTTGTCTGCTAGGGCTGCCATAACCAAATGCTGCAGATTAGGTGGCTTAACCAACAGAAATTAATTTTTTCACAAGCACAGAGGCTAGAAGTCCAAGATCAAGGTGTCGGCTTCACTCCTTGGTTGTCTTCTCACTATGTCCTCACATGGTCTTTTCTCTGTATGTACTCCTGATGTCTGTCTGTCTGTCTCTTCCAACCAGCCCCACCCTTATGACCTCATTTAACCTCAGTCACCTCCATAATGGCCCTGTCTCCAAACAAAGTCACGTTGGAGGGTAAGGCTTCATATACGCATTTAGGGGGGTGGAGGACCCAATTCTGTCCATACAGTTCTGCTCACCGACCAGAACTGGTTAAGTGAGAGCACCTTATACAGTGCCCCAGCACCCAGGTGCGCCATGAAATGTCAGGGTGTGGGGGTGGCCAGTTGGATTCTGGGGCCATCAGGGGCACTAGGTAGCTACCCAGGCCTCCCTGAAAGCAGCACCACTGAGCAGGGCCAGATCCCATGACCAGCAAACTCATGAACCCCCAGACCAGCCAACAAAATGAGCCATGTTGGGCCCTCACTTTTCGCCTGATGGATTGAGCCAAGAATCTCTCCCTTGGCAGACAGCTGCAGAGCACCCTCCGAGCTCCTGCAGGAGTTCTGGGTGCCCAAGGAGCACAGACCACAGGACAAAGAGACAGGGGCAAGAGGCCACACAGGCACAGCTCTAGAGGGTGACTTCGATCCTCTCCCTTCACATATATCAGATGACATATTGTGACAGACAAGCTAGCAGCAGGCAAGCGGATTCTGCAAATCAGAGCTTCACTGTTATTTTGAAATACTAGCGATTTAGGTGCCTAGAACAGTACCTGGCACTTAGCAAGCCTCAATAAATACTTGTTGAATGAACAAGTAGATAAATGGAAATATTCTATTGGATTTTAAAGCCATTAGAAATATTACAAGAGATTTCGACAAAAACCTTAGAAGTCCTTAAGTTTCAGTTTAACTCTTGAAATTTTTGAATGGTTGGGAAACTATTTCTAGTTTTGTCTCTTGCGTGGAAAAGGTTTTACTGTCGTGATTTTTAAGAATTTGAAGAGCTGATCATTAAATGGCCTTGGTCAGAATTGTGTGTAGCTTCTTCAAGTTTAAAACCTGATATTAAGTCTCATGACCCTGAGATCATAACCTTAGCTGAAACCAAGAATCAGATGCTTAACTGGCTGTGCCACCCAGGTGCCCCTGGATTTTTGCAAAAGACTCTTAACTGAGCTTCCATTTTCTGTATTTCTTGCCTTTCTCCAATTCCTGCTCCACATGGCAGCTAGAGGGTTCTTTTTATATCTTAATTTTATCAGGTAGACTAGACTCCTTCCTATGGCCTAAAGGCCCTAATGATCTGGCATTTGCCTTCCTCTCCAACCCCATCTCTAGGGCCCTCCCACTCTCGCATGATATGTTCAGTCACACTAGCCTTCTTTCTGATACGTGGGGAGAGAATACTCTGGGCGAAAAGGTCAAGGCCAAGGGGATATACTAAGCAAGCAATTAGAGAGGTGAAGAGTCTGGAGTTTCAGGAACATCTGAGCTGGAGCTATACCTCTGGGAGTCTCATAAGAAGCCACAAGGTAGATGAGATCACCAAGGAAGTGAGTTTAGACAGAGCGAGTACTAAAGACTGAGCCATGGCCACAGCAATCAGACAACAAAAAGAAATAAAAGCCATCCAAATCAGAAAGGAAGAAGTAAGACTCTCAGTTTTTGCAGATGACATGATACTCTATATAGAAAATCCAAAAGACTCCATCAAAAAACTGCTAGTACTGATAAATGAATTCAGTAGAGTTGCAGGATACAAAATCATCACATAGATACCTGTTGTACTTCTATGTACCAATAGTGAAGAAGCAGAAAGAGAAATTAAGAAAATAATCCCATTTACAGTTACACCAAAAATAAGATACTTAAGAGTAAACCTAACCAAAGAGGCGGAAAACCTGTACTCTGAAAACTATAAAACACCAATGAAAGAAATGGCAGATGACACAAAGACATGGAAAGACATTCTATGCTCATGGATTGGAAGAACAAATACTGTTAAAATGTCTATACTGCCCAAACAATCTAGACACTCAATGCAATCCCTATCAAAATACCAAGAGCATTTTTCACAGAACTAGAACAATCCTGAAATTTGTATGGAACCACAGAAAACCCCAAATAGCCACAGCAATCTTGAAAAAGAAAAGCAAAGCTGGAGGCATCTCAATTCCAGACTTCAGATTATATTACAAAGCTGTAGTAAGGAAAACAGTATGGTACTGGCACAAAAATAGACAGATCAATAGAACAGAATAGAAAACCCAGAAGTGAACCCACAATTATATGGTCAATTAATCTTCAACAAAACAGGAAAAAACATCCAATGGGAAAAAGAAAGTCTCTTTAACAAATGGTATTGGGAAAACTGGACGCAACAAGCGAAAGAATGAAACTGGACCACTTTCTTACACCATAAATAAAAATAAATTCAAAATGGATTAAAGATCTAAATGTGAGAACTGAAACCATAAAAATCCTAGAAGAGAGCCCAAGCGGTAACTTCTTTGGCATTAGCTGTAGCAGATTGTTTCTAGATAGGGCCCCTGAGACAAGGGAAGCAAAAGCAAAAATAAACTATTGGAAATACATTAAAATAAAAAGCTTCTGCACAGGGAAGGAAATAATCAACAAAACTAAAAGGCAAACCATGGAATGGAAGAAGATATTTGAAATGACATACCCAATAAAGGCTTAGTATCCAAAATATATAAAGAACTTATAAAACTCAACACCCCAAACCAAATAACCCAATTTAAAAATGGGCAGAAGGGGCACCTGGGTGGCTCAGTCATTAAGCGTCTGCCTTCGGCTCAGGGCATGATCCCAGGGTCCTGGGATCGAGCCCTGCATCGGGCTCCCTGCTCCACTGGGAGGCCTGCTTCTTCCTCTCCCACTCACCCTGCTTGTGTTCCCTCTCTTGCTGGCTGTCTTTCTCTCTGTCAAATAAATAAATAAAATCTTTTAAAAAACTACAAAACTAAAAAAATAAATGGGCAGAGACACGAACAGACATTTCTCCAAAGAAGACATACTGATAACCAACAGACACATGAAGAGATGTTCAATATCACCCACCATCAGGGAAATGCCAATTAAAACTACAATTAGCTATCACCCCACACCTGTCAGAATGGCTAACATCAACGACACAAGAAACAGCAAGTGTTGTCAAGGATGTGGAGACAAAGGAACCCTCTTTCACTGTTGGTGGGAATGCAAACTGGTGTGGCCACTGTGGAAAATAGTATGGAGGTTCCTCAAACAGTTAAAAATACAACTATCCTGGGGAGCCTGGGTGGTTCAGTCGGTTAAGCATCTGCATTTGGCTCAGGTCATGATCCAAGGGTCCTGGGGTTGAGCCCCACGTCAGGCTCCTGGCTCAGTGGGGAGTCTGCTTCTCCCTCTCCCTCTACCCCTCCCCACTCATGCTCTCTCTCTCTCTGTCAAATAAATAAAACCTTAAAAAAATATACCTACCCTATGATTCAGCAATTGCTGTACTTGGTATTTACCCAAAGAATACAAAGACACCAATTCAAAGGGATACATGCACCCCTGTGTTTATAGCAGCATTATTTACAATAGCCAAATTACAGAAGGAGCCCAGTTCCACTGATCGATGAATGGATAAAGAAAGAGGTGGTGTGTGTGTGTGTGTGTGTGTGTGTGTGTGTGTGTATAGAATGGAGTATTATTCAGCCATAAAAAATAATGAAATCTTGCCATTTGCAATAACATGGATGGAGCTAGAGAGCATAATGCTAAGCGAAATAAGTCAGAGATTTCCACACAGATGTGGAATTTCAGAATCAAAACAAAGAAGCAAAGGGAAGAAAAGAGAGCGAGACAAACCAAGAAACAGGCTCTAAACTATAGAGAACAAAGGAGTGGTTACCAGAGGGGAGCGGGGTAGGCGGATGGGTGAAACAGGTGATGGGGATTAAGGGGGGCACTTGTGATGAGCACGGGTGTTGTAAGGAAGCACCGAATCACTATACTGTACACCTGAAACTTACATAAGACTGTATGTTAACTACACTGGAATTAAACCTTAAAAAAAAAAAAAAGACAGGGCCATGGTGTTCTCTCAACACTTAAAGGTCAGGGAGAGGGAAAGGAATCTGCAACAGAGAGTCAGAAGCAGCCAGTGGCCTAGGGGGAAACCCAGGAAATTTGAGGGCCTTGGGAGCTTTCTGAGAAACTTGTCAGAAACATACATTTTCAGAAACATT
Source organism: Ailuropoda melanoleuca (assembly GCF_002007445.2). Lineage (NCBI taxonomy): Eukaryota > Metazoa > Chordata > Mammalia > Carnivora > Ursidae > Ailuropoda > Ailuropoda melanoleuca. The sequence goes on along the minus strand of NC_048233.1, from coordinate 52,611,239 downwards.
CATTGGGGTTTTCAGTACACCCAAAATGGGTGTGTGTGTGTGTGTGTGTGTGTGTGTGTGTAAACAAGCACTCCTAATCTTGTTACCATCAGAGAAGCCTGGGAAACACTGCCCTAGAGCTTGGCCCAATCAGAAAAACCACCTTCTCCGCAGGCCCTTTTCAAGCATATGTTTTCCAGGCACCTCACCCCCCAAAGACATGGAAGCTTAATCCCCAAGGGACTTAGAATTTGGACGTTCATCATCCAAATGTCTTATTTTTTCCTGGAACCTGCTCTAAGACAACCCACACAGTTTTGCTTTTGAACCAATATGTCAGCAGTTCTCTCTTCATTTACAAAGGCCTGGTAGACCGTTTCTACTTTCTCTTAAGCTGGAGATGCATTCAGTAAAACCACGTGGAATTTATACTGGCACATGCGGGGTATGTTCAGGTCCTGGCAAAGAGTTGGAGATCGGAACCAGAATTAACACCAACCAACAAATAGGAATCCCAGACATAAGAGTAAACTACAAGTTAGAGCTCTCCACTCCAACTTCTGAGCTGGCTTCGCTTGGGAAAGCACACGGAGCTCATCTCTGCGTCTTAGGGACCACATTTACCTTTCCCGAGTGTTCTGATGCTGGCCACGACAGGATGGTCCTGACACGACCCGCGTTACTGGGGTCCTCACGCTGCCTGTCCCAACCCGACCTGCTCCATCTGGCTTTTCAAATTCTGTGAGCAGAGACTCTTCCTAAATTTCCTTACTCTGTGAAAAACCCTTCCCACCCATTTAATCAAAATGGGAAACTTTTTGCCCTCTCTGACAGAAAGCATTCCGTGCTGGCCACCTGATGGGTACTTGGGGTTAATCAGAAAGTCCCCATCAAGAGTTCAGAGGCCAATATCAGCTGTTAAAATCCCACATTCCCCTCTCTCCCCTCTTTCAAGTGCAAAACAACCTGTGTCTGAAGATGCGCGGGATATAAAAGGGCACACTGCCGCGCTGGGGGCTTTGACTCTGCCCTATTCACCGCCCCACCACCATGAATACGGCAAAATCTCAAATGAAAGTTTTAATCTCCCCACTGCATTCAGCCTAAAGAGAAAAGGGCTTCCTTTTCACATTTTCCCCCCTTAAACCTTTTGTGTTACAATGCTCCTGAAAAAAGCGGAGATTTCACTCTGACCCGGCGAGGGCTTTACGCCAAAGAAAGCAATGCACCTCAAACCCTTTGTGCTGAAATAAGAGGGCCGCCCGGCCCGAGGCAACGCGCGCGAAAGCCGCAAGCCAGGGTGGGGCGCGCAGGGGCAGAGGGTGCCCGCGTCTCTGCAGACGCCCGGCTCCCGCCTCTCCGTCGACGCGACGACGAGGACAAGTGTGATCCCGCCGCGGGCTCCACGGCGCTCGAAACCCAGGAGTCTGGGATGGGAGCGCGTCAAGTGTGGATGATTGCCCAGCCTGGACACCGGTCTGAAACCCACCCACACCCGCAGAGCCGGAGGCCCAATTAGGCCCTTTGTTTTCACACTCGAAAGGAGAAAGAACAACTCCACTCCAAGTTCGGTGCTCTCCAGGACACCCTTCGGGGAGAACCTCTGACCAGGTGTCCACAAGACCCTGAGTGATTTTAGGAAGCAGATCTGGCTGCCTCTACGTGCCTACCTTCAGGCGCGGACTCTGGCCCCTCGGCGAGCCGGGCTCCCGCCCTGGACTCCGCGCCTTTGCGCGCAAATCACGCCTCCCGGGCGGACCCGCGGTTGCCAGCATGACCTGGAGAAGGAGAGCGATGGTCTTTCCTGCCTTCACAGCTACTCCCTTTGCATGTAATTAGCGCTACGTGTGTTTGTGACAAGAACCACCCCCCACGCCGTTCTTCTAGCATTAAAAAAAAAAAAAAAAGTTTAAGTATGACGTTCCCTTATTTATTTCCTCCAAAGAGCTGCCCCAAATGTTCGAAATTAGCACCTGATATTAATCCAAAGGCACAGTTCTAAGCCCAACACGGTTATATTAGCGCCTTAATTTGGTGTTGCTTAATTCTGACAGCCCAGTGAATGCCACGTTTTCAAAGGGGTGTTTTTGTTGAAAGGCCAGAGTTCAAAGGTCCTAAGGGCGCGCCCAGCTCTCAGCGTAAGCTGCGTGCGGGGGCAGCCGGAGCCCGTTCCAAAGCAGCCCCTGCGGGTCCCTCCAAGAAGTCTTCAAAAACCGGGAACGCACCCTTTTCTCCGCGGTTCCGCCTCTTCTTCTTTGATAGTCTGCTTCGCTGGCCTTTCCATCATTTCTTAATATGATTTTTATTGAGGCTCACGGACAGACTGGCAGATACGTTGGTTCTCACTGTCCTCGGCAAAATTGTCTTTCGTTTGATATTTGTCTTTAAAAAATCTGTTTGTAACAAGCCTCCTTCCCTCTCTGACCAGTTCTTTTTGGTGTGAGTGACTCAGAGTGTGTGAGTCTTGAGGACAGTGACAGGCAGGGGGGTAGTTTCAAAAGATGTCTCAAATTCGAAAGTTTGAAAAAACAGCATTGAGAAGGGGTGGGGTGGAGGCGAACAAAGGCCAAATAGCACTTAAAATTATTGCATATATGTGTTGAATGGCAAGCAGTAAGATGAAAAGCACGCATAGCGACTTTAAGATTCCTTTTCATTTGCCACTTGCTGAATAAAAGGTTGTAGAAAATGCTCCTTTGATCACTTCTAGGCTGTGAAATTTTAGTCAACTTCTTACACCAAACACAAGCACATGTACAGAAACACTACCAAACTGAGAGCAGGGATAAACTGAAAATGCTGATCAGCTTTTCTCCATCTACATTCTAACTGCAAGGGCAATATTAAAGAACTAAATGGATATATGCCTCATTAAATGTTTCTAAATTCCTTTCCTGTTCTAATCTATAAATAATTCAAATGTAAATATCTTTTTTAAAAACCATAACTATCTGGATAATTAGACTAATGCAATTAAATTTAAGTACTAATTTTAACACTAGTAAGTACACACTTCTGAAAAATTCTGTTTGTACAAAATCATACTGCAAATGCACAAAAATGGCTGCACTTAAAGGAACGCTAGTACAAATTATTCTGTAAAGTGAAGAAGGCTTTTCTAATAGGAATCAACAACCCCCTATTGATCTGTTTTGCATGTCTGATTTTTCTTAAACCAGATTTTTGAAAACCAGGCATAGATTTCTTATACACAAATATGGCTATATTCATAATATACTCAAATTAACAGTTCTCCAGAACCAAATACAAACTGAGTAGCTTGGGGGGGGGGCATTTCTTTTCTGTAAGCAAGAAAAAAGGGGAGTCTAAATGTCAGTTTTATAATTATGTCATAATTTAAAATCATATAGGTTTTTAAAGACACTTGACCTTTTCTCTCATTAAGGAAAATGACAAGAAATATGAAACCTAGGTATCTGTCCCCCTACTCCTCCACAGGAATATTTTTTTGAGCAGTGAAAAAAAAAAAAAAACAAACTCAGAGAAAATAAAGCTATTTTTTTAAAAAAAATTTTATTATATTATGTTAGTCACCATACAGTACATCCCTGGATAAAGCTATTTTTAACTCCTTCACTAAATAAATATGTGTCAATTTTACATCTTTATGAAGAAGAAATAAGGTCATCAAATTTAAGTATCCTATGATGTAGCTGAATTATGAGTAATGTACCTTTTACATATGTCAATTTAGTGTGACTCTTTGAGGAAAAGTTTTCATTTGATTTTGATGCTTTCTCCAGAAGTTTTAGGAAATGGAAAAGGGAAAAAAATAATGAATGCAATTGCTTATAAATTTCAGTTAAGGCAAGGTGCAAGAAGAACAAAGTTGTAAGAATACCTAAGCTTTGCCAGAACTATATCAGAACTCAGCAATTTGAAAACTCATTTGTGAACCTTGTTACAAATTGTAATAGTATTTCTCATCGAAACATTTTCTGCTTGTCTTAAGGGAAAAGCCAACCTGGTGTAAGTCACTGTTGTGCTACCTACCTAGTCCAATTAGAAAAGTCTGGCTTTCGTGGGAATAATTACCCACATGAGTCATTAGTTTCAGACTAACTGAATCTGAAAACCCCAGTCGGAGTGGTCTTTTCATGCTCACAAAGTCAGCAGGCATCTTGCCTCTCAGAAAGCCTAAAATCTAGCAAGCACGTGCAGAATAATTCACATCACTGCCCCTGAAACCCTTGGAAGCAAATACACAGAAAAGAAAAGAAAAAGAAAAAGATTAAGATTTGATCTCAATTTAAACATGTTAACAGTAACCCTATATTATTCCAGATTTTACCCAGCTGTTTCGGATCTTTAGTGAATTTGAACAAGAGAGCAAACCTGTTTTAAGGATTAGAGGTTATAAAGGTTCAAAAGAAGTCGAACCCTTTTCTGAACTACATGTCTCCTACCCTGGCTTCTTGCTTGGCAGATTTTTAGGATTCAGTGCCATTGATTTCTTTCTCACTTTCTTTTGCTGCAATGATCTGGCTCTTATAATTACTTCCCAAACCAAATCTCCCATATTCTGAAAAACCATAAACATTATGGGTCCCGCAGGGTGGGCTCAAAATCATTTGTCTCATGGGGCATCGGGATTTATTTCTGAAGGCATTCGTAATCATCGATGTCAAGTTCGATGAAAGTGGGCTTCGTTTTACTCCTTTTTAAGGAAGACATGAGAAAGAAAAAGACTAAATACGACCACATTTAGGGTAAAGTTGCAACCACTTGTCAACTAATCAGTTCTCTAAAAAGAATGAATTTACTTAGTTTTTCCAGAACTCTAGAGAAAAAGACATTCTCATGAACAAGAAAGCTTAATATTTAGTAGAGGCTGATTCTGTGGATTAGGTTCACATGGAGAGCAAAATATTTAAGTGTAATAGCAGGTAAAGAAGTTTGCAAATGAATGCCTAGAAGGGAACTATCTGTATGTAGGATCAATCACTGTAACTGTGCTGATCAGAAGGGAGTTGGCCTTTACAATTGGATTAATCAAGCTCCATAAAAGATATTTTAGAAGCTGCAGTGAAGGGTCATTCTCAAGCACCCATAATTTGGGGGTGAAAGATGACGTGCCTGGAAAGGTACACTTCAGTTTTGGGGGGAAGGGAGAAATAAGGATAGAAGTGCATGGAAATATTTACCGAAGAGTCCTACAATGAAGGTGATTATCACAAGAATTCTCTCTGATCCCCCCCCCATTTCCACAGATGAGAAAAATGAGTTTGGAAAGTCTCCTTTCTTGAACAAGGAGGACAGCAACTACGTGGTGGGGCTGAAATTGTGATTCAAGGCTACTCTTTCGAAAATACCATGCTGCCAAAAAATAAAAATAAATAATAAACAAAATACCATGCTGCCACTCGACTCAAGAGTAAGGAGGCCGTGTTAAATGTTCATAGAAAGTAGTACATAGAGAATTAGGTCTTGAGGCTTCTTTTTCCGTTATCTGTTCTTGCATCACTCATTTCAACAAGTTAATAAATATTCATTAAGCATCTTTTACTTTCCACCACTCCCAAAAGATATTTGGTAAAGGTTATGTGCCTTGCCCAGGGTTTCACAGAACCCAGGCAATCAAACTAGAGTCCAAGCCCTTAATTAAGCATCACTCTTGACTGCTACTGTTGTAGTCTTGCAAAATAAGTGATCTGGCCAAAGAAGGAGAGAACATTGCATCAAGCTGATCTGACAAGAGAATGTGTGCTTCCTAATTCAATGGGAAATATGGCATTTGGGCAGGATTCTAGAGTAGCAAGAATAAGTCATTGACCCAGTGTGACAATAGCAAGGACGATGGAGACATCCAAGAAAATGGGATTCACTTCCTACAAAGCAAAACAACAACATTAGTACTTCCTGGTTAGATTAAAAATAAGTGGGAAACTATGACACATGCAAAGAAACAAGTAATATTTGGGAAATTTAGAAAATATAGAAGAATTATAGAATTATAAATTGAAAATAAAAAAAATCCATAGTCCTGTCACTCAGAGACAGTCACTATTTTTTTGGTAACATACATATATGTCTACATATGTAATACAAATGTATAGTGCATTTTAAATAGAATATCTTATATGTAATTTTAAATTTGGCTTTTTCATGACTATTATGTCAGATGCATTCTCCCATGACATTAAAAAGTCTTTGGAAACATTCTTTTTTTTTTTTTTTTAACATTTTACTTATTCATTTATTTGAGAGAGAGTGAATGAAAGAGAGAGAGAGATGAGCAGGGGGAGGGGCAGAGGGAAAGGGAGAAGCAGACTCCCCACTGAGCAGGGAGCCTGACTCAGGACTCCTGGATCCCAGGACCCTGGGATCACGACCTGAGCTGAAGGCAGATGCTTAACGGACTAAGCCACCCAGCACCCTCTTCTTCTTTTTTATTTTTCAAGATTTATTTATTTATTTGAAAGAGCACAAGCAGGAGGGGCAGAGGGAGAGAGAACCTCAAGCCAACTCCGGGTTGAGGCCTGAGTGTGGAGTCCCATACGGGGCCCCATCACATGACACCGAGATCAGAACCTGAGCCAAAACCAACTGACTACACCACCCAGGCACCCCTGAGTGGTCATAATTTATTAATCCTATAGTTGGGCACCTAGTAATTCTATTTTTTGCTACTCTAAGTTGCTTCATATTATACCAGTGTTTTGTATCTTTGTGGATATCTCTGATGATTTCATCAAGATTAAACAACAATTTTCAGGTTCTTGATATATACTGCCATAGCCTTCCAAAATGGTTGTGTCCAAGATACAAAAAACAATCTTTGCACTACTAGGTAATGACATATATTTTTTAAATGTCTACCAACTGAACGGAGAGGAGAAAGCATGTTATTACTTTAAGTTCCTTCATTATTAGGTCAAATAGTTTAACATGTTTCTTGATATCTTTGTCTTGTATGCATAATCTTTAAGTCCTTTGCCTTTTGTCTTATTGGTATGTTTGACTTGTTGATTGTAAAGAGCTCTTTGCATATTAAGAATGTTAAATAATTGTTAAAAAAAGAATATTAAATAATTGCATAGAACTACATTTTGACCTGTTTTTCAAGGCCCAGACCAAATTATGCATCTTTCATTGTGCCTTTCCTGACTCCTTCAACCTTAACCCCAGTCTCCTGCTGCTAAAATCCTGATACAATATTCAATACTGAATTATATACTATTTACAGTCTTTTAGAGCTTTTTCTTTTGTCCTCCATAATAACTTTCCAGAGGAGATTTTGTCTTCTAACAATTACAAATTTGACCAACTTGACATCTCTGAGTTCTCAGTGTCATTAGCTATGACACTGTTGTAATTTAACAGAAGATGGAACTGGGGGTCAGCCCACACCATCAGCTACTACATGGCTATCCTAAGTACTTGACTAGGCTTCCTGACTCTTCCTGAAGTGCACCTCCCAATTCTCACATTAGGATGTTTAAATGGAGATAAACTCCTAACCTCATTTTAACATTTTTCTCTTAGTTTATTTTAAATATATGAGACACTATTCAAAGAGCTGACAAAGGAGGTTTATTGAACAAAGTCCTTTGGATTTTTTTGTAAAGAAAATTGAATTTTTTTTTCCTGATCATAATTACTTTACTGGTCCTTTGCATTTAGAGTAAAGAATATAAAATTTCCCCAGAACTTGATTTAATAGGTTGTTTATAGATGGAGGATTTTTATGTGTCACCCTAAAATTACAGCACAAATCAGCAACAGTATTAGAAATGAAATGAAATAGTCTATGGCTTTCAACATTTTATTCCTCCCAAATCTTGCTCCAGAAGTAAAGTCTTTACAAATCATTTGGATGTTCTGAATGACTGGCTTTATCTTTCTTTTTATTAGAAAGGGAACTTACCTAGTACTCACCCATAATAGACTTTTATTTAAAAATCACTCTCTCTGTATTTACAGTAGCCAAATTATGGAAGGAGCCCAAGTGTCCATCGATTGACGAATGAATGAAGAAGATATGGTATATATGTATAATGGATTATTACTCAGCCATAAGAAAAAATGTTGCAACAACATGGATGGAGCTTGAGAGTTTAATGCTAAGTGAGATAAGTCGGTCAGAGAAGACAAATACCATATTTGTTGGTTTCACACATACGTGGAACTTAAGAAACAAAACCAATGAACAAAGGGGGGAAAAGAGAGAGAGAGAGAGATAAACTAAGAAACAGACTCTTAACTATAGAGAACAAACTGATGGTTCCCACAGGGGAGGTGGTGAGAGGATGGGTGCAATAAGTGAAGGGGATGAAGAGTACACTTACCTTGATGAGCACTGAGTGATATGTATAGAATTGTGGAATCCCTATATGGTACACCTGCAACTAATATCACACCAGATGTTAATAACTACACTGGAATTAAAATTTTTTAAAAATCAAAAAAAATAAATAAAATGAAGATCACTCTCTGAAGTGGAGGAGACTTCAAGGATAGCTTAGAATCTAGAGAAGAATCTGAAAAATCACTTCTTATTCTGTGTGTGGGGCAGGGGCGGGAACATACAGAGGATCATATTTGATTTATGCACAATGTGTTATTTTCACGCAATCCAATATGCCTCAGCTAGGGGCAGGATGAATAAGAAGAAAGAAAATGCCATTTGAAAAGATGAAATTCATACCTCCTTTCTGGGATTGAGCAGGTACATGTTTTAGAAAGGCCTTCAAACGTTCTTGTAGAGAAAAGGCCTGATTTGGATGTCATTAACATGGCTGGACTTCCAGGCCTTCTAAAATGGTCTTTCATTTCCATGTGAATATTGGAAAATGCCCTTCTTGGGGGTGGAGAGTGTGGGCAGGGGGACCAGACCTCTTTGCCTACATCTTGGCTAATTTACATGCTCTCCAATGGAGGTCATATCGATATGAGACCCAACCTCTGTCAGTTTTGTGGGTCCCTTAACCTGAGAACCTTGAAGCCCATTGAGAGCTATTCATACTTGGCAGATTGATTTCTTTAGTCATTTTGTCATAGTAACTGACAATTCACTGCCATCCAAGTGTATCTGGGAGCACAATGCCCACATAAATATTGTTGGCAATTCTCAGCATATCCCTTTGTGGAAATAGGTTAATTTACTTCTGCCACTCGACTTTCTATAGCTATGTGGCAGAAGATCATTCCCTCTGCAATCATATAGCTGACAGACCCAGTAGGGCTTGTTTCGAAGAAGCAGAGAGTTCAGAATCCCCCATCAATGCAGAATAAAATGAATCAAAACTTCAAACCCAGATTAATCTGGAAGAGGAGGTGGGGGTCAGCAAGAACATAAAAGCTTTGATGAGAATCAGGTGCAGCCCAAGTCCTAGAGCTCTTCTGGAGCATTGAGAGCATAGAAATAATAAACAGGAAAATACCTCTACTTTAAAAAATCACTTGAAAGACAAAGGGCAGGGAATCCTTAATCACACCAGCTAATTTGAAAGGTGCGTTCTGAACTGTGCTGACTCACAGAGCAGGTGGGACACTTCCTGAGAGTAGTGCAAAGAGCTTCACGGTGGCCTTGGTCTACAGAGGATTTTCTCGCTGCTGTCCCAGCTGTTAATCCAAGCATCTCTGAAGGGAGAGGTGGCTGCAGGTGACATGGCAGAAAGAGCAAGTGTTCTGGCAGTAGACATCCCTGGATTTGATACCTGGCTCCACGACTTAGCCATGGAGACCTAAGTCCCTTAACCTTTTCCGAACTCTGTTTCACCACCTGCAAAATGGGATTATAAAGGTACCCACTTTATGGTGGTGGTCATAAGGATTAAATGAGAAAATTAATTCACTCATTAAATCTTTTCTGAGTTCCTTCCCTGCCTTAGGCCCAGAATTTAGGACTAGGAAATGAAAACATTTGAGTGGGGAGGTCTCTATCTCTGATTTTAGTATATCCAATCAGAACGGAAAATAAAATTACTTCAACATAGGATCTGACTCTCTGAGTTGGCTTGGAAAAATCAGAGAGGGCTTCTCAGAGGAGACAGCTCTTGAGGTTTGAAAGAAGAGAAGTTTACCAAGCAGACTGGTGGAAAGGAGACGTGAAGGCAAGAGGGGTAGGTGATCCCACACTTACTGCTGCCGGAGTATGATGTGCATGAACATGAGGCAGAAGACGAGGCTGGACAGGGAGAAGACCAAATCATAGAGAGTTTTGTGTATACCCAATGCAGAGAAGTTCTGTTTTTATCCTGTAGTCACAAGGAGCCGTGGAAACTCGCCTGCTCCCTGTTGAGCATTTACAATGTTCCATGTGCTGTGCTCAACCACTACGATACTCTTTGTCAGGGGTAATCAAAGCTGATGTCACTGTGGGAGTTGATTTTTCACTTAGTTCCTTGTGCTGAAAACAGTGAACCAAGTTTATGTCTGGGTTGGGGTGGGGGGAGGTGGGGGTGGCAGATAAACCTTTTGAAAACTTCTATCCATGTCTGGGGTCAAGAGGCATGGATCCACCTCCAGTTGGTTTCTCTGTCTCTCTGCTACGTGGGTAATTAACATCTGCCAAGCGTTAGTTGTAGAACTTTTATGGCATAAGGGATTGCCGGTACCTTGAGAAATTGAGTGTTATTTAAAGCTAAGATCTGTTCCAATTTTTTCCTTCCTGTCCCTGGAGTGTGTGACCAGGACACTTGAATATCTGAAGGGGCCCAAGCTTGGAGAGAAGGGAGCCCCAAGGCTTCCAAGCCCAATTAAGCAGGATGTAAAACTTCCCAGAGGGTCGGTTCCACTCTCCTAGTTCTGAGGCCTATGTAAGGAGAGTCAGGCCTTCTTGAGTACTGGGAAGACAAATCCTAGAAATCTAGATGCCTGGTCTTGACCACTCCCCAGTTCTGTGACTGTGGGGAAGAAGTCACTTAACCACGGGGAGCTCCAGCAATCTGATCTCAAAAATGGGAATCAGTGGTAATACTCACCCTGCTTACCGTATAGCACAGCAAGGTCTGTGATGACCATGTGTCCAGGTTACCTATTGCTGCATAACAATTTCCCCAGTACACAGTGTCTTACAACCACAACATTGACCTTGTTCACAAATCTGAGATCTGGACAGGGCTCAGTGGAGACAGCTTGTCTCTGCTTCACTTGGTTCTGTCAGCTAGGGCCACTGCATGGCTGGGGTGGGAATCTCAGAAGGCTCGTGCATTCACATGTCTGGCAGTCAGTGCGGACTGCTGACTATCTCAGTGCTTGCTCGTGACATGGTAGCAGGCTAAAAGACAAGTGCCTGAAATAAGCAGAGCACCAGGCTAAAGCCATATTGTTCTGTGACCTAGCCTCAGAGGTCACGTAGCGTCACTTCTGCCATTTTGCCCTTAGTCACAACAGTTACAAGTCCCGCTGGGATTCAAAAAGAGGGAGCACAGACCCCACCTCTCCATAGGAAGAGTGTCAGTGACATTGTAAGACAGGGATGCGAGACGGGATATTCATAGGGCCATCTTTGGAAAATACAATCTGCCACTTTGTACATAGGAAACAGCTCTGTGAAGTATAAAGCCTCATATGGATGGTGGGTTGCTAATACTCGGGCCTTCCCCTTAAATGCTGTTTCACATATTCAACAGGTACTGTTATTACTAAATCCTTATTTGTCTAATACCGATGGATATTTACTAAATGCAGGCACTGTCCAAGATGCTTTCAAGCGCAGGACCTTGTTTCACCCATATCGCAAACATGAGAAGTAGGATTTACCATCTCTATTTTAGAGTAAACAGAGGCGCAGGGCATTTAAGTGACAGCCTGCATTCATTCACTCGGTAAATGTATATGAAACATTCTACTTTCTGTCAGGCAACATGCTCAGAGGGAAATAACAGTAAACAAAACCGACATGATCTTTGCCTCATCTAGGGGAGGAGAAAAAATAAAAAACCAAATAATCATAAAAGAAGTTGATGATCATTGTGATCAACACTGTAGTGGTGAGACCCCATGTAGACTGGTGTTCAGGGAACGCTTCCCTGAAAAATAACATTTTAAATGACACCTGAAGAATGAGTGGCAGTGAGATGGGGGTGGCGGTGCAGGAGAGCTTTCTTAGGCAGGGGAGCAGGCCATGCGAAGGCCCTGGGGTGGAGGGAAAAGGATAGAGCTGGAGTAGAGACAGCGAGGATGAGCTTGCTTAAAGATGCAACCAGATGGGTAAACAGGCAAAAAACCGAACCAAGACAAACCAAAAGCCACAACAGCGTGCCGAGCCTTGCCCAGTCATAAGCCAAAATCTGCAGAGTCAGGTCCTGAACTTGGGCTTCTGAGCACCCATGGAAGGGCTGTCTCTATCCGGGACAACTGCCTGGACTGCATTAGGCAGACAGCCACCTTCCAGCCATCTCCAAGATTATTATACCCAGGTTAGGACAGGTCACATGTTTTTCCCGCTCATGTGACAGGTTTTGAAGGGCTACATATTCTCCCTCTATGATCAATCTCATATAATATTGAAGTGTGGGGACTCAGCGGGTACGAAGTGCTTGCTACTCAGCTAATTATTCCCAGCATGACAATGAATCGTGCCAACTCCCTCATATCAAAACCCCAAAAGGCAGATACCCAGACGCTGATCTAAGAACAAGGAGGCTCCCTAGAATCTGGAAGGCACTTTACGGGGTGGAAATGAGAAAGCAGAATCTTTTCCAAGCCTCAATTTGTCCTTTTGTGAAACGGGGGAAATTCTACTCAATTACTTCCTGCCCAATTTATTAAAAATTAATTGCACTGAATCTAATATAATCAGCTCAGTTATGAACCCCCACACATGGACCAAATTCTTTGCTGTTTTTGTAGAAGAACCAGTGAGGTGGGGGAGGGTAGCATGGCAGGACTCCAGGGAGAGAGCATCTCAGTGCTGAGCTGGACAATCAGAAAAGAATGTTTGCGGATAGAAAAATGTTTTTGCAGAGCATGCTTCCCAGCAGTACTCTGGCTCTCTTGCCCAGAGGCTAGAACCGTTTCCAAAAAGTTCTGTTTAGATTTTTGAAAGAAAACAGCCTGGTTTCTCTCCTGGCAGCTGTTTAAGCTACTGGCAGCTTGGAAGTAAATTTTTTTTTTCTCTTTCTCTCTTTAGTGAAAGATACGTTCCTGGGTACTCAGCCACTAGGAGAAAAATGGGGTTTTGTTTTTGGAGATGGGCGCTATGTACAAAATATTCTGATTCACACTGTCATTCCTAATTATCAGGTCTGTTTTATTGTGGTTTCAAGTAATAGAATGATTAAACCATGATCCTCTCCATAAATCTCTTCTCATGTTTATTCATAATAAAAAAAAAAAACCCAACTCAAATGACAAGTTTAGAATTACTCACCAAAGCCTGATAAAGCATTACAGAGTTAAAAGAAAGGCCACCTCTTCCCAGATCAATTTCAGCAAATGGTTGAGAGTTTCGTAGTAACTCAGTCATTCTTCTGGGAACAAGCCCATGACTGTTTTCATGTTAAGCAGCTATTACTGACGAGCTACACCTGGAACTTCCAGGCACTCATAAGGATTATTATAACCTCACCACAAATTGCTCATCTGAGATAAAATATGGTGAAATGATTCTTTTTTTTTTAAAGATTTTATTTATTTATCTGACAGAGATAGAGACAGCCAGCGAGAGAGGGAAAACAAGCAGGGGGAGTGGGAGGCATCTGAGATAAAATATGGTGAAATGATTCTTTTTTTTTTAAGATTTTATTTATTTATCTGACAGAGATAGAGACAGCCAGCGAGAGAGGGAAAACAAGCAGGGGGAGTGGGAGAGGGAGAAGCAGGCTCATAGCGGAGGAGCCTGATGTGGGGCTCGATCCCATAACACCGGGATCACACCCTGATCCAAAGGCAGACGCTTAACCGCTGTGCCACCCAGGCGCCCCTGGTGAAATGATTCTTAACTCAGAAACCATCCAAATTGCCCCTGAGATGAGAGTAAGCTAGAAATAAGAAGGCAGTCAGGAAAAGAGATGCTCTTTGGGGAAAATATCCCCACTGTAGTTTTCCCTGTAATGATCCTTTCCCTGTGCAAGGGACCTTGAATCCAAGAGTACCTGCTGATGTGCTTCCGTCTGGGACATTTTATACCGCAGGCACCTAGCTTTTCTGGACGAGAGTCTGAATTTCCTATCACGCTTAAGCACCAAAGGAGATTACGCTTAATTGTCATAGAGTGCCAATAAACTATTGTGAAAGGTTTAAAAAATAAGGTCATAAATGGATCTGATGCAGTGGTTAAGTTTCTGCTTATAACTGAAAATACCTGAGAATATAATTATGGTCTTATTGCTACCAGCATAAAAAATTTCCTGATGTTTTCAGACTAACCTGAGTGGCAGCTGTCTAACCAATCAATCAACACACTGTTGCCCCAGTCTTCTAACTGGGAATTACAAATTACACAGATGGCCCCCCACGCCGGGGTATGAACATGGTGGAAAATGGGGGAAAAATCCAGTGAGGGCAAGATGGCCCTGGAGAGCCTTCCATTAGCTGGTTCTATGCAAAGGATCTAAAAATCTGTAGTCTATGGCCCTTGCTGTTTTGGAAACAACCTCTGCCCATAAGCCATTCCTGTGATTACATTTAAACCATCTTTCACATGGCTACAAATGAATAAATAATTACAATTTGAAATAGTTACATGTCGTAAAAATAACTATTTCCCATGGGGATGTAAATAAGAATGTAAGTATTATACTCATGGGACTAACATCTACACTTGCGGTCAAAACATCCATCCACCTGTTTTTTCTACTATGATTTATCAGGCACGGTTTTGGGCACTGGAGATAAAGTAATAATTCAAGATACACATCATCACTCCATCATGGAACTTGAACCTGGAAGAAATGAACTCCGTGCACTTGTAAGTTTAAATGTGATACATGTTATAAAACAGCAATGCCAGCTGCCATAGGACCGAATTTTTCTAGTGAGTGTAGTTAGGTAAGGTTTCCTAGAGGCAATGGCGTTGAAGCATCCAGTGGTGAGATCTGACCTCTCCAGGGGGTGGTAGAGTGTCCCAGGCAGAGAAAATAGCATATAGAACAGCCCCGTGTGGAGAAAATGCCTTCCAAAACTGTTGGGAGGAACTGAAGGTGCTAGATTATATCCCATGCAGCAAGAATGTTGGGGGTAGGGAGCAGATATGAAAGCTGAGGCTGGAGACATTGCCAGGGGCAAAAAAAAAAAAAAGTGAAAATTTGCAGGCCTGGTAAAGATATTTGGATTTTGGGGCGCCTGGGTGGTGCAGTCGTTAAGCGTCTGCCTTTGGCTCAGGGCGTGATCCCGTCATTCCGGGATCGAATCCCACATCAGGCTCCTCCGCTGGGAGCCTGCTTCTTCCTCTCCCACTCCCCTGCTGTGTTCCCTCTCTCGCTGGCTGTCTATCTCTGTCACATAAATAAATAAAATCTTAAAAAAAAAAAGATATTTGGATTTTGTCTTAAATTCAATGGGAAGCCATTGAGTGTTTTTAAACAGAAGAGGGATAAGAGCAGATCTCCATTTCTATTCCTTTTAAAGATTTTGTTATTTTTAAGTACTCTTTACACCAAACATGGGGCTCGAACTCACAACCCGAGATCAAGAGTCACATGTTCCACTGACTGAGCCAGCCAGGCACCCCCAACAGATCTGCATTTTTATTTTTTAAATTTTCTTTAAATATTTTATTTATTTGAGAGAGAGACCATGAACAAAGGGAGAGGCAGACTCCCCACTGAGCAGGGAGCCTGATGCAGGGCTCGATCCTGGGACCATGACCTGAGCTGAAGGCAGACGCTTAACTGACTGAGCCACCCAGGTGCCCCCAGATCTTCATTTTTAAAAGACCCCTCTGTCTACTGAAGAATGGAAAAGGGTTTGATCTGGGCCAGAGAGGCGGGGAGAAACCCTACAGAGGCTGTCCGGGTGGGATAGGTAAGACAGAATGCTGGTATAGACTAGGGCGGTGGTGTTGGTTGCATTTATTTTTCCAGACTAACACAAACCACTGTCTTCGTGTTTTTATCTCATATATAGCTTAACCAAAATATGGTGGTAAGTTTGACCAAATATTTTCATAGAATTCAACCTAACTGTATTAAATGGATAGAAACCAAGGCCTAAAATAACCAGGTTTATAGACTTCTATGAAAATAGGAATTTTTTTTTTTTTAGAGAACTAGGGGTATATCACCTTGGTTCAATTATATGTATTCATGAATCTAAAATTTTACATATTCTAAATACCAGTGAATGTTTACCTTCTGTAGCCTTTCTTTTCTTCCTTTTTCTTTTTTTAACCCTATTACTGCCTTAGTAATGGTTGTTACTCACATGATATCCTAAGCTTGCATGGAGCCAAAAGTCTTCACCTTCAAAGAAAGCCAGTGTGGGGTTCTCCGGATCTGATTCAATCCCTGAAGATAATAACAAAGAAAACAGGAGACAGAATTACAAGGGAAAGCTTCTTTAAACCCACCACTGGGCAAATAATTCAGAAGTAGTCCAAACAGTGGCTAAAAGAATTGATGCTTGATTTAAGGTAGGGCACTAAGAGTACCATATTTCCCAACAGATTGTGTTTAAATTCTATATGTGTTCAAATAGACTATTTCCTATTACAACCCCAAACAAGAATAGTCATCAATACTACATTTGTTCAATCAAATATTCACTATCTACCATCTGCAAGACAAATTTTTACAGGAGTGACAATGTGAAATCCATTACTTTACATATTAACATCTATAGCAGATTACAAAATAAAAGGAAATTTTAAAAAGAGACTTTTAAGAAACAGGCCTCTTAAAATCACAGCTATGATGAAACTCAGCAGTTTCGAATACTGGGGAGGGACAAAATAAAAGCTGAAAATCAAAGTCATAAGTCAATACTTCTTATTAAAACTTGGGAGTGTGGGATGCCTGGATGGCTCAGTTGGTGAAGCATCTGCCTTCGGCTCAGGTCATGATCCCAGGGTTCTGGGATCGAGTCCCACATGGGGCTCCCTGTTCAGTGGGGAGCCTGCTTCTCCCTCTCCCTCTGCCTGCCACTCTGCCTACTTGTGCTCTGTCAAATAAGTAAATAAAATCTTAAAAACCAAAAACAAAAACAACTTGGGAGTGTCTATGACCAAAATGATTCCAGAAATGCTTACAGGAAATTAAATATGTACTTTAAGGGAAAGATTTGGGAAATGCCTGTAACATTACTAGTGAAATAACAGTATAAGCCAATATAACATAATCAGTGTTAATTCAGAATGTTAACTTTAATACAAAATAGATCGCCTTGGCAAACCAAACAGAATCTACAAAACTATCAGTATTATGCCCTGTGGCCTAATTCCAAAATATCCTCCGTGGACGGTAAACTTCTCAAGGGCAAAGTTGAGTTCTCATTTATACTTTTGTCTCTAGATTCTTGCAAAATCTTGGGTGAATTGAAATACACATAGTCTGGGAGTTCATTTATATTTAGCTATATCTATTAATATAATAGTTACAAAAGTTAGGAATGAGGAAAAAATCATAAACATTTTCAAAGTGAAAATGTCTTAACAACGATGCAATCTTCAGAGCTCATATGATAAAAGTACTTCGAATTCCTGACCAAGTCCAGATAATCTGGTCTCAACATTCCAAGGTATTGAGTGTTTTTTGTTGGATATGCAGTCTTCATTCTACAACATCTAATTCATATAATTTAAGGGCTGATTATGCAATCAGTGAATCCCGTCCTCATCTTTCCCAGGGGTCATTTTTCTGTACCTTTGTTTACTTTAATAACTTATCCATCCTTTTTCTCCAGACTAGCAGAGTAAAGGAAATTCAACTCAGTCAACCACTCTCCTTCTCTCTCTCTTTCTTTCTCTCTCTTCCTCTTCTTTTACTGATCTTTGCTCATCTTTACTCATATCGAAGCAGTATGTGCCCATAATTGTAAATGTTCAAACGGTACTACAGAGCTTACATAATCACCCTCAGTCCCCTCCCCTCCCATTCTCTCCCTACCTCCCTCCACTTACTCTCCAGGTAGAACTATTTTCACATATTTTTAAACAATTTCTTCTGGTATTTGCCTCCATACATTGAAACAGTTTGCGTCTAGTTCTATTAATTGATTTGTATGTTTTAGACATCATCTGCTGAATTTCTGTAATGGACAATGAAGGTTCACCCCTCTCACTCAATGCTTCCCACTCATTCTCCTACAATAATTATATCACTATTTTTGGTGCAATCACCCTTACATGTTTGCTTTACTACAAGTATGCAAATATTGTTCATTGTTGACTACGGCTCTGTTGCCTTTATTGTGCAAATTTTTATTTTTCCTACAGCTAATTTCTTTTTATTTTATAGCTCTCTGCGTAGCTATCATTATGTTCTTCTAAAACTCTCCCTCAGAATGGTAAAACACCTCTAAATGCTATCCTCTCCTCAAGTGAATCAAATGATCATTCCCTGGCTTCTCCTGGGCCCTTGCATCCACCTGCTTCTCTCTGTATCCTCTAGTCCCCCTGCCTCACTTCCTTTTGCTTCTCTCCTGGATTGGATCCCTTATTTCTAGGACCCCATGTCTTCTTCTTTGCTTTATCCCCTCTTTTGGTAAAGCATCTCCTTCTGAAGTTTCTTGAGAAAAGGAGGAAGTAAGGTCTTCCCACTACTAAGAATCCCATTTCTCATTTCTGAGAATCTCACTCCATTGCAATCTCCTTCAAGGCTGGGGCCGTGGGCTATTTTTCTTTTAATCTCCCAGACTGTACACCACCTTTCCCCTACCAATCATTACTCACCACAGGACCCTGAATTATCTTGGTCATTTATCTGTTTACTAATTTATCATCGTTCTGCCTTATGTGCCTTATTTAACCAATGTATCCTTAGTGCGTGGTAGCCACCCACCCCACCAAAACCACTGCATGAATAAATACATAAATGAACAAAAATGTGCAGAAAGAGCATGAGTTTGAGAGTTAGACAGACTTGTGCTCAAACACGAGCTTTGTACTTTAGTTCTGAGACTAAGAAATGCACTTAACATTGCTGAGATTCCATTTTCCCATTTGTCAAATAAAAGTAATCACTTCTCATTTGTCAAATCAGTGATGATGCTCATTTATTTAGGGCCGAAATACGATACGTATAACTGACTTTCAAATGGTTCAGATTCCTCCTCCCCATATGCATGTATACACACAGAGAACAGATGAGGCAATGGTAACAATTACGGAACACAGGTAAAGGATATACAGGTGTTCATTGTACTTTCAACTTTTCTCTAAGTTTTACATTTTCAAAATACACAGTTAAGAGGGAAAAAAGCATAGCTATCTCAGAGGGTCTTTGTTAGAATTAAAGAAACCTGATAATGAAGCACTTAGCATTGTGTCTGGTACTACCAGATGCTCAATAAATGTTAATGTCCTTCATTCCCTGGAACTAATCCCAACCACCTGCAGTGGGCCTCCTCTGACTTCACAGCCCAGCTCCAGAAACTTCTCACTTGACTTTAGCCCAAATTCTAAGCTGAAAAATGCACCTCCCCACCAAATACCCATGTCAAATGCTTGGACCTGTGAATGTGACATCATTTGGTAAAAGGGTCTTTACAGATGTAATCAAGTTATGAACCCTGAGATGAGATCATTTTGGATTATCTGGGTGGACCTTAAATCCAACAAGTCTCCTTTTAAGAGACACACGGAGGAAAATTCAGAAGAGAAGGAGGTGATATAAAGAGAGGGGCAGAGATTGGAGGGAGGCGGCCACAAGCCATGAAGCCAAAGAATGCTGACAGCCCCTGGAAGCTGGAGGAGGCGAAGAATGTATCTTCCCCTTGGAGCCTCGAGAGAGAGCGTAGCCGTCCGGCACCTTGGGTTTGACGTGTGGGCCCCAGAACTGTGAGAGGAGTCATTTCTGTTATTTTAAGCCACGATGTCTGTGGTCATCTGTCATGGCCGCCCCCGGAAATGCATACACTCCCCCTGACCAGGTTCTCAACATGTGTTCCTATTCAGGCAGCCAGGCTCTGCGGGAGTGCCAACAGCCCTCACTCAGCAGCTGGAGCCACGCTTCTACCACCGGGGCCCTGTTTCCTGCCACTGGCACTCCTTTGTTTCTCTCTGCTCCCTGACAATATCTCTGTCAGCTGTCGGCTGCAAGATCTCTCTGGCGCCAGCTACCTGCTTGTCTCTCTTTGCATGGGACTTGTCCTTCCTATCTCTCGAGCCTCATTCTGTGAAGTCTAGTTCCCTGGCCCCTGGGGTCTGATCGTCTCTGCTCTCACTAACTCAACTACTATGCCTCAGATTTGACATCTTTAATATTCAAGAATAACGAGCATAATAATCTTTGGTGAAAAAAAATCAGCCAGTGGCTACCTTTGGGGGTGGGGTGCAAAGTAATGGGGAAGGGGTACAAGAGAACTTATTAAGGGTTATGGGAATGGTCTACATATTGATAGGAATCTGGGTTACATGGGTGTTGGCATTTGCCAAGAGTGATCAAACTCTAATATTTAAGACCTGAGTATTTCGCTCAGGTAAGTTATTCCTCAATCAAAAAAGTAAAAAATTGAAAAAAGAACAAACCTGTTTATAATAAATAGACTTAGAAGAAAATGAAAGTCATTAGGCTACTTCAGGGTTTCTCACCTTTGGCACTATTGACATTTTGGGCTAGACAGTGCTGCGAGGGGCTGTCCTATGCACTGAATAGCAGTATCCCTGGCCTCTACTACTAGTTGCCAATAGCATTCTCCTGGTACCCATCCTCACCACCAAATTTACAACAACTAAAAATGTCTCCAGGCCTTGCCAAATGTTCCCTGGACATTGAGAACCACTGGGTCAGTTAATATGTAGTATGTGACCAGAGCTATCCCATGCAGAGTGACTTGTGTCCAATATTGGAGGACCAACTGAGAGTGACCTACAGAGGGGTCTTTCTCCGAAAGGGAAAGAAAATTGGTTGCCAGGGATGGGGGCATGATCTGATAGTCCTGTGCTTTTTAGTCCTAGTTGTAAAAAGAAAAAGTAGAAAGACACGTATAGAATAAGAATACCCAAATGGCAGTATGGTCCCAGTTACTTTAGTAGTCATTGTGGGGGTGGTGATGTAATACCAGTGATAACTAATATTTATAGGTACTATATATTTTTAAGTTCTTTAAAAATCTACTAATTTCTCCCCAGCAGTATTCCTTTGAGAAAGTAAGATACTAATTTTTCTACTTAATAGATAATGAAATCAGGAGGCAAGGGTTAAGTGACTGCCCAAGGTCACAGTGAGTTAAAAGAAAGCTGGAGCCATGATGTAACCCTTGGTCTCATGGAGGCAGGATACAAATCAGAGAAAACTCTCTGTCTAGGAGGAAATCAGTGTTCAGTCCGTGAAGGGAACTGGCCCTCCGGGACCAAATTCACCTATGTGACTAATGCATAGTAAAAATTAATAATTTTACTTTAGAAACTACAGCCATTGGGGATTTTCGTCTTCAGTATGATGTGTAGGAGCGCACTTTGGGGGGATGTATGTGCGGTAAGGTGACAGCAGCGCCCAGCACAAGAGGAAGCTCGGAGACGCCAGGAGAATGTTTCCCTGCAATGTAAAGCCCCGTCATCAAGCCAGGACTCCTCGTTTCTCAGCATCCTCGCTCTGTTGTAATCTCTGTAAAGGCAGGGGCCTCATTGTCTCTTTCTTTATATGCCCCAGAGCAGCTTTTAGGTAATATATGCACAACCTGCTTGTAGTGAATTAAATAGATTTCAATGATGTCGAATCCCTGAATACGATTTTCACAGGGCCCAGGACTTACCCCAGTGTTTATCAGTAACACTCCTATTTGCCTGGTTAATTCCCTATCAACTGATTAACTTGCCTGAAACAATGGCTTTGTCAAGACTGTCCCCTCTTGAAAGTTCCCAAGGGTTCTTTGCTTCCTATGAGCTAAAAGTCCAGAGTATTTGGTCTGGCTTTGAACATGCCTCACAATTTAACAGTAGCCAGTTTATCCGAAGTGATTGTCTACTCCCCACCATCTCAGCCCCGGGCTCCAACCACACCAAAACCATCATAAGTCCCTGAATGGGTCAAGCTCTTTCCAAGCCTCTACTTTGGGAATTGCAAGGGGAAGGGTGTTCTCCTTAAAAGAGGGGGTTCAGGAAGAGACTCACTAACTAAACCAAGGTGAGATTGGAGGAAGGCGGCGAGGGATGAGCCATGTGAGTAGCTGGAAGGTGAGCATTCAGAGGAAATATCCAGGGAAAGGCCCTAAACTGAGAATACACCCACCAAGTTCAAAGAGCCACCAGGGAGCCAGTATGTCTGAAACAGAGAGAGGGGGAGAAGAGGAATAGGAGGTGAAATCTGAAGTCTAACAGGGCCATGGGGGAGGCAGGACAAAGCTGTGGAGGGCCTATGGGCCCTTGTGAGAGCTTCGGCATTTATTGTGAGATGGGCAGCTTTGGGGGGTTTTGAATAGAAAAATGGTATGACCTGACTTACACTTTGAAAGGGTCCCCTCAGGCTTCTGTGTTGAGCACTAATTGTCATACCAGGTTAGAGAGACTGGGATGCCTGGGTGGCTCAGTTGGTTAAGCATCTTCTTTGGGCTCAGGTCATGATCCCAGGGTCCTGGGATCAAGTCCCGCTTCCCCCCTTCTTGTGCTCTCTCTCTCTCTCTAACAAATAAATAAAATCTAAATAAAAAAAGGAAAAGGAAGCGAGAGACTATTGCAGTAAAACAGGGAAGAGATGAAGGGAGTGAGGCCCCGCAGGCAGTGGTAGAAGTGAAAGGGGGGTAATCAGAAGGGGGAGTGAAGCATGGGAGACTATGGACTCTGAGAAACAAACTGAGGGCTTCAGAAGGGAGGGGGGTGGGGGAATGGGATAGACTGGTGATGGGTAGTAAGGAGGGCACGTATTGCATGGTGCACTGGGTGTTATACGCAACTAACGAATCATCGAATCTTGCATCAGAAACCAGGGATGTACTGTATGGTGACTAACATAATATGATAAAAAAACATTAAAAAAAAAAAGAAGTGAGCGGAAAGAGGACAGACTTGCAGTTAGTTGGAGGGTAAAGTCTGAAGTGCTCTATCTTTAAGTTTCATCTCAAGGATGGCTAGGAACTGGCCAGGAGTGAGGATAACCTCCACCCAGGCCGTGAAGCACAGAGCAGCATGGCTATTTCCAGGAACCGAAAGCCAAGGGAGCTGGGGCTTAGTGAACACAGAGCAAACACAGTAAGAGCAGGCTGGGGTGGCAGACGCCAGAGAGGCAGGGCGCCGGAGGCCACAGGGAGAGTTTGGACAATGGGAAGACTTGAATAGGTTTTGAGCAGGGGCATAACTTGATGTGATTTGTGGTTTTTTTGGTTTGGGGTTTCTTTTTTTTTTTTTTAACTCTGAACTATTGAGGTACAATATGCCTACAGAAGAACGCAGGCGTAAGTACGCAGCTCACAACGTAGCATAACCCCATCACGGGACTGGTTCCCAGATCAAAGAGCAGAATATTTACCAAGCACATTGGAGTCTTCCTATTATCTTCCAAGCAAATTTATGTTTTCTTTTTTTTTTTTAAAGATTGTATTTATTTATTCGACAGAGATAGAGACAGCCAGTGAGAGAGGGAACACAAGCAGGGGGAGTGGGAGAGGAAAGCAGGCTCATAGCGGAGGAGCCTGATGTGGGGCTCGATCCCATAACGCCGGGATCATGTCCTGAGCCGAAGGCAGACGCTTAACAGCTGTGCCACCCAGGCGCCCCCCAAGCAATTTATGTTTTCAAAGGTTCTGTTCTGTTCTGTGAGGCTCTTGTTCCTTGATATTCCTAAGTAACAAAGGCATTTGCTAATTGTCGTCCCGGATGCATTTAAATGAAGAGAAAGTGAAAGAAATATTTGTTGAGTCCCTACTATAGGCTTGTCTTTTATAGCAGGAAGTTTTCATGATAAAATTTGGAATTAATCATGCAATCAATGAGAAAATAGGATTTGCCCTGCTATTGTTTTTAAAGCATCACTTTGCGCCCCCGGTTATAACAGCTTCCCGCTAATGCTCCACCGGTCAGAATGCAAGTATGTGGGAGGAAACAGATTTGTTTTGTTTCCCTGACATATAAGATGTTGAAGGGAATGAGAAGTGGTTAATTTCTCTCAGTAGCTAGTATCATTTTATACGTAAAAATCTACCAAGGGGCAAATGGGTGGCTCAGCTGGTTAAGCGTCTGACTCTTGATTTCGGCTAAGGTCATGATCTCAGGATGCTCACCCTGGAACCTGCTTGAGAATTCTCACTCTCCCTCTCTCTCTGCCCCTGCCCCCCCACTCACTCTCTCTCTTTCTCAAACAAATAAATAAATCTTTAAAAAAAAATTACCAATACTTCTCTCTCAGAGAGAATTGTATCAGGAAAATGCAAATTAAAACAACGAGATACCACTACATACGTACCTATTAGAATGAGCAAAATCTGGAACGCTGACAACGCCAAACCCTGGTAAGAATCTGGCACAACAGCAACCCTCCCACATTGCTGGGGAGAATGCAAAATGATACAAGCACTTAAGAAGACAGTTTGGAGGTTTCTTGCAAAGCGAAACACACCCTCACAACACAATCCAGCAATTGCATTCCTTATAACTTACCCCAAAGGAGTTGAAAACTTAGGTTCACAAAAACCTACACACAGATGTTTTTAGCAGCTTTTTTCATTAACTGCCCAAACTTGGAAACAACTAAGATGTCCTTCAGTCGGTAAATGGATAAACTGCGGTACATCCAGACGACGGGATATTGTTCAGCGCCAAAAAGAGATGAGCTATCAAACCATGAAAATACATGGAGGAACTTTAAATGCACATTACTAAGTGAAAGAAGCCAATCTACATGATTCCAACTACATGACATTCTAGAAAAGGCAAAACTTATGTAGACAGTAAGATGATCAATGGTTGCCAGGGGTGTGTGGGGAGAGAGATAAACAGGGAGAGGATTTTTAGGGCAGTGAAAATACTCTGGGTGACATAATGATGACAGATAGATGTCATCATACGTTTGTCCAAGCCCATAGCATGTGCAACACCAGCAGGGAACGCTAAGGTGAACCGTAGATTTTGGGTAACTCTGATGTGTCAATGTAAGTTCATCCTTGGTACAAAAGGTACAGTTCTGGAGATTAATGTCGATAATAGGGGAGACTACGTATATGTGGGAGCAGGGGGGTAGATGGGAAATCTCTGTACTTTCTTCTCAATTTTGTTGTAAATCTAGAATTGCTCTAAAAAGAAACAAGTTTCTTTTAAAAAAGAGGCTCACCCAAGGGTGCCTGGATGGCTCAGTCAGTTGGGCGTCGGACTCTTGATTTCAGCTCAGGTTATGATCTCAGGGTCCTGAGATCGAGCCCCGCGTTCGGCTTCACGCTCAGCGGGGAGTCTGCTTGAGAAGCTCTCCCCGCTTTCTCTCCGCCCCTCCCCCCCCATGCACTGTCTCTCTCTAAATAAATAAATTAAGCATTTTTTTTAAAAAGAGGCTCACCCTTCTAATAGCAAATGGGAGATTACAGATCCTAAAGAAAGGAGGTCCTAGGCTGGGTGGAATTGTGTAGAACAGCCTTTCCCTCTCTGTTCTATGAGGCTCTTGTTCCTTGATATTCCTAAGTAACAAAGGCATTTGCTAATTGTCATCCTGGATGCATTTAAATGAAGAGAAAGTGAAAGAAATATTTGTTCAGTCCCTACTATAGGCTTGTCTTTTATAGTAGGAAGTTTTCATGATAAAATTTGGAATTAATCATGCAATCAATGAGAAAATAGGATTTGCTCTGCTATTGTTTTCAAAGTATCTCCATCTGGAACTTGTAGAAATAGAAGCATTTTGAGCCAACATGGCAGCTTCATCTGAAGGGCTTTGGTGCTTTATTTGTCACAACAATGGATGATGAGGGAATAAAGATAATAAGAATGAGTGAGAAATACTACAGATAGTATCTGCAGTCCTGTGAAAAGAAAGCTCTTTATTCTTAAGCAAAGGCTGGAAGGATCAAAGCTGGATTTGCTAAGTAATGTTTATAGCAATATTTAAAATGTCTCTTCTATTTTTGAAATGTCTGGAGGAAAAATAACTTTGATATTGAAAATCTGAAACTCACAACTCCTTCGCTGCCTTTCTTCCATTCTGTTTTTATAATGTAGTTTCCTAAAATAATAGCACTGATCCCACTGGCACACCCACCATCACATACCGAACTAGGCTCTGCCGAGCGGGTACTTATTAAATAAACACGCTGAGTCAAAATAGGTCAAGAATGGCATGAGTTTTAGAAACCAAATGACTTGTTTCTCCCTGGGATGCCAAACAGACCTGAAATTATTTTCCGAAATACCAGGGAAGCTGAGTAAGTCCAAACTGAATGTGTCTGTATTTTTCTGAAACTAAGATATCCTTCGACCCGAACCTAAACCCATGGGATACTTCACTTGGGGCCGACGGCCTGTTCACCCTCGGAACCTGATGCTCCCGTCTGAGCCAAGGGCTACGTCCCCCAAACCAAGCACCTGAAAAGGGTCCCAGAAGGAGGCGCTACATTCTGGGAAGAGTAAACTTCTTGCAGGAACGGGCCTTGCTTCCACTCCAGCCCTTCTCCCTCCAGAACACAGCTCTGCGAGCCCCAGAGGGGGCTTCGGTTGCTCTGACTTCTCACACACTCTTCTTTCAAATGAATTTAAACCTTTTCTTGTCCAAATCCCTACAGAAGAAAAAAAAGAAAAGTAACCACTCTGCAGTTTTTCTACTATTATGCAAATAAATTAATCAGGCAATGCTCCTGTGAGAATTAATTTATATTTGAATCCAGCGAGGCTGGAAGCTTGCTAAGTGAGCCCCCAGGCCAAAGCCCCAGCTAGGTAGAGTCTCATATTATTCCTTTGACGAAATGCGAACTGACATAAATACTACGGCCCCCTTTCAATCCGATTACCCCGTTACTTCACATCAATGCTACCCCAGCCATCAGATTTTGGCGTCTTTCCTTTCACGGGCTCCAGGAACAACGGACAACTCCTCCTTGATAAACAAGCACCCACGCTGCCACCTCGTACCCCCACTCTTAACCCATCATCCTCACTCAATGGGCTCTATTCGACAAGGTATTTTATTTTGTTTGTAGGAATCAAGGACTGAAAACCAGTTCAAAATCAGGCCTGGCTGAGGCTGTTCATTCAAAGCTGCCCTTTCACACAGTCACTAAGAGCCTCTGGAAATAACACCCCTGAAGCATCCACCCTTTAATGGACGTCATTCCCTTGGGACGCTCCCCCCCCCAAACCCACTTTATCTCCCTCCATTACGTCTTATGGGCTCTTTTTAAAACACACAAAAAACAAACAGCAGCACAGGTTTCCCTTGGCTTGCGTGACCTGAAGCTCAGTCAAAATGAACCTACATTTTAAGCCATACCTTTGTACTAAACTCGTGTTGACAACCACTAAATTCTTTCCGCTGCTCTGCATAGAAACATAGAAAAAAAAAATTCATTTCACTGCCCCCCCCCAACTCTGCCCATTTTAAAAGCTTGGCTGAGTAATCCACCAGGTGGGGGGAAAGCTTTTCTATGCGGGCAGCTCAGTTTCTGGAGCCCCTACCTTGGTAATTAGATTAACAGGCAAATGTGAACAGCGGCAACCAAACAGTCCCCACTCTTCATTCTTGATGCCATTTATTGCACATAACTGGTGGTGAAATATCTTGAATGGTGGCAGAAAAAAATATGGATTTGTGAACTGCTCTACGCTCCAAGTGGAAACGAGAGAGGAAGAACACAAAACAAGCTTTATTTTAAAAAAATTCCAAGTAATTGTAATACTTGTTTTTGTTTTGAGAAAAGGTCATTAGTTATATGTGCTCATAAACTGGGGCTATTGTTATGTTTGTTAGCTTTGTGATTTAATTAGTTTAAATATTTCAGTGCCTCCTTTTAACACAGTCTGAAATAGAGGACAGTGACCCTAGGGGCAATGCTCGTCTTTCTGAATCGGTGAAGGCCAACGCTTTCTGTAACCACAGTCCTTCAACAGGCTTTGAATTTGAGAAACCCTTTAAAACGTATTCTAACTAAGTATGTATACTGAGAGGCTATGCACTTTTTAGAAATAAGAGAAAGCATAATAAGTATAGGAACTGAAACACATGAACGCTCACTCAGCTACCTACAAAGAAAGCTATGGGTTTCAAATACCTTTCATATTTTTTTCAGAGCAACTTGCTTTCTGCCGTGCCAGAGGAGAACATCTCTGTTTTCATATAAAGCAGACTTCTATTTAAAAAAAAAAAAAAAAAGAGGCACTGTGTGAATTTATTAGATTTGGTGGTGAACTGTCACTAAAAGTGATGCTCTCTTTTCCTTTTCCTAGCACTGGTGCCTCGTCCAAACATCTAAAATTTGCTGCCTGGAATCTGCCAAGTGCAGGGTTGGTGGCTATTCAAACATGTGGTTATATACCGTAATCTTACTCAAAAAGAAATGCAACTGCTTTATTCCCTTCCCTTGGCCTGGCTGTTCACTATTCATTCAACAAACACTCATTAGTATCTCCTGATTACTAGCTGTGTCCGACTCTCTTGCACTTAACGATGATTGATGTGGTAAAATCCTCACTCCATATCCTTCCTTTACCTCCAGTTTGGAGCCTCAGGAATCTTCTGCTGCAAACTCAGCCCTACTCAGTCCTGCCCCTTAACAGGAAACATCTAAGAGACTTAGTTCGTGAACTCAGGGGACTCAGCATTCAGTCACCCTCCTTGTTGTTGCCTTCTTCATGTGACGGAGGTTCCCAGGCTGCCCACATTGACCCCCTGCTCCCAAAGTTCCCATACTGACCTTCTGTCTTCTCGTTCTTCAGTCCTTCACAGATCACCTGCCTGCCCAGAACTGGAATGGCTTCCAGTACAGAGCCTTCCTCCAGCCCAGTGGTCCTCGACCAGGGCAATTTGGGCTCCATGGAGACATTGGTTGTCATGACTCAGGGGGTGACCCTGGCATCTCGTGGGTAGAGGTCAGCCATGCTGCCACCCACCCTACCGTGTACCACATGGCACCCCAAACAAAAACTGAAGTTAAGAGCCCTTGCTGTCATCAGTCCCAACCTCATGGGCAGCGGAGGCTACTAAGTAGGGACAGGAAGGTTGAGTCTGCTCTGCCTGCTGCTACACTAACTCCCTGATGCCCTGCAGGCTACTTTGTACTTTGTGAGTCTCAAGCTTCTTGGTCTGTAAAATGGACTTGTAATGAGCAGACAAGGAAATACTACATCTATGAAGCCCTAGCAAAGCTCTCGCTAAAATTTATTGTTGAAACCATATTATCATCCCCAGAAATGTACCCCAAGATCCAATCCCCTGCATCCTGTTACTTCCTCCGAGCTTTCTCCCCACTGCTGATAGCTCTCAGACTACAAATGCTATATGGAAGCATGAGTCAAACTCCTGCACCCAGAGTTCTGGAGGCATTGTGGATTAATAGCAGAACATTTCCCACATAACCCAGAGTTGGTCTTAGAATCCTTCTCTACATATTTTTTAGAAGGGGGAGGGGCAGAGGGAGAGAGAGAATTGTAAGCAGGCTCCAAGCTCAGGGCAGAGCCTGACGCAAGGTTTGGTCTCATGACCCTGACATTGTGACCTGAGCCAAAATCAAGAGTCGGACACTTAACCAACTGAGCCACCCAGGCCCCTCTACATAGTACGTTAGATGCAACTACCATCAGTGAGATCTGGCATATGGGCTGAAGTC
This sequence comes from Ailuropoda melanoleuca, assembly GCF_002007445.2. Taxonomy (NCBI): domain Eukaryota; kingdom Metazoa; phylum Chordata; class Mammalia; order Carnivora; family Ursidae; genus Ailuropoda; species Ailuropoda melanoleuca. The sequence goes on along the minus strand of NC_048233.1, from coordinate 52,581,464 downwards.
TATTTGCCATCTATAATCCATATGTTATCTCTTACTAACTAGAGATCATCTCTTGCTGGAAATGCTGTGTTCCCCATCACTGAAAGTGCTTAAGTGAGGCTAACATGAAAAGGATTTTATTTTTAATAGGCATGGGATTTCATGCATATTAAGATAACCATCTTGGCAGCATAAGACATGCACATCATATCTGTAACCCATATGCTCAAAATACAAGGTATGAGGGAGATGATTTTGGGGAGTACATTAGTCAAGATAGGATAAAAGCTTACTTCTCATCTATCTCACAGTCCAATACAAGGCAGGTGGCTTACCTCCAAGCCATGACTCAGGGATCTGCATTCATTATGCGCTATACCCCTACCACTCCAACATGGGACCTCAGTGTCTCAATGGAAGGAAAGAGAAACAGGATTGTGTATGAGAGATTATCTATGCCAAGCCTGGGAGTGATGCACATTACTTCTGTCCACATTCCACTGCCTAGAACTAAGTCTATGGCTCCCTCTAACTATGAGGAAATCCATGAAATGCTGTCTGTATGTCCATAATGAGGAGACAAAGGGGTACTGGTAAGCACTAGCAGTACCGGCAATAATCATTAAAAATTTTTATAAAACAGGGGAGCCTGGGTGGCTCAGTCAGTTAAACATCTGACTCTTGATTTTGGCTCAGGTCATGATCTCAGGGTCGTGAGATCGAGCACCCTACCCTGCTGGGCTCCACACAACACAGAGTCTGCCTGAGACCTTCTTTCCCTCTCCCTCTGCCCTTCCCTTCTGTGTTCTCTCTCTCTCTCTCTCTCAAATAAATAAATCTTTTTAAAAAATTAGGAGTCAAACAGTAGTAAAGAGCAGCTACTAGGACTCAGCTGCGAGTCTAATTTTGGGTAAGGCACATTTCATGCACTATGCTTCAACATGTAGTAATACACACTGTTCGTTGCATATCTAAAGTCACAGCCCTTTACCTTTGCTAATTGGGATCTTCTTTGATCAGAAACCCAATACCTATGTAATCCCCAGGAAAGTGACCCTGATCTATTTGATTACAAATGGCAATTCCATTTTCCTTACCAATGACTGGCTTAGGCATGAACAACTGGCACTATTCTTACCAATGAGACAGGAGTAGACGTCTTCCAGGCAGGCTTCTGGAGAAGATATTTTTCCCTGCTGATAAAAGGAGAGAGAAGACAATAAACTGACTCTCCTTCTGCTGAATGTTGTCATTGGTGTGTGATGTCTAGAGTTGGGGCAGCCATCGGAGACCAGGACAGAGCCAGCCACAGAGGACAAATCAACATATTAAGGATAGCAGAGCAGAGAGACAGAAAGAACCTTGATTTTTTAAAAAGATTTTATTTATTTATTTTGAGAGAGAGAGAGTGAGAGTGAGAGAACACATAGGAATGGGGCGAGGGGCAGAGGGAGAGGGAGAAGCAGATTCCCCGCGGAGCAGGAAGCCGGATGCAGGGCTTGATCTCAGCATCATGGGATCATGACCTGAGCTGAAGCCAGATGCTTACCGACCGAGCCACCAGGCACCCCCAAAAACCTTGATTTTTGATGATATCAACAAGACAAGGAATTAATGAACTCTGGTCCTGTTGTGCTTCTGGAATTCTCGTTTTGTGAAAGAAGAACTTCTGTTCATCATTTCCTCTATTTTTGAATGGGTGTTTTTGCTAATGCAGCCAGAAGTATCCCAGCTGACATGTACGTGGTAAGCACATTAGATATATGCTCTCCGAAATGGAGCCAACATAGACCTGGGCTTCATACAGATCCACCTCAGAGCAGGAAATAAGAGCTCCCCTAGCGCTGGGTCCCTTGCCCACACAAAGTTCATTTCAAAAAGTCTAGTATCTNCGCCCTACCGCTGTGCCACCCAGGCGCCCCTTGAATGGGTGTTTTGCTAATGCAGCCAGAAGTATCCCAGCTGACATGTACGTGGTAAGCACATTAGATATATGCTCTCCGAAATGGAGCCAACATAGACCTGGGCTTCATACAGATCCACCTCAGAGCAGGAAATAAGAGCTCCCCTAGCGCTGGGTCCCTTGCCCACACAAAGTTCATTTCAAAAAGTCTAGTATCTACTTTTATGAATAAAGTAGGTGTTTGAAATATTGCTTCTATTTCTTAATATCATTGTGAAGATCAAATGACCTGATACAGAAGTGCTCAGAACAGTATCTGAAGTTTGGTAAATGCTCAATATATACTCATATCATTATTCCTAGTCGTAGTAGAACTTTTGATTTTTACAAACTAAGGTAAATTTTATCAGTTGCTAAACGCCCTGATTGTCAGTTTGGCCTATGAGTATTATGAGTAGAACGAATTCTCAATCCCCACAGTACTTCAAAGCAGAACAAGAGGGCTCCAGACCTAGAATTTCAACCACGGATTAGATTTGTCAACCTGCAAAATCCCAAAGCTTTCTTCAGAGGTTGGTTCTGAGTCTGTACAGAAGAGGGGTTATGAACATAGGTGCTTGGGTCAGGCTGAGTTCCAAGCCTCAGCTCTGGCATTAACTGTGCAACAGGATTTAATCAGAGAGACAGAACCAATAAGCAATATACCATATATATCAGATATGTATCCAGAGCAGGCTGGAATCCACAAACACAAGCTGGAACCCCACAAGAACAGGCTGGAATCCACGTCAGTCCCTGCCGCGTCTGATCCTGTGGCTGCAGAGGGCCTGCGAAAGCCAGTGCCCTTCTCCAGAGAGGCAAACTCGCAGCCCTGGCTCGGGAGTCACACAAGCTGGGCAGCTGCGGCCCCTGCTTGCTCCGCTGCTGCCTCGCCCCAGGGAGGTGAGCCCGCTGACGGGCTACGAGAGGGCAACTCCCTTCTTCCACCCTCCAGAGCTCTCAAGACCATGTTGTGGCCCCTCCTAACTGCGACCCTGTGGGAAAGGGAATTCTGAAACAAGGAGTTTCACCAAGCCAGGCTGACACAGTGCAAAGCCAGCAGAGTTACGGGATTAAATTTCTCTAAGTTTCTGTGTCTTCTTCTGTAGATCAATGAGGACAATAATAGGATCCATCTCGTAGTCTGTTTTGAAGATTATTTTAAATAATGCATGGAAAATCCTGAATACAGTACTGGGCATGTAATAAGTTCTCAAAAGAGCAAACGATGATTATCATTCTCATTGTGCTGTGGTCACTGATGTTCTGTTAAATGTCCTTCACTGACATTTCAAAGAAAATCAGGCATAGGATTAGGATAGTTCCCTGACAAGAAAGGGCACCAAGTTTCTTATGTTTATAAGTGCTGGCCAGTTACTGTTCTTTTTTTTTTTTTAAGATTTTATTTATTTATTTGACAGAGAGAGAGACAGCCAGAGAGACAGGGAACACAAGCAGGGGAGTGGGAGAGGAAGAAGCAGGCTCATAGCAGAGGAGCCTGATGCGGGGCTCGATCCCATAACGCCAGGATCACGCACTGAGCCAAAGGCAGACACCTAACGACTGAGCCACCCAGGCGCCCCTGGCCAGTTACTATTCTAAGCCATAAACATTTTTCAGTCTTTTAGGGTAAGTGCTATTATATCCATTTTAGATGAGGCAGTTGAAAAGACTAAGCAACAGAAAGGTTGGGTAACCAGACCCAAGCTAGTAAAGTGGTAACGGATGCTCTCTCACTCTCTTTGTCTGTAGAATGCCAAGAAGAAAAATGATAGGTAATCAAAACCGAGTGATGAGAAAGCATTTAAACTGCAGCCTGAAAGATGAGCAGGAGTTAAACAAATGAATCAAGCAGAGAGAAAAATAAATGCAAAGGTACCCTGATAAAAAAGAGAATGGGGAGGCAAACCTGTGGTCAAGGAGCAGAGGAGAGAGGGGCTGGGAGGGACCCATCCCTACTTCATCCTAAGCGGAATGGGAAGATCCAGGACAGCATAGGCACTGTCTGTCTGGTTCACTCTAGTATTCCCAGACCTTGAATCGCACCTGCTGGTACATGGTGGAATCTCGGTAAATGTTTGTCGAGTGAAGGAGAGGATGGGGTGATAAGATATGATTTATACACTAAAACCTCTAGTTGCTGTAAAGTATGCATCCTCCCTCTCTCTGGTTCCTTCTAGTAACACAGAACTGGCTACTTAGTTCCTTTCTCTTGGCAGCCCTTCAAATCCTTGAATATGGCAGTCATATCCCTGTCATCTCCATTCCTCCAGGCCAACAGCCTCAGCTTCTTGGCATCAGTTTCCCATATGCAGGAACTCTAGTCCATGCCATCCAAAGAACGTCTGCAATGATGGAAGTGTTCCATATCGGTGCCATCCAATATGGTAGCCGCTAGTCACATGTGGCTATTGAGCATTGGAATTGGGGCTAATGTGACTGGGGAACTGTACCTTAAATGTTATTTATATTTAAGTTTTTATTTAAATTATTTAAATTTTATTTATTTAACTAATTTCTGTTTGAATAGTCCCATGTGGCTACTGGTTACTGAATTGGACAGTACGGCTCTAGCTCTATACTCTGACTCTTTTTCTGGTAATCAGATGGACATCTCTGCATTTTCTCTGAGCTTCCCATGTTCTTTACCTTCCTTTTCGCCATTATTAACCAATTCTGATACCCCATACCCTATGCTGGGTTTCTGACTCATGTCAGCTGATTTAGTACCCAGGACCTAAAGGTGAGCTGGAAAACCTTTTTTTTTGGCAAACACCAGTTATCAGAGTAGCAACTTTTTGCTTTCTGGGTCACATAATTTCTCTTAGTGGTGAGTTCATCAAGATACATATTTATACACATAGTCTGTTTAGGAACTTAAGTGAAGGCTGGGTAAGGATCTGCCAGTGCATTCATTAATTACACTATAAAAATTAAGCATTTATTCCACCTAATGAGGCGAGACCAGCAGTTAGTACATATGTGTTACCCTGCGCGTGGCTCCTGGCTATGGAATCAGCTCTCTACTAGACATATTTAGTCAACTAAGCATATTCACTGGGAACATCCACTAATGGCCAATACCAACTGAAGCCATCACCTAATCATTCAAATCAGCAAAGAGGACTGGCCCAGGGGATACAAATGAAGATTAGGCAGTCTTTTGACAAAATCTGGAGCTTTCCAGTCTATCGTCCAGAGAACCAAATAGTATAAAACGAAGAGATGTGAATGATAAGACTTTAGAAGAGGTTAGAAGAGAGATCAGTGAATAAAATACACTGAACTTTAGAGCAGGAAAAGTCCTCTTGGGTGAGATAGGAGAATGCTCCCAGAATTTGAAGGATCCAGCTCTCTGTACATATTCTCTGCATGCATGCCACATGCCAGGCACTAGGACACAGAGTCAAAGGATACAGTGCCCACTCTCAATGCGTCTATGGTCTACAGGAGCAACAAACATGTAAATTATTCCAATAGGTACAGTTGCCAGATTTAGCAAACAGAAATGCAGAATATCCTGTAAAATTTAAATTTCTCATAAACAATAAATAGCTTTTTTAGTATAGGTATACCTCACAAAATATTTGGGACATACTTACATAAAAAATATTTATTTGTTTGAAATTCAAATGTAACTGTGCATTCAGTATTTGATCTGGCAACTCTAAAAACAAGGTAATAAATGCAATGATTAAACGGGGTATTAGGTACTACAGGAAAATATCCAAGGGGTGCAGACCTCAGAGTCCATGCCAGAGAAGGGTTACAGAGGAGGGAAGTCTTAAGCCAAATCTTTTCCCAGTAGCAGAAGTTAGCCAGGCAGAGTACAGAAGGAGTAGTGTGCACAAAGGCACTGGGGTTGGAAAGAGCAGAGCACACCTGGGGAAGAGCAAGGAGCTCAACAGGGATAGAATAAATAATAAGTTATAATTTCAGTAACTAGGAGAAAAGCCCAAGTCAGAATCCAGAATAACATTGCAGGCTCAGGGATAAATGGAGAAAAGAGAGTTCAGAAAGACAGTGAGAAGCAGTCTGAGAAGGAAAAAGAAAACCGTGAGGCCAAGAAGGAGGAGAAGTGCAGGGACAAATGCTGCAGGCAGGCCAAGTAAAATACGTTCATTGACTATGCCCACAGGGAAGACATCAGTGACACTGACAAAAGCCATTTCAGTGGAATGTGATGGCACCAGGTTGAGAGAGGTCATGGAAGGTGGCGAGAATAAGAGAACCCAAGGGCAGACATAGTGTTCAAAACGTTTGATTGGGAAAAAAGTATCACGCTTAGACGTGGACAGACAGGAAAGTGGCCTGGACTCTGAACTTTAAAGAGGGCCCCCGTCTGTCTCTCCTCCAGCTCCACCTGTGTCCGTGTGGCTGAGGGGACATATCTACCTAGAGGCTGCGCACTCCCTTTTAGGCCCTGGAACTCTTTACTCCAATGCAACCAAGCCTGTGATCCCTGACTACACAAGCCTCTTCCTAGGTCTCCCTTTCCACTAGTCAACCGTGCCCCTAGCGTGCTCATCCTTAAGCCCGAGGCACAGCTCAGGGGCTGCTGTTCGGCATGCAAGAATGTGCAGGGATCTTGGAGACGTGCATGAGGTGTCCACACTCTTGAATGCAGGACCATTCACGACGCAGGGTGGAGTCAGCCTGGGAAGTGAAATAGGGTGTGCCGCAGGCTTCCCCTTCCATCTTACCTCAGGCCTCACAAAAGTTAGAGGAAATATGTCAGAAGGAGTTGTTAGTGATGGACATACGGCCAAGAGAGGGCGCTTTCGACAATGAGCACTATTTGATGTTTTGTTTCGTTCTTTTAAAGTAAACTCTATGACCAATGTGGGGTTTGAACTCACGACCCTGAGATCCAGAGTCACATGCTCTACTGACTGAGCCAGCCAGGGGACCCCAAAATGAGCGCTATTTGAAAGAAGGGCAAATAGAGAATAAATAACTCACACTGTGGCCAGGGAGGCAGGAAAGGCCTGAACTCCATGGGAATGTGAATAGAATGGAGAGTAGGTTGGCAAGAAGGAAATGGAAGGCATTTCTGTGGAGTGACAATCTCTTTCTCTCTCTTCAGTTAGACAGGAAGGTTGATAGTGGATGAGGGTCAAGCAGGCAAGGGAATGTTTGGGTTTAATTCTCACAGATGGCAGCTGACTTAAGGCCTTTGTGCAGTATAGGTAATACACTAAGATAAGGCTGTTTTCCCCATCACCTCTCAACGTAAGAGGGACGTCACATTCTCCTATGCCTCCCTCTCCTTCCTCTACACTAAGCAGAGTCACAGAGCAGATAAAAGTCTTTATCGCCTCACCGTTGGGCCCACAAACCTCCAGCAACATAGAGGCCCACACACTTCAGAACACTTTCCTCTCAAAGACTGACTCAGGATTCAGAACTGCCTCCCTATCCAATAGGATTCTTCTCTGGCCAACAAGACTCCCTACCTGTTAGAAGAAAAATATTTTTAAAAACTAATTTTCGGCACATTATAAAGAACTAGTAGTCTGACCTCTAATCCTCCCATGGGCATCTGGATTTGAAAAATACCTCTTTGTCCCAAAAAAGCAATCTCTACATTTCAAACAGAGCAAATAAGCTGAAGAGTTTGAGATGTTTAGAAACAAGGATATTTCCCTCTCTACCCCCTCCAACCACCTGTCCCTAAATCTACAAATGACTCCTCTCCCTTCTATGTTTTAAAACACACCATCTGGTTTTTTTAAATATAAAGAGAAAGAAAAAGCAGAAGGTGAAGAAAGATTCTGTTTCTGAGATTCTGCGAAGGAGTCGCAGTGCACAGGCAGACATCTTTATTCCCTTGCAGGCTCTTAAATGTTGGACAAGATGGGGTTTAATATCAAGACAACAAGCCCCAGAGGTAGCTTGAAGATTGACAGAAGCCTCGCCACACCGACTTCTGACACCCACTCAAAGTAAACTAAACCAGTCTTCTCCGGAGTCCCCTGTTTCTGGAGTGTGTGCGTGGCGGTGGGGGGTGGGCGAGATCCTTGCTCCAGAGTCTGTCACCCAACTCACCAGACCGCCAATTCCCCCCGCACTCCAGGGGCCAGCTCCACCCCAACACAAAACCAGCCTCGCTCTCAGGCGTCTGCTCCCCATCCTGGAGTCCTTGGGGACTGGAAAGAAGGCGGAATAGATTTCATACTCTCATCTCCCTCCCGCCCTCGACAAAAGCGGCTCTCTCAGGCCCAGAGAAAGGTCCTGTACCCTTTCCCATCCAGCGCGCGGCAGCCAACTTCACCTTCATCCAAGCCTCTTCACCCAGAAAGGCTCTGGGACTGGAGATCAGTAGCTCCAGCTTGAGGCGAGGGGAAGGGCGTGGGTGTGGTGGGGGGCTGGGGCGGGATGGCGGGGAGGCGGCGGGGCAGTGAGGAAAGCGTTCCTCGTGGGGCCGCAACGGGTAATTAGAGCGGCCGAGATGCGCCGCCCAGGACCGGGGTGGCGTGTTGGGGAGGATCACCTGTTCTACACCTGGCGGCGGGCCACACCTAGTGGCGGAACCAGCACCGAAGGGCTCGTGCTCAGGCGGCGATGCTGGGCGGGCTACCGGGCGAGACACACAGGCCTGGCGGCCCCAGGGCTTTACCCTCAGCACCTAGTGGATCACGAGACCCGGGGCGCAGAAACCGCGCCGGCGCAGTGCTCCGGGACTGGCCGCTCTGCCCCAAGCCTGCAGCGCACCGGGCGTTCCTTCCCTGCACTCAGGGCGCGCGCCCTTGGCACCTGAGATGCGGTCTTTCCAGTGGCCTGATGGGGCCAGAAACGGGGAGCGGATGGGGCCCGCGGTGGGGCGACAAAGGACTGAGCGTTTTTTAAACGTTTGTAGGTCAAATCTGAAAGGGCGTATGGAGAACTCGCTAGGGAAATCCCTCGTTTTACTCACAGGGACAGCGAGACCCAGGAGACAAGGACTGTCTCTAAAGACACTCAGTAAAGTGAAATGGATCCAAACGTGAGTTAAAAGGATATTTAACCCCGCAGTCTGAGGAGAGCTGGTCAAGCAAGGAAAAACGAAGGCAATTTATTTTTAAGGCCAGAGAGAGGCAAACATTAGCTTTGAAAAGAAACAATACAAAATTGATTTCCCAGACAAAGACGGTGTTGGTGATGGAGAGAAAAAGTACTCAAGGCCTGGCTCATCTAAATTTAATTTTGATTATTTTGAATGGGCCGAGATCGCCTGTACTGCCGCCTCACCGTGTTAATATCGCTGGGCGGCAGCGTCCAACCCCGAGTTAAAGTAAACTCCCGCCAGGCGGGCGCTGCGCGTCGAGCTGCTCTACAGAGATCCTCTTTCTTCGGGTTAAAAAAGAAGAAGAAGAAAAAGAAAACACAAAAAACCCACAAAAAAACACAACACACAGTTAACCACCTGTCAGGGCTGAGGATACAATGAGGCTCCTCGAAAAAGAGCTTTTCATGCATGCGTAATATATTTGTTCAGCTATTCACTTAATGAAGCTGATAAATGTGATGCAAGACAATAGTGAAGTTAATCTATTTAGTAAAATGTTTTGAGACTTTCAGGCTACGTTAAGGAGGGGAGCGTTCGGGGACATTTTCATTTAAATGCGCTCATCTCCCCTCTTAGGCTGCACAAGGGGGTTCAGGCAATCTATGTGAATATAATTTCTTATAAATGTGTCTTTAATGGGTTTAATTCACCCTTGCCAGCTGTTTTGGGGGCTATTTTGTAAGAGCAAAACAAACGTTTCAGGCTTGGAAAGCTAGTTAAAATTAGTTTCGGTCAGTGAGGCCAAGCTATATTTCCTGCAAACCATCTGCTTGATTGGCACAATAGAAGGATTTTCAAGGAAAAAGGGGGGGGTGAGTGTGAAAGGAATGAGGGGTGGGGGGAGACGCTAGAAAGGGCTGGGGAGGCCGGTAGTTCCTTGTGGCCTATTCTGAAGGTGAACCCCTTAGAGGTGTCTTAATAGAGCGGTTTGCCTGGAGGGCTGGGGCGACTAGAAGTCTCTTTCAGCCCAAACCTCGTCGCCCTCCTCCTTTGCCTAGCCGGTCAGCTCCCTCTTTTTCCCCAGGACCAGAGAAGCCAGGTGGCGCGCGCTCCTTCGCGTAGCCACCTCCCCGCGTCCTGCCAAACTTGCAAGGCGAGTTCCAAGTGTTGGCAGCTCCTGCCGAGAGCGCCGCGGCGGGGGTGTTCAAACCATTGCAAAGTGCCACCTTGGGGTCCCAACCTTCCCGAACTTAACGCTCGTTAACATTTTGGGAGGCCGGGAATCTTAAGCCACATTCCACATCTCAGGTCCTCCGCCTCCCTCCACGCAGCCTGCGCTTACCGGGGTGCTCCCCGCTGGGGAGGGCCTCACGACTGGGAGAGTGCGGTGTGTGGGGCTGGGACCCGCCCGCTCTCCACTGGCGGGGAGGAAAAAAATCCCCAGAGCGGGTTCCGAGCCCAGCCTATGGTCCCAAGGGACGCTGCGGCCGCTTTGGCCTCGTAGGCCCCAGGAGTCCGGGCCATCCCAGCTGTGGGCTCCCCCAGCGAGCAGTAGAGCCCTTGGCGCAGACAAGGACCTTAAACGTCAGCCAGCGCCTCCGGGTCTCACTTTTCCACTCGCGGTTTTTCCCTTGAAAGAGAAATAGACAACCCAGCCCTGGGAGAGAGGACGTGAGTGACTTCTTTGAAATACACTTGAAGATAACGACATTACCATGAATGGCAGGACGCTCAAAACCCCATGGGCTCAGGTCAAACGGCATTAGTCACAGGTCTTAGCCGCAGCCGCCGCGCCGCGCAGCCCCTTAGGCTATCGCGGGGTTTGAAAAGACGCGTTCAAGGAGATCACTTGAAGTAAGATCCTTTCGTCCGATTTCTTGCTTCCTTAGGATTTATTCTGCCTTTTCAAGGGCGGCCAGCCCTCGCCCCCGCCCTCACTTTTCCTCTTTGCGCCTTAGGAATGCTTTAGGGGGCTCGGCAGACAGACCGTTGGAGGCAGGGTCCACGTGGGTCGCAGCAAGGGGTTGCTTCCAAAAATGTCAGGGCCCCCTTTTAAAAGCAGAGAAGTTAGCAGCAGTTAGTCTATAGTAAGGCAGAACGACCGGGATGTGTGTGTGTGTGTGTGTGTGTGTGTGTGTGCGCGCGCGCGCGCGCGCCCGCGCGTGTGGTGGTAATGGTGGGGGCGCATGGAGCGTGTCAGTGGGCAGGATAATAACTAAAAACTACACCGAGAGAAATGCCCTACGAGAAGAGGCCTAGGGAAGAGGATGGCGCTAGGAGGGCTCCAGACTAATTTTGCGTTCTTAGTGCTCCTCCCCTCCCCCCCCCCCGGAAAAACCCTGCGAACGGAGGCGCCATTCCGACCCTCGGTAAAACTGGGCAAGCGCTTCACTGATGGGTAATCCAACACCTGTCGTCATCGCTTTCCTCTACCTGGGGAACCGGCTACCGCTTCAGGAGGGGGGAAGAGAAAGAGGGAGGGAGAGAAGGAGGGAGTCAGAGGAGGAAGGCTGGGGAGAGGGAAGGAGGAGGAAGAGGAGAATTGGACCTGAGAAGAGTTGGAGGGAGAGAATGCAAAAACCAGAGCCGGTCTTCCAGCTTCCAGAAAGCAGTTGGGGACAAGGGTAGTGGGGAATTGATAGCGATGGAAAACTTTGTGGTAAGCTTAAAGTCCAGGTGTTCAAACAGTTTAGACTTTGCTCCCCTATTTTATTGCAAAACCTAAAAAAGAGAAATTTTTGAAGTCATCACAGATGTCCCTCGACCGTTTCCGGGGACTCCAATTAACCGGAGGAATTCATTTTGCATATTCAAATAGCCACTTATTTAAAAGTTGTTCCTTTCCATAGAGGTTTTCTGCTGCCTGCCGCCCAGTACGCCTCCATAAGTGTCTAGGGCTCAGAAACTCCATACTTGTGTCATCTTCGGGCATTATAATTCGGCTCCAGAGCCCGGCCCTAAATAACTTATTAATTTGAATCAAGGGAGAGCTTTAGCGGGCTCCGTTTCTGGTTTAATGTGATATAAATAGCAGATGCACTTTTATTGAATGGTTAAAGCAGCGACATGGAGATCATCAACACAAAACGCCTTGAACAAAACCATCGAGAGAAATAAAGCTGGTTAATAAGATTTTTGAGAAAGCTTTGTGTTAAAAAGCAAAAAGGAAAACCAGCTGAAGGTGACAGTTAGTTCATGGTTAATAGGATCAGGGCGGCCTGGCAGGGCTGCACACTTCTCTTTGGGGAGGTTCAGCCACACCAAAGAAATGAATGGGACATTTAACACATCTGTTATCTCGCCGAAGAGAGAAACTGGGGAATCAAGGTTCAGCACCACCGCAGCCCCAAACCAGAGTAAAGTGAAGGACTATCTCCAGGAAGATTCTCGTTTGAGGCCCCAGATTAAGCATAGACTCTCCTGACTGTGGGCCAGCATTCTTGGGAATGGCTTCCTTCGCGCTGTTTTCACACGCTTGTACACTGCAGTTAATTAAGAGGCTGCAAAACTTTGGCCAAGTTAAGTGCCCTGCAATGGGTAGAACCCTCAACCTTCACTGCTATGGTTTTAAAAGTCCAGGCTGTAAGTTACAAATGAAACTGCAGAAAGCTCCTTGAGGTGGAAAGGGGCCAGCAAGCGTACTGTTCCAGCGTTCAGGTGACCTGCCTTGAGGCTGCTTCTGGGAGGAGTAAGCCCCGTTCAAGTGGAATACCACCGCCTAGCCTCGATGCTTTGCTGCTCTCTGATCCTCTCCCAGGCCAGCGAGCTGCGGAGTGCTCCTCAGTGACACTTCTAGAGAAATGTCACTGAAAATTGTTTTCCAAGTTGCTGGGAGTTTGCAGAAGGAGACACATTTTATCATTCAGGTATCTACCAACTCTCTCAAATTCCATTAGTTTCCCTACACGAAATAAGCCAACACCTCCCTCTCCATCCTTATGGACCCACACCCAATAACCCCAAAGCATTAATTCCAATCTCCCTGTGTTGTTAGAATGGCACCCCACAAACACTGATTTTACCCACCCCTCACATCTGCTTTATGCCTCAGCTGGAGTAGCCTGTAGGGCTAGAGACGAAGAAGGGAGCATATTTTCATGTTCACTGACTTGAAATTTTCCATTGTCCACCCCACGAGGGGGAGGGTTATTTTACTGATTGCCTGGAGATGAATTTCTATGAATATTTATTGATTTATTTTCCAGGCTCAGCAGGGGAGCTGCAAATAAATTTAGTGCGTTCTTTAAATAATTCCTTTTCTATGAGGCAAGATGTCATCTGAAACTTCTAAATAGGCATTTAATTAGCCAGGGTGTTGCTTCGGAACAAAAACTCCCGGAGAGAGCTTTGGGGGCGCACTGTATTGCAAAGAGGCGGTCGATATGCAGAATTGATGCGAGCCAGCCTTTGTTGCCTGCCCATTGTGCGGGCCATGCTTATGAAGACTAATCCAATCATAAATTGCACCCCTGCGCCAATCAGAGCGCCCAGAGCCGCTGGCGAATGAAGCTCGAGTGGAGAACTTTGTTGAACTTCATTGTCAGAGCTGTCACTTTTCAAAGCGCTTTAACGGGCGGGCCACTATAAAACCATCACCTCGACGGGAGGACCACGGAGGACTCGCAGACGCCCAAGTGGGATCGTCACTTGGAGACGTTTGCCCAAAAGAGAGGGCACCACGGGGGCGGGAGGGGCGGGAAGCGAGGCATTTACCCTCCGGCCACTGGAAGAAGGGTTATTTCGCCCTCCCCGCGCCTAACATGATGTTCCCCGGCCTCCTCGCACCCCCCGCCGGGTACCCCAGCCCCCTGCGCCCCACGCCTACCTTAACGCTGCCCCAGTCCCTGCAGTCGGCATTTTCTGGCCACTCGAGCTTCCTGGTGGAGGATCTGATCCGCATCAGCCGGCCTCCCGCTTACCTGCCCCGCAGCTTACCCACGGCCAGCATGTCGCCCCCTAGGCAGGGGGCCCCCGCGACTCTCACAGACACCGGGACCTCAGACCTGGGCTCCCCGGGTCCGGGCAGCCGACAGGACGGTTCACCTCTGACGGCCGCCTCCCCTGCCAATGAGTCCACGTTTCTGAAGTTTGGGGTGAACGCCATCCTCTCCTCTGCTCCCAGAACCGGTAAGTAAGAGCAAAACGCTGAGGGCCGGTCCAGGTGCGAGTCCTTCTGGCTTCGGTTTCCTGTATGCAGCGGACACCCACTAACACATCCGCGCACGCACTTACGCAAGATCCCCAAAGCCTCACGTCGCGCAATGTGAGACTTAGGTCCAGCCAATTCCCGGGAAGAAAAGCTCCAGGTTCGCCCCACCCTCATAATGAACTTGAGCACCTGCAGTTGGAGAGAGCACACGCCTCTAGGCGTCAGTGTTTCTGCCCTCGAACTTCTGGAAGCCAGTTTTTAAAACCCAAGACAATATATTTACTGGTTTAGCTAGTATTATGGACCGGCAATTCTTTTCTTCCCCGCCCCAATACTACCTATCTCGCTAATGCCCAGGATGAGATTGGGGACAGGGGGCCGATTCTGGGGGAGGGGGAGGTGGGGTGGAGGGTGGAAGGATATCCACAGATGGCACAATGTTAGGAAAAGATTTCTTTTACTCTGTCAAATCACTGAGGAAGACGCCTTTGAAGCCGAAGGGTTAATCATATCATGTATTCAATGTTCTGTACAATAATCAAGTACCTAATCAAATTCCCTTTCTGTCTCCCTCCTTTTCCTTCCTCCTCTATTCTCTGCCAGAAACATCCCCCGCCTTGCTCCAGAGCGTTCCTCCCAAGACCTTCGCCTTTCCCTACTTTGAAGGCTCCTTCCAGCCTTTCATCAGATCTTCTTATTTCCCAGGTAGGTCTCGTCCCCCTTCCTGCGGGGCGGCGCCCCAGCCCCAGCCCGTCGCTCCCTGCTCTGAAGCCATATTTCTCCGTCCACCCCTCGGGGTTATGCTCTGGTTCAGAGGTTGCAAGGCGTACAACATTCACGAATCCGTCGCGCCAATTTGATGCCCTATTTAGCACAAGCAGTGACTGCTTGACACTTTGCACCAATTCCCTGCTCTACAAATTAGCAGGAATTGTCATGGTCCCAATTTGAGGCGGTTCCCTTCCCGGCGAGGAGCTGTTGGCATCCCTTCACGCCGCCGTTTTCCCACAGAGTCAGTGCACTTGGCCACGATTCCCCACAAAGGTTTCAGCACCATGACCAATTGGTCAGCTCCTCCGGGCAGCCACACACAGATCGGCCCTCGCCCCTCCACGCCGCCGAGAGACACCTACCAGCCGGGGCTAATTTCCCTTTAAGACTCATTCAGGGCTTCGGGCTTTTCACAAGACCACATGGGGTGCCCTCTTGTGTGGGATGCCTGGGGTCGCCCAGGGGGAGGGGGACTAGATCCTCCCACAAACCCAACCTTCTATTTCCAACCTGATTTCCCAACCTCTTCTCGGACCCTTCCCCCACCGCCTTATCTTTTTAGGGATCTCGAGCTTGTAAAATAAGAAGTCTGAGGGAAGCCCGTAATTGGGTCCCAGCTTAAAGGAGAAACACCTTACACAGTTTACAGGAGGTTTTCTCCTGCAGTCCCAGTGGTGACTCAAACTAGAGCTCAAAAACTCTGCAACCAGTCAAGACTCCGGAGACAGAGGAGAGCCTATAAAGAGGAGAGAGACTGGGCATGGACGGTGGGGGATGGGTAAAGCCACGGCAACATTCCCAAATATCAGCGAAAGAAACAAGCAATTGATTTTTAAAAGGGGGAGAGAGAATTCACCAACCGCCCCCCACCACCATTCATGCTGCTGCTGCTAATGGAATTTGCTCCCTTTCTCCCTCATCTCAATGCTCTAACAAAAACAACCCGAGCTTTATAAATAGCTTTTCATGTCCATTTAATGAAAATGATTCCGGGAAGAGAAGCCTCTGCCATCAGTATTCTCCCAATGGTCTTGGCCTGCAGTTGTGTTTAGTTTGAAAGTGTAAATCTCTTTTGTCCCAGTAATATATGGCTTTCGCTGCTTGTCCTCAGTCTTTTTCTGTTAGTTCATTACTACACAATTACCATTCACGCTTCATTAGAGTCTCTGTTTCTTTTTGGGTTTTTTTTCCCTCCCTTAAAGCAAAACTCTCCCCCTTTTTATCATGCCAATACCCATTGGGGAGCGGTCAATGTGCTAATTAGCTGCCACTTTTCATGTATTCGGCACGAATTCTTTACGTTTTGGGGGGGAGGGGAGGAAAGATTAATATGAAAAAGATGAATGCTGATTGGATTTTTCAAAAAAAAAATCCAAAGCGGATTTTCTTCTCTCAAATCAGTAAAGCACCTCATTTTCATCTAGAGAATGCAAAAGCCACCAAGGTGATAAAAGCTTCAGGGGGAAACCCAGTGGCCTCAACTGTATATTTTATTTTTATTTTTTGTAATTTATGTTTTTCTGTTGCTATTTTAGCTGATATACGCAGGTTTGTTCCCTTGAGACTGTTTCCCTGAGACTGTTGAATGGAAAAACGAAACAGGCTATTGTGGGGGCTGTTTTCTGTGTGTTCCGTGGTTTTACCTAATCCGGGTTTGCTTGGTTGAAAGGGAAAGTTATTTGGGCGGAAAGCGCCTTTCACTCTCGCAGGTTTGTAGGTTCCTGCCCTATTCTCCAAGAGGAAAAAAAGGGGAGCTTTAAAAAGATGAAGGGATCAGAGAGAAAAACCGAGGGAGGCCACTAGAGAGGGGCAGACGCTACTGCCCCGGCGGGACGCCGCCCACTCACTCGCAACCCCTCACCCCCTACCCCTCCGCAGCGTCCTCCAGCGTCGTGCCCATCCCGGGGACCTTCTCCTGGCCGCTTGCGGCCCGCGGCAAACCTCGCCGGGGCATGTTGCGCCGAGCCGTGTTCTCCGACGTGCAGCGCAAGGCGCTGGAGAAGATGTTCCAGAAGCAGAAGTACATCAGCAAGCCCGACCGCAAGAAGCTGGCGGCCAAGTTGGGCTTGAAAGACTCACAAGTGAGGGCGGTCTCCCCACAGCCCCAGCCCCCACGCTTCACCCCTCCCGCACGCATCATACAATTGGGAGGGTTCTCTGAAACCGGTTAGGTCCCATTGTACGGATGGGGAAAGTAAGGTCTAGAGAGGGAATGCGTGCACCGGCCAGCTTCCTTGAGGCTCCTCGCGACAGCCCGCTTCTCTCCCAGTCCTGAGCTCCGGGGCTCAGCGCCCCCACCCCCCCGCGCCCGTCCAGGTCAGAGGTCAGAGGATGGGGCTAGAGGAGCGAGGAACCGAGGAGGGGTGAGGATAGGCTGAGTGCCTTGAGCCATCTGAACCCACATCAGGGCGTGGGTAGAGGGCAAGGAGAAGGAGAACGACAGAGCCTCCTACCCTCCGCTGTAGTCCCGCCGGCGCCCCTCCCCCAGGCCCTTCGTGGGAAGGGCCTGCGCTAACCTCTGCTTGTCCCCCACTTTCTCTCCCCCCGCGCCCCAGGTGAAAATCTGGTTCCAGAACCGACGCATGAAGTGGCGGAACTCCAAGGAGCGCGAACTCCTGTCTAGCGGGGGCTGCCGAGAGCAGACCCTTCCCACCAAACTCAATCCGCACCCGGACCTCAGCGACGTGGGCCAGAAGGGCCCGGGGGACGACGAGGAGGAAGACGAGGGCCCGGGCAGCCCCCGCCACCGCCTAGTCTATCACGCGTCCCCCGACCCTCGGCACCTGCGGGACCCGCGGCTGGAAGGGCCGCTGCCCGCCTCGCCCGCGCACTCGAGCAGCCCCGGCAAGCCTTCGGACTTCTCCGACTCCGAAGAGGATGAGGAGGGCGAAGAGGAGATCACGGTGTCTTAGAAGCCCTCCCCGCCGCCTGGATACTGTTTAGAAGTGCTTTGAAATTGAAGAGGCGGGATTCCGTCTGCTTGTCCGCTTAGGTCCCGCAGCCCAGACGCCGCCGCTCTTTGAAGAACCGCCACCTCGTCCGGGGCGCCCCAGCCCCTTGCATTGCCCCAAATGGCGTTTCCCCCCCNGTTTCCCCCCCCCCCCAACAGCTCTTTCCACGTTAAGTGAAACTTAGGTCTTGGTCTCAGCCTTCACTTTTCCATCGGAGCTCCTATCTTGCTTATTGCAAGCTATTTAAAACACAGAGGGGGCGTTCACACCGATAGCCTGGTTTAGCTGTGAGCCACTCTGCAGGTCTTTAGCGGCCGCAACTCAAGAGAGGAGAAAACTCTTAATGGCGAAGGAAACAGCGTTAGCAGTCTCAACATCTAAGCATATGACTCCAAGACCTCTAACTTCCTAGATGCCTCCGCCTTCCTGTCTTAGCTTGGAGGGTCTCCTACCAGTGGATCTGGTAACCCAGTCTTTCCATAGCAGCTCCCTCAGAAATCTCAAGTATATATATTTTTAATGTACACACACACACACACACACACACACACACACGCACACACACACACCCCTACACCCCTTCTGGTCTAAGGCACAACAGAGATATTCAGTCTTTTCTGTCATATTCCCAGTGCCCTCTGGGAAACAGGAGTGAGTTGTTGAGGGAAAAGTCCATCTATATTTCTGTATGCAAGTTTTAAAGCTTTTTCTTTATAATTTCTGTATCCATAGTATATGCACCAAGCACTCTACCTTGTGCCCTTTTATTATTTCTGGGGAGATTTCACTGACCTGCAAGGCTCTTGAACACTGGGCATGATGTGAGCAGAGAGAGAATCCTCAAGCCTCTTTGATTTTGATTTTTTTTTTACTGAACTTTGCTGTCTTTGCACAGCTTTTATGAACTGTACACTATTTTGTACACATGTGTCGTATGGATATTTTATACCAATGTTTATTGTGAATGACTATAAAGGACTGAGTAGACTTTCTTCTCTCTCTCTCTTTTTTGCAATGGCTTTTAAACTTTAAAAAGGTAGCTGTTTAATTGCATAACTTATAAAGAAATACTTATTTTGTATTTTACCCTGTACAGATTTTTATATATGTATATATGTACCAAATGAACAAATGCCAAATAAAAAGTAGAGCGGACACAGTGGTTAAGTGATCTCATTAATTCACAGAATGTCGGAGCTGAAAGGGTTGGAGCTTCTAGTCCAAGTGCTACTGGAATTTATAGAAGGTAAACTGATATTCGAGAGGGGATGGCACATGTCTAATGCCACCCAGCTGCTTAGTGGCCAAGCTGGAACTAGAACCCATCTCTGACTCTCCGGCCAGTGCCTTTTCTGCTCGCCTCTGCCGTAAATAATGACATTTTCCTTTGGTGACAAGTAAAGGAGCTCTGGTAAAGTGGTACCAACAAGTTGAGTCTGCAGTAATCCTTCTCTTTACTGAGGACTGAAATGGTGGACTAAAAGAAAGCAGTGAAAGGCAGTTTAAGCAGTTCAAGCTTATAATGCTTTTCCTTTCCCTCCTTGAAGGCGTATATATCACTGGTCCCCAGGGAAGCTCAAAGTTGCTCTTGACCTTTGTGTATAAACTGATTTTCTTAGGGGGCGCCTGGGTGGCACAGCGATTAAGCGTCTGCCTTTGGCTCAGGGCGTGATCCCCCACATCAGGCTCCTATGCTATGAGCCTGCTTCTTCCTCTCCCACTCCCCCTGCATGTGTTCCCTCTCTCGCTGGCTGTCTCTATCTCTGTCAAATAAATAAATTTTAAAAATCTAAAAAAAAACACTGATTTTCTTAGGAATGTCATCTACAGCCATGACTTGGGAGCCCAGATACAGACTCTGGGGTGCCCAAATGAAACTAAATTTCTTGAAAGACTAGCTTTCAACAGAAACAATTCATTTAACCAGCAACTTAGGAGTAAAGAACATCAGGTAGAACTCTGGTAAGGGTTTCTGCTGCTTTAAGGGATTGGTCTTTTAGCCACAGAGACCCACATTTCTTTATTATCCATAATCCATGCCCCAATAGTCAGGAGGGGTAAAAAAAGTTGCTAAGCTTAAATTTCAGTAGTTTACATCATCTTTGAAGTTTAAATTTTTCTATTTTCAGTGTAATTATCTTTCCAAAGAACACAAGGCCTCCCTCCAGATAAGGTTCTGATATCCTCCCCTGCTGGGCCTGTTCCTGACACCAGTGATCACTATTTTCATTATTGTTTAGACACTGATCCTGGGAAATTGGGGGGAAAAATCTTCATTGTCATAATGATCTTAATCCAGGAAACCCTCCACATTTCCCCCTCAATGCATATGAAAGTACTTAGCATGGCATTTTGTACATGGTAGGCATACAACCTTTTAGACAAGAAACTCTTTGCTCTGAGTGATTCAGGCAGTTTTCTCCTTCCCCCTGCTGTTGCCTGGACATCCAGAGAGGAGATCCTGAGCAGAAGCCACCCACTTTTCCCTCCCTGCTAGCCCAAGCCCACATTTCTTACTTACAGTCAAGAACGATTTTCAGGCATGGGGATGGATTAGTGCCTACATTTGGAGTCACAGTCCTTCACAGGCACGCTCATGTTCATTGCAGCATTATTCACAATAGCCGAGAGGTAGTCCCATTCACATCATTCACATTATTCACAATAGCTTCTGCAACCCAAATGTCTATCGATGGATGAATGAATAAAGAAAATGTGGCATATACACACAATGGATTATTATTCAGCTTTACGGAAAGAAATCTTGCCACATGCTCAACATGAATGAACCTCAAGGACATTATGCTATGTGCAATAAGCTAACAATAAAAAGACAAATACTATGTGATTCCACTTATATTAGGTATCTAACACAGTCAAATTCACAGAAACAGAAAGTAGAATTGTGGTTGCCGAGGCCTGTGGTGAGGGGGAAATGGAGTTGTGCAATGGGCACAGAGTTTCAGTTTTACAAGATGAAAAAGTCCTAGAGATTTGTCGTGCAACAATGTGAATGTGGCTAACATTACTGAATGGCAAATGATCAAGATGGGAAATTTTATATGTGTTTTTTTATCTTAATTAAAATATACTTTTTAATTTAAGTAAATTGGAAAAATAACTCACATGTTAGAAGAGTTAAAGATCCAGCAATGGTCAAAATTATGACCAAATGAAAAAAAATTTGGGGTAAGCGATATTATCATAAATCACTGTAGAAGTCAAAACAAGAAGCATTATGTATATGATATAAATAGAGTTTTTCTAAATTAAGAAAAGTTAATGGGGCGCCTGACTGGTTCAGTCAGTAGAGCATGCGACTCCTGATCTCCGGGTCGTGAGTTCAAGCCTCATGTTGGGGGTAGAGTTTACGTGAGAAAACAAGAGAGAGAGAGAGAGAGGCCTTTCTCTTTTCCGGCTGCCATCAGGGAGGGTGCAGAAGAGCAGAAAAAGAAGGTTTCTGCTGTGCCAGAAACCCTTAAAAAAAATTATAATATATATCATATATTATATATTATATAGTATATATCATATAGTATATATAGTATATAGTATATATCATATATTATATAGTATATATATTATATTATATATATATAATATATTATAATATATATTATGTATGTGTGGAATAGATATATTGGAATAGATATACATATATCTATTCCACAAGGAATATAGGCAGCTGCTCAGAGCTGAGATTCGAATGGGTAGCATGGCAAGAAAAGCTGGCAATTGCTACGCACCTGCAAGACCCAAACTGGCGTTTGTCATCAGGATCAGGGCCGAAAGGTTCGAAAGGTGTTGCAGCTTCTTCACCTTTGCCAGATCATCAATGGCACCTTTGTTAGGCTCCAGTTAACATGCTAAGGATTGTGGAGCCATATAGAGCATGAGGGGATCCAAACCTGAGGTCAGTGAATGAATTGATCCCCAAGCATTGTTACGGCCAAAATCAACAAGAAGCGAATTGTCCTGACAGAGAACACATTGATTGCTTGATCTCTTGGTCAACATGGCATCATCTGCATGGAGGATCTGATTCATAAGATCTATACTGTTGGAAAACGTGTCAAAGAAGCAAACAACTTCTTATGGCCCTTCAGATGATCTTCTCCACAAGGGGGAGTGAAGAAAAACATTGCCCCTTTCGTAGAAGGTGGAGATGCTGGCAACAGGAAAGACCAGATGAACAGGCTTATTAGAGGGATGAGCTAAGGTATCCGCCATGATTATTTTTGCAATCTGGTCAGTTAATAAACAACTACTTTCAAATTGGGGGAAAAAAGAAAAGAAAAAAAAGAGAAAAGAGAAAGAGAGAGAGAGAGAAGGAAAAAAAAGAGAAGTTAAGAAAANTGATTATTTTTGCAATCTGGTCAGTTAATAAACAACTACTTTCAAATTGGGGGAAAAAAGAAAAGAAAAAAAGAGAAAAGAGAAAGAGAGAGAGAGAGAAGGAAAAAAAAGAGAAGTTAAGAAAACCCAGAAAAGGAAAAACTACTCTGTAAATTTTTTTTAAGTGTACACTACTCCCTGATATTCACAAAGGTTTACATCTTGAGAACTATACGCCCACGTGTTGGCTCATTTTCGTGTCTCTTTTAGTTGAGTGATGCAAGCGTGACGGCCATGTCCATTTTGCATACTCTTTCCCTAGTGGCTTGCATAGTTGCGAACACACACTGGGTGTTTGATTTGTGTTGAGTGAATTAAATAAATTAAAAGGAGAGACAGAGACACTCTAGAGTCTAGACCATAAGCCTCGAAGTTATAGATCCTTCAAATTAGTTGAAGGATAACTTAGATCAAAAATTAAGAAAAAGAGACTAAATAAACTGATCAAATGTGTTTTTCCAAGTCAAACCAATTACTTTAGTCCAAAAGACCAAAATAGTTATTATCTATCAGCTGAAGAATAATAAAGAAATAAATAAATACTAAAATGTGTGGCAGGCAGGNGAGAGACAGAGACACTCTAGAGTCTAGACCATAAGCCTCGAAGTTATAGATCCTTCAAATTAGTTGAAGGATAACTTAGATCAAAAATTAAGAAAAAGAGACTAAATAAACTGATCAAATGTGTTTTTCCAAGTCAAACCAATTACTTTAGTCCAAAAGACCAAAATAGTTATTATCTATCAGCTGAAGAATAATAAAGAAAGAAAGAAATACTAAAATGTGTAGCAGGCAGACATTCTGCTGGGTGCATTCTGCTAGGTGGGCATCTCATCAGAATGCCCGGATCATGATTCAGAGCTCTGTTGTGCAGCATTGCTAACCACCTGTTGGTTCATGGAACACACTTTAAGTAACAAAGACTCACATGAGTTTTATCCTCACAGTAACCCATCTAATGTACATACTATTATCCCCACAAACAGATGCCAAAACTGAGGCTGGGAATTAGGGCGATTTTCCATGGTTACCTGAGCTGGAATCCAAATTCAGGTTCATCCAGGGGCGCCTGGGTGGCTCCGTCGTTAAGCATCTGCCTTCGGCTCAGGGCGTGATCCCGGGGTCCTGGGATTGAGCCCCACATCGGGCTCCATGCTCTGCTGGGAGCTTGCCTCTTCTNGGAGCCTGCCTCTTCCTTTTCCACTCCCCCTGCTTGTGTTCCCTCTCTTGCTGGCTGTTTCTTTCTCTGTCAAATAAATAAATAAAATCTTTAAAAAAAAAAAAAAAGAACAACAACAACAACAAAAAAACAAATTCAGGGTCATCTAACTCTACTACACCATCCTGTTCCCCTTGAATAAACTGGTAAAAACTCGCTTAACCAAATCCCAACAAATAAGAATTCTCTCATAGAGCTCTATGTTTTTTAATATTACAAGAAAAAAAATCAATGATTCTTTAAAACCATTATTACGCTCCAAAGTTTTCCACCCTACCACCAGCCCTCCTCTCTGTGTCCTAAACCAGTGATCCTCCAACGGGTATTAAAACCCCTTCACACTCTGAAATATCTAAAAGACTTTTAGTAACTACAGGTTTTATCTGTTGATATTTTCTGTAGAAGAAATTGAGACTGAGAAAAATATTTATTCATCACTTCATTTTAGAATTTTTTTTAAAGATTTTATTTATTTATTTGACAGAGACAGCCAGCGAGAGAGGGAACACAAGCAGGGGGAGTGGGAGAGGAAGAAGCAGGCTCCTAGCGGAGGAGCCTGATGTAGGGCTCGGTCCCAGAACGCTGGGATCACGCCGTGAGCCAAAGGCAGACACTTAACAACTGCGCCACCCAGGCGCCCCTCATCACTTCATTTTAGAACAATTTCATCAAATAGCAATGTAGACCATGTTTTTAAAAACTAAGTGTATATTACAAAACAAAAAACCAAAAGTGTACCATTGTTTTACATTTTTGCAAATCTCTTTAATGGTTGGTTGAAGAGAAGACAGCTGGATTCAACACTTGAGATATTTCAGCAACACTTGTGTTTGTTGTCAAGAATTCAGGTAACTTTGTTGATGATTTGTTGTGCTGAATACTAGACAAATACAAGCAGAACAGAAAGTCCAGGCATTTCTGTAGACTTGTCCCTTTTCTAAGCAAAAGTACAATTTTGCACATGATTTGAATGATTTACTCTATCTTCGGAAAGTGGCACTGTCGTGGTTTCTTTTACTGACTTTTCACCCATCAATGTCAAGTGGACGGGGTTTTAATTAGTCTGTCTGCTAGGGACTGTATTTCTTAGGTGAAGCAGCATGCTAACTCACTCTGCAGGGTATGCTTTAGTGGCCTTTTCATCTCTAGTCTGAAAGGTTGTGACAAACACGTCTTACTTCTTAAAGAGTGCATCACATCCATGTCTTAAAAATTCAGTTCCTTTCTTTACACTCTGAATGGTTAATTTCAAAATGATAGCACAATTCCATTGGAACCCTGATACTATTCAAAAATGGTCTGTTGTGTAAGACAATAAAGATAAATTACTGACATCCATAAGGCTGAGGGGAGAAATAACTTTTGATAGATTTTCTTTCTTATTTACAGTTACATCCATTTGGGGGGGTCTTTTGGGAGGGGTATATTCCTCCCTCCTGCACATCAGAGATGTTTTAGCATCTTTAGAAGGAGACAGTGTAGTTGTGAGGTGAGAAAGGGAGCCTTCTAGTCTCCCTCTCAAAAGTCAACAATTGAACCTTAAATATAAAAAATATATATGACAAGCACATTTTCTTTTACTTTAAAATGAAATATAAAACTCTAAAATAACAGCAGGTTTTGGTAAAATCTTGCAGTGCAGAACATTTTCAAAAATTTTGAAATATTTGTTGCTAAACAAGACAACAGAGTATGCTCACTTGTGTTTTGGCATAAGCTCAAGGAAAACTTGGGGTTTCAGAACAACAATATATTGGAAGATAATGAGGTTACTGATGTTACAGCAGGTATAACTGAAGAGACAAAGTAAGAGCACAGTAGAAGTATTGAGGGAAAAAACTGAGTTAGACGCTAAAAACGCACATAAATCTAAATCTATCTTAGAATATTCTTTTTTTTAAAAAGATCTTATTTATTTATTAGAAAGAGAGCAAGAACAAGAGAGAGAGCACAAGCAGGGGGGAGGAGCAGAGGGAGAGGGAGAAGCAGGTTCCCCGCTGAGCAGGGAGCCCGATGTGGGACTCGATCCCAGGATCCTGGGATCATGACTTGAGCTGAAGGCAGATGCTTAACCGACTGAGCCACCCAGGTGCCCTATCTTAGAATATTCTAAGAAACACAGAATCTATAAGCACATATTCCCTTAGTCATCAGATGGAGACACCATGACACATGTAACCCCTGGAAAGTCCCAGTGTATAGTTATGGGAGGGTCTTGGGAACTCCTGAGGTTCCCCAGATCCCACTTTGAGAAACACTTACTTAAATATTTGTGAGAGGAGAGATGGTAGAAAACTATCAGGCCAAGTTCCTACTGCCCCATGTAAAAACTTACCCATAACCACACCCAGTCTTTCTACACATCCTCATTTCACCCTCTCCTCTGTCAGCTCTTCTCTTTCCTGAAGGAGCCCCTTCTCCATCTGTATTTAGCCCATGTTTCTCACTGGCAACTTTTGTATGAGCATTTAAAGATATATTTATTTGAGAAAGAGAGAGAGAGGAAGCTTGTGAGTGGCAGGAGAGGCAGGGGTGAGGGAGAGAGAAACCAAAGCAGACTCCCTGCTGAGCAGGGAGCAAACACAGAGGAGGGTGGGATGGGGTGGGAGAGGGGGAACCCTGAGATCATGATCTGAGCCAAAACGAAGAGTCAGATGCTTAACCCACACCACCCAGGTGCCTCTCTATGAGCATGTATACATGATCAAGTCTATCCCTTCCCCCAAACATACCCTAAAACACCTCTTTCCCCGGTCTCCTTCTCACTACTGCCGGATGTTTCTCAGCTCCGGAGCTGACTAAGCCTCATTCTGGGACTCTTCACCTTCTGCATTTCCCTTAACTTTCTTTTTTTTTTCTTTAAGATTTTATTTATTTGACAGAGAGAGAATGAGGAGGGGGTGGGAGCAGCAGGCTCCCCCCTGAGCAGGGAGCCAGATGTGGGGCTCGAACCCAGGACCCTGAGATCAGGACCTGAGCTGAAGGCAGATGCCTAACCGACTGAGCCATCCCAGCGCCCCTCCCTTAACTGTCCATGTTCCTCACAGGTTGACCCTTAGCCCTTGCTGCTTCTTCCTGTACAAGCCTCTTCCCGTCTGGTTCCAGCTAACCTCTGTCTGACGTCCCAGTCTCAAAGATCTCTCTCCTCCGCTCCAGACCTAGATAGTCAACACGGTTTGGATATTTGGCCTTCCCAAGAACTTGTTAAATTCCATATGCCCAGGACTAAGTGCTATGTCTTCTAGTTGCAACACTCCATTCAAACAAAGCGAAGCAAAACAAAACACTCTCGCCCCTAACTCCACAAACGTCTTCACCTCTCTTGCTCAAAAAAAAGGCTCAAGAACCCAAGCGCTGTTCCTGACACCGCCCTCTCTCGTCCACTCCATACAAGGAATCACCCACTAAGGCCTGTCCCTTATTAAATCCTTAATCGATGTTATACTCTTCTTTTTATTCTTAATGCTACTATCTAAAAGAAAAGCCATTTTGTTATTATTTTTATGTGCTAGATGCAGATTGGCATTTTGTATATATCATATCCTTTAATCTACACTATGACTTTTTAATCCCATTTTACAGATGAGAAAACAGGCTCAGAGATCTTCCCGATTCTCCCCTTTCCCCAGCCCTGAGACCATCAGGGAAGTCTTCTTGGAGAAATTTGACCAGAGCCTTGAGGGCTGGTGTGTTTTTTATGGGATAGGAAGAGAAGACCGTATACCATACCAGTTCAAGAAAATTTACAAAAAAGAGCAGAGGGAGGAATGTTTCTGGAATGTGTTTGTGGACATCGATGTTGTAAGGAGATATTTCTACTTAGAGGCAATGAGGGAAAACAAGCAGCTGCTAAGCAAAAAGTTTCCAAAATGCCTCTTTCCCTTTCTTAATATCGAAGACCAACAACAATGTCTACTAAGGCCCAGTGTGCTGGGCATAACGCTGAAGCCTTCATCTATTTGCATGTAACCTTTGCTACAATCCTGCTTGAGAGCACCAATATCTGCATGTGACAGAATGGGAAACTGAGGCTGACTGACCTCCCCCATCATCCAGACGGCCGAGATTCAAGCACATTCTCTCTTCACTAAGGGCAGAGGCGCCAGAGATCCCGAATCTCCAGCCCTTCCCCCTCCCGACGACCAACTCCAGCCTCTACCAGGGGCCCTTTCGGTAAATATTTACTCCCTTTCCTTTAAAAAGTGTCTTTAGCTGGAGCCTCGCCATCTGAATTTGGGCAGTATTAACTTACCCTGGAAATGGTTTTCCTGGCAAAGCCCTACACACAACTGTGAGCTTTACACTCTTCAGAAGTAAAATGTGTCCCTGATTTTAAGTCGATGGCTTAACTTTAAAAGAAAAAAAAAAAAGACTTTTGGTGTTGGTGCGAAAACAAGCCCAATTAATTGCAGCGAGGAATCCCAGATGGGATCCTGCAGCAGAAAAAGGACACTAGGTAAAAACTAAGGCAGTCGGAATAAAGCATTGACTTTAGTTAATAATAGTGTATCCATATTGGTTTACGAATTGCGACAAATGTACCCCAGAAAGGTAAGGTGTCAACAGTAGGGAAGAGGAGTGCCCAGCGTAGGGGAACTCTGTATACTATTTGTGCAGCTTTTTCTGTAAATCTAAAATTATCCCCAAATCGTACTTTTATTTTAAAAAAATTCAAATCTGTTTGCATAGATGTGTTGATAAGGAGAAAACATAACCACATTCTGTGTAGTTTAAATGGCAAAAATACTGATCAAACACGGTGCTTATGAAAAGGGAAAGTGGAGTTTCGATTCATTCTTGGGTAATCCAGAGCAACAAAAGTGTGCCCTCCACCCCCTGCCCAAACTCCGTGGGGCTGATGATTCTATTATTTAACCCACTCATCCTTACTCCCCTCCACACACCCCCTACTACCAGGATAATGCCTCCTGGAATTCTTTTTGGCACAAACATCTTGTTTCAGTACCGTGTTTAGACTGGGATGGAAAGAGGATTACTTACACCACATAGGCATCCCAACGTGAAAAGACAGGCCACCCCCTATACTTTCCTCAACTTTTCTGTAAATACCACACCCCAGCAATCACTAACAAACTAAGCAAAGCAGATCAAGGGGTGAGAGAGCTGAGTTTTATTGTTCTTAGCAAAAAGTTTCATTTCGGCTAACAGCTGTCACTAAACTCCTCGTTCTCAAGTCAAAAGGACTTTTTTTTACTGGGATTGATGATTAAGTAGTGTTATGGTTTGTATTTCCAAGAAAACTCGCCTTTTAAAGCTGTAGCGATGGGGGGAAATGACCAGGAATGAACAATAATTATTGACAAGGCCTTGGACAGACTTGTTTACAGAGGGCTGTTTTATGTACAAATATTTGAGGAAGTAGGTTCTCATACAAAGTCCTTGCCTAAGTTTTCCTTGCCCCAATAATAAATTACCCCTCACCTGTGCTCAGAGCTTTAAAATTTTACCTCACATCATCTCATTTGATTTTTGCAACAACCCTATGAGATAATCAGGGCAGGATTTATTTTCCCATGTTCCACATAGGCTCAGAACGGTTGATTGATTGCCTCAAGTTGGCACAGCTTGTAAATAGTGAGGTGGTACGTGAACCAAGGTCTCTGAACTGTCAGTCAGGGCTCCTGCGTTTCGCGAGTATTTATTTATTGAGTGCCTTCTCTCTGTCTAGATCCTGGCTGTTCCTGAGGATCGAGCGGTACTGGAAATAAACACGGATCTTGGTCTGAGCTTATAGTCCAGTGGAAGGGAAGAGAATAAGCAAGTCAGAGAACAGAAGCATATATAATTACGGATTGTGATAAAAGTCTCTTTAAGGAGGTAATATTTTAGCAGAGACCAGAAGGAACCAGTGGGGCATGTATTGTGGAAAGAATAGTCCAGACTTCTTGTTATAGAGGCTGCATAGGGCATGACAGAGGTGGCAAATGCTTGCAAGGAACTAAGAAACAGGATGTGGGTTAAGAGAAGGATAGCATGGACCAAAATGGAGTTGGGGAGATGAGCAAAAAGGGAATGCCTCAGAGCTTTATGGGCCCATTAAGGGGCTTAAATTTCATATTATTCAGATCAGGAAAGTATAGAGGGGTTTTAAGTGTGGATTGATGTGACTAGACATGGGTTTTTAATACCTTGTCCTGAACACGAGGTGAAGAGTGGCCTGCAGACTGATTTAGTTCTAGCTACAGGCAAAAGCGGAAGCAGAATGACGGTTGGCATTAGTTGGGAATTATGGTGACCTGGACCAGGGGAGTGCAGCGAGGGTGGAGAGAGATTGAAGGCTAAAAGAAGAATCAACAGGTTGTAGGAAGTGAATTAAATGTGGGAGGGGAGAGAGTTGGAGGAATGCGCTGTTCAGTAAAAAATCCAACCACGGACCATACATGGATTCATTTCTGAAGAAGAGAAGATATATTTGTTAATAGAGATCCTGAAGAGTATATAGCCTGAGTTCGTAAGTCAATTTTGGGTGTAAGAGAGAGAAGACCCCAAATTACAC
Organism: Ailuropoda melanoleuca; assembly: GCF_002007445.2. Lineage (NCBI taxonomy): Eukaryota > Metazoa > Chordata > Mammalia > Carnivora > Ursidae > Ailuropoda > Ailuropoda melanoleuca. The sequence continues at coordinate 52,551,553 of NC_048233.1, read as the reverse complement.
CAGTTTACAAAAACATGCATAGTTCTCTTCCATACACAAGTATGGTGCTGGAATGGTGGCGGCAAGCTCATCAGAGTCTCAGGCCTTCTGGATCTTTCTGTTTTCCTCAATACCCAGTTTCCACTTTGGGGTCTGTAATATTGTGATTTATAATTAGAACTATGTATTTGGTTTCTGGCACAGAACTCCTAAAATCCTTGGAATTTCCTAAGTGATTAGGATGGTAAAGGCCTTTACATTAATGAGGTGACTTTTGGAAAGCAACTAAGGATGGGGGCTGGTTGCCCAGGGAGCCAACCATGTGATTAGAGGTTTGTAACTTTCAGTCCCACCCCCACCTATGGGGAGGGGTGAGAAGCCAGAGATTGAGTTCAATTTCCAATGATTTAATCAGTTGTGTTTACATAATGAAGCCTCCATAAAACTCCAGAAGGATGGGGTTTGGAGAGCTACTGGGTTGGTGAACATGTGGAGATTTGGGGAGAGGGGAGAACTCAGAGAGTACCCCCACATACTTTGCCCTATGAATCTCTTCCACCTGGCTGTTTCTGAGTTACAACCTTTTATAATACATGGGTAATAGAGTAAGTAAACTGGTCTCATGAGTTCTGTGAGCCACCCTAGCAAATTAATGGAAAAAGGAGGGGACTGCGGGAGCCTCCAAACTATAGCCAGTTGATCAGAAGCATAGGTAACAGCCTGGACCTGTAGTTGGTATCTGAAGTAGGCATAGTCTCATGGGACTGAGCCCTTTACCTGTGGGATTTGATGTTGTCTCCAGGTAGACAGTACCAGAATTGAGCTGAATCATAGGACACACCCCCCCCAGCTAGATTGCTTGGTGGGGGGAAAACCCCCACCTATTAGTGGGTCCTAGTGGCTGTTTGGACTCTGGCCATCAAACAGTAGAAGGGAAGGGTGCCTAGGTGGCTCAGTCTGTTAGGCGCAGAGGGAGAGCGGGAGACAGAATCCCAAGCCGACTCTGCACTGAGTGCGGAGCCCCATTCAGGGCTCCATCCCACCACCCACGACATCATGACCTCAGCCCAAATCACAAGTTGGCTGTGTGGAGCAGAGAATGAGAGTTGCCCCCAATGTCTAATCTCCCCTTCATCATCTGTCATAAAACGACCCAGAAGTTAGATTACACTCCCCTCCCTTGCAGCTCTGTGCCGTTCTGTGACCAAGTTCTGGCTCACGGTGGAGAAGGGGAATTGGTGGGCGCAATGGCAGGGACTCTTCTTCGAGGAAAAAGACATGCCCTTCTCCTTCTTTTTTCTTCCTTCGACTTTTTTTTTTAAAGATTTATTTATTTATTTATTTATTTATTTTTAGAGAGAGCACATGCAAGCGTGCGAGGTTAGTTTTCAACATAGAATTTGGTGGGGTCAGGGAAGCCGGACACATAGTCCATAGTCTATAGACATACAGTCTATAGCAGCCAAGTTTTTAAAAAATGAAACAGCATAATCCAGCGTAGAATGGAATAGGAAATCTCAGTGCAAAACCCATGAGTAATGTTTTATGAAATGTTCGCTTCAAATGCATAACGTGTGCTGACATGTGACTACGTGTACCCAGGGGCATGTACGTGACAGCATGTGCTTACATAGTTTGAGCATGCGTGCACCGAGCTGCTATGAAAAACGTATTTCTTAGGGTCATAGTCAAAGGAATCTGAGAGCCACTATGGACAGGCATAGACAAGTTTTCAAGCCGATGGAATATGAAAGAAAGCAGAACAATGGAAAGTAGCTGAAAGGTATATGTTATTCAACCGGGGAGGTTTTTGATTTGTTTTTTCCCTCTGTATTTTAAGTCTGTATGGTCTGGATCATATACGTGGGTTGATGGAAGAGAAGTCAATAGAGAAGCAGAGTTTGGGAAGCAGGTTCGGGTGGTGGGTGGGAGTGAGGATGAGAGTGGGGTGTGCTGGGCACTGATTACACACACAGGGGAGTGTGTGTGTGTGTGTGTGTGTGCACGCGTGCACATGGGAGAGGCTGCAGAGAGAGACGTGTAACACATTCCCCTGCCCTGTACCCCACGCCATGGCTGACAGTCTGTGTGATGGGACAAGGCAGCCGCACACAACAGGCTGGCCAACAGGCAGGCAGGACAGAGCTCTGACAGCAGGTGCTTTTGGAGTCCAGGAAAGACAAGGGGTGAAAGTGATCTAGGAGGTGAGCCTTCTCAGGGGTCATGGGGTGGACTCAGGGATAGACGCTGAACGGGGCAAGGTGTAAAGGAGCATTGCGGAAATGGAATTTCTGCAGAGGGGAAGTGGGGAGAAAGAGGAAGTATTCTGGTAAAGGGGAACAGAGGGGAGACAAGCACAGGGCTTTAAATTCCAGTCTGGAGGTTGAAACTGGGATACTAAGTTGGCACTCTTAGTCAAGGTCAAGTTACAGGTAGACAGAGTAACAAGATCTAAATGCCTCTTACTGCTTACTACGTACTAGTCTACAGATCATACATTTATTTCCTAATTTATTCATCATAAAAACCCTAGGTTTTTAAAATAAATTATTTTATATTTACAAATAGTGAGACTGAGGCACAAAGTGTTAAGAAACTTGCTGGAATGAGGCACCTGGGTGGCTCAGTCGGTTAAGCGGCTGTCTTTGACTTAGATCATGATCTCGGGGTCCTGGGATCGAGCCCTGCATCAGGTTCCTTGCTCAGCGGGGAGCCTGCTTCTCCCTTTCCCTCTGCTGCTCTCCCTGCTTGTGCTCTCTCTCTGTCAAATAAATAAATAATCTTAAAAAAAAAA